>NC_077233.1:260560631-260933131 GCF_027887165.1 Monodelphis domestica
GGTTAGACCTGGGCAATGGAGGTTAAGTAACTAGTCCAGAGTTACACAATTAGGAAGAGTCTAAGACCAGATATGAACCCAAGATCTCCCATCATTTTAAGGCCTGACTCTCAATCTCCTGAGCCATTTAGCTACTTTCCTGATTGCTACTGGGTTTGGATTAGATATCTAAGGCCCCTTCCTTCTCTAAACATTTATGATTATAAAACATTGGCTTTCTTTTTTTGTGTGTTTTATTGATGCTTTTAAAAATATGTTCAATAATCTCTTCCCCATAAAACAATTAAGCAAATAAACTGATATGCTGACCTTATCTAGCTGTATATGCAGCGA
The DNA here is from genome assembly GCF_027887165.1 of Monodelphis domestica. NCBI lineage: Eukaryota > Metazoa > Chordata > Mammalia > Didelphimorphia > Didelphidae > Monodelphis > Monodelphis domestica. The sequence continues at coordinate 260,560,965 of NC_077233.1, forward strand.
TTCTTATCTCTAGTCTGCCACTTCTCCACCTAGAAGAGAGTGTTTCATAATCAGGTCTTTTGAATGAAGATGGTTTACTGTTATTGGCTAGAAATTATTTTCCTGGGGTAGCTAGATGGCTCAGTGGATAGTGAATTAGGACTAGAAATGGGAGGCCCTGGGTTCAAAATAGACCTCAAATGCTTCCTGGCTGTGTGACCCTGGGAAAGTCACTTAATCTCCATTGTCTATCCCTTTACTGCTCTTCAGCCTTGGAACCCATACTTAGCATCAATTCTAAGATGGAAGATGAGAGTATAATTTTTTTAGCATTTTATTCCTTTATAATATTGTGTTTATTTTGTATACTGTTTTCTTTTTTTTTTCTCCATCATTTCTGGAATATTTGAATGACTTTTCCCAGGTAACGCAGAGAGTGAATAATAACAGCTAATATTTACTTAGTGTTTTATGATTTGCAAAGTGTTCTACAAATATTATTTTATTTTGTCCTCACAAGAACTCTGGGAAGTAGATATCGTTAATATCCCCATTTTACAATTAGGAAACTGAAGCATATAGTGGATAAATGACTTGCTCGGGGTCACACACTAGTGTCTAAAAGTGGATTTGAACATGGGTCTTCCTGACTCCAAGTCCTATACTTTATCCATTTGGCCACCTGGAAACCTTGTCTTGAGCTTTGTCACAGAATCAGAGCAATTCAAGAGTGAGAATCATAGAAAAATGGGCTGGCAGGGACTGCTCACAAAGGGCTAAATACCTCTGTAGAAAAATATTTGGCTAACCTTTGAGATGAGAAAAACTTTGGAAAGTCTGAAGGTTGGAAGGGAAGTAGACTAGAGAAATAGAATGAGAACATGAACTATGTCTTTCCATCCAACATGGAAATGGTAGAGACTCTGAATTCAATGTCAGTCCCTAGTTATGGACGCAGTCACTACTGGCTCAATTGCCTTGAGAAATCCCTGTGAAAATAGTCTTCTTGCCTTGAGAAGTTATAAAAATGAATCAATTACTCTTCTATTGCTCCGATCCCTCCAGCCCCACACACTGAAGATCCCTCTCTGGCAAAGTACTACAGTCTATTTGTCTCCTCTCCTGGGAAGTCCCCTATTACCTTCCTTCAAGGACATTCCAACCATAATACACACAGATTTATGACTTGAGTGCTTAATAGCTTTGATCACAATTAGAGGCTTATAAACAAAGAAGGGTAAGCAAACTTTTAAGGGGTGCCTCCTTCTATCCCAGGGCATTGGGAGAAATCATCAGGCTTAAGTCCTCTTGGAAGAAAGGGAGGAAAAGAATAGGATGAATGGGAAATCACCTGCCTATTTTTAGAGCAAGAAGTTTTTCAGCAGCAAAATAGACACTCCATAGGACAGTATCTATCCCAGACCAACACTAATAATCTCATGGAGTCTCTCCTCTAGAGTTTCCTCTCTCTTCTTCCCATGCTCAGCAGGGCTGCTCCTTTTTCTGCACCTCCTGGGAGATAAGGAAGGCAGAAGCTTTCGAATAATGGGCTTTAACCCTCTGAGCCATCCCTGTGTACAGATGTTGTCCCTGTGTACAGATGTTGTCCCATCATTTTTCTGACCTCCAGGGCTTCTGGTTTTAGAGACTGCTGAGAGACAACTTCCCTAGAGTGAGTTTTTCTCTTTCCTGATTTGAGCTAAGATCTTATCTTGCTACCAGGTAAGAAGCTGAATTATTCTTGGGTATTCTGTGGCGTCTTCTAATCTGTAGAATTCGATTTGGGTCTGCTAATTTGATTAAATAAATGGACTTACTTGCTATTAACTATTTGTGATTGTCTTTTGTATTCTAGCCTTTCCTAAGGAATTTTTAAGTTAGTTTGTGTAAGCTAAGAGCTACCCTTAAGAGAGATCAGGGAAGTAGTTTTAATTCTGATCTTATTGTAGCTCTAGACCAGAGATATTTGAGATGTGTCAGAAAGAGAATTCTATCCTCTTGGATACTCCTCTTGGAGACTGTGAAAGAAATGATGAAAGGACATCTGCCCTGGACTTTGCCTTCTCTCCTCTCCTGTCTCCTCAATCCCAGCCAGCTAAAAGGTCTAACTTCTGAAAAGGTGAGCCAGACCTCAGATCATTTCTACTAATAATACCCAGGAGCAAAGTGATACGTATTAGATTTATTTATTTTGAATCTTAAAATATTTTAAATTCCAATTTTTCTTTTATTGAACAAGCATTTATTTTCTCTCTCCAATCTCCTTTACTCCCATTAAACAAAAGAAAAAGAATACCCTTTGTTAAAGGGATTTTCACAATATCTCCCTCTGCCTAGTTTAAGAGGGGAGATTGTAACAAATACACATAGTCAAAGCCAATTCCTACATTGGTCATATTTAAAAAACGTGTGTCTGAATGTGTGTCTCAATATGCATCTTGAGTCCTTTACCTCTCTATCAAGAGATGGGTGCTATACTCTATCTTTAATCCCATTGCACTGATTAGAGTTCTCAAATCTTTCAAAATCATTTATATTTATAATATTACTATACAAATTGTTCTCCTAGTTTTGCTCACTTTAACTGTTGTTCAAGTTGTATCAGAGCAATTCTTTGGGATTCCATTTGGATTTGGCAAAGATATTGAAGTGGCTGGCCATTTCCTTCTCCTGTTCATTTTACAGATGAGGAAACTAAAACAAATACAGCTAAATGACTTGTCCAGGATCAAACAGCTGGATAGTATCCGAGGGCAAATTTGACTCAGGAACATGAGTCTTCCTGATTCCAAGGTCAGGTCTTTGACTTTGCCACTTTGCCACCTTGATGCCTCCTTTATCCTCCCTTAATTTATACTAGTCTTCCCAGTTTTCTTGGAAATGATCCATTTCATCATTTCTTATGACTTGGTGATATTTCATGACATTCATTTGCCATAATTTGTTTAGCTCTTCTGTAATATATGGGCACCCCCCTTAGTTTCTAGTATTTTGTTACTTCAGAAAGAGATGCTCTAAATAGTTTTGTACACACGAGTCCTTTCCTTCATCCTTTTATCTCTTTTGCATGTAGGCCTAGTAATGGTATCATTGGGTCAAAGGATATACACAATATAGTAAATGTGAGGGGGATAGTTCAAAATTGGTTTTAAGAATGGCTCAACCATTTCATAGATCCATTACCAGTGCATTAGTGTGCCTGTTTTTCATTAACTTCTCCAGTGATTGTCATTGCCCTTTCCTGTCATCTTTGACAAGCTAATGGATGTGAGATGGAATCTTAGAATGGCTTAAATTTATGTTTCTCCAGTTATTAGTGATTTGAAACATTTTTCTAATATTGTTGTTAATTGCTTGGATTTTTTCCTTTGAAAATTGACTTTTACATTTGTAGATCTAAACAACTAGCATATATATAATATATACATATATTATATATATACATATATATATGTATATATATATATATATATATATATATCTTACTTTCAAAATAAGCTAAAAAATAGGAGTGTATGGGATTTCAAGGAGGACTAGCACCTCCGGTGGAAGGGCTTGCCAAATCCTTTTCAAGAATCTTCATCTACCTTTCTGTCCTTCTGACACTCAACTCTCGCCTGTAGCTCTAAAAAGTTGTAGCATATCCAGTGCCATAGCATTTTGGCAGACTGACTTAACTAGGTTGAGAATAATTGATGGGCCACAAATCCATAAGAAAGTTAAGGGGATGTCAATCCTAAGCATTTGAACACTTCCCCAGGTAGAATTGGCAGATGAGAACAATTCATTCCAACAGCCATGAAGGAGCCAAAAGAAGAAGAAGGTGCTGTAGAGTGCTTAGAGCAAGGGCAGACATGGAAGATGCCAAGGTCATCCACTGCATCATCATCACTTGTCCTGACTTTTGTCTTGCCCCTGGACTTTGATGACTCTAGACAAGAGAGTGAGACCTCTGCCTCACTTAAATCCAATTCATGTACAAGCCAAGACATTGCCCCATGATGTCATCAGTCCATTTTGAGGATAAAGGACAAGCAGCAATGACAACATTAAAAATAGAACATGGAAGTAAACTCAATCATTCAACAAAAAGCTAGGGCAAGGCACTGTATGAAAGGCATTAGAGCTACAAAGACAAAATAAGAGATGTACAAGAAATTTGCTATGAGAATTACCATTTAGGTTGCTGCAATCTTGGCACAAAGACCAAGGAATGATGTTCATCAAAAACTTTTCATATATATATATATATATATATATATATATATATATATATATATACACACACACACAAAGATCATTCTACAAACCTGCTCAAATTCAAAGAAAATGAAGAAATCTGATTCACATTTAAGAAAATGAATTTTACTTCTAAAAATCTTATTCATGAAATTAAAAAAAAAAATTAGAACCAAATGAAACTCCAGAGATCATTAAGCAATCAAGGAAAATGAAGCCTCAAGAGCTTCAACATTTGGTCCAAGGTGCCCATAGTCTTTAGTGCCAGAACTAAAGCATGTTTACCAATTCAATTCAGGACTTTCCATCACGCACTGAAGCCTCTTTATTATTGAGTTAACAATGAGCTCAAAATTATGGAAATGAGTTCCTAAAAATTTTTATTAGCTTCATTTTGTCAATATCCTTTCAGAATTTATCTCTACTTTAGCCGTTCCATCAGCCATTTTCCAGATGGGCTGGCCCATTTTCAAAAGGACATATTTCTACCTACGTGCCTTAATTTATACACAGTCTATGGGTTATAAACAGTTTAATTTGTTAAGAAAAATTTATAGTTAGATTCCAAGGATGGGTAACAGATACTGACAAAGAATTATAGGTCCAAATTACAGCACACGAATTTATAATCTTTTAGGGAAGGGCCCTATAAGAAGACAAAGAACTTTTGTATAACATCGCTGTGAAGCCTCGTTATATCATGCCCATTTTTTCTCATCTGTAATTTTTGCCCAGTCACACTACAACATCTCACTAATGGTCTTGTTGGCGGTTTTCCAGCACTTTCCTTTCACTGTGAAACCTTGTTTTTATCTTTCCCTTGCAAAATGATCAGATGAGATTTTACAGTATCTCTTGAACTGATGACAGACAGATCAGAAATGTTATCACTACACAAAAAAGGTGACCCTGACTCTCTGCAGCTGCCAGACTTTGCTTTCTCAACCTAGGACAGATGCTCCATAGACATATGCATGGAACAGAGGGGACTGATCCACTTCCTTGGTCCATTTCAATTGGGGAACCAAATGCTTTGCTTCTGTCTGGGGTCACTTGAAGTGGTGGGTTTCCAGGCTCTCCTTGAGATTTCCAAGCCAGTGATTGCTGGAAGGTCAATCACTTAACCTGGGAAATCTTTCCACCTCTGATTGTCTCTGCTTTGCACTAATTAGAGTAGTAGGTCAGGGTCAGAGAAGGGAAAGAGAAAGCTTAGACAGGTTTCACTGCACACTAAGTCAAAGCATTCATTCTATTTGTGAAGAGGGAAACAGCTCCCTTTTGAGTATACAAATTCTTTCTTGGTACTCAATTATAGAATTTTAAGATTATAAAAGGACTTCAGAAATCATCTAACCCAATCTCGCATCTAATATCTGTAATAGTAGCAGAAGGAACCCTAAATTTGGAATCAGAAATGGGTTCAAAACCTGGATTTACATTCTTTCTGAGTGGCACTGGGCAAGTGACTTAAAATCTCCATTCAAAAAAATGGGCAGAAGTTGCGAGTTGGACTAGATAATTTTTGAGATCTTTTCTGACTAGAACTAGATCCTGTGACGAAGTAGTTTATTATTTGCTAGCCAGACCTGGTTATCAGAAATGTTCTACTTCTGCCTCCCCATAAGTTCCAACTATTTGGTATTAATTCTGATCCTCTTTCAATTTTGGCACTTTGGGATGATCTCTGAACTCAGAAGTTTAACAGAATTTCATTTACAATTCTTTAGGAACGGCTTCTTGAATACAGATAGGCAGTTTCTTCTGTCCTTCCCCAGCTACCACCACCAGTGTTTCTCCAGACCATGTATACCCAATAAATGAGAGACAAAAGTATTCAAACAGCAGTTTTTAACCCTTTTCTTTATCTCAGTCCCCTTTAAAGTCTTGTGAAGCTTTCTCAGAACAATATTTTAAATGAATAAAATACGTAGGATTATGAAGGAAACAAATTATATTGGAATGTGGTTGTTGGAATATTATTAACAAGAAAAGCGAATTAATGGACTCCAGGTTAAAAGTTGCTGGACTAGAGAGAAGAAAAGGACCAACACTGGTTGATTACCATATCCCATAACCATAGCATATGTGCTGTCAAAGATTCCATTCCTTAAGCATCAAGGTCAGTGCTAGGGAAGGAAGGATATCAAACAAACCTGTCCTCAATCCTTGCCAATCCCAGGGCCAGAAGCAGATGGGAGAGAGCCTTTTTCAAACACCTGCAAAGGGATAATGATGAGGCAAAACAAGATGTCAGTCATGGGAATCTAATGTCCAATGTGTATGAGGTTGTCCTCAGGTGAATAGAAAAGAATCACTTTTCTGTGATGGAAATCCTTCTTGAGGGATGGCAATTCATTTCAATTCACTTTGAAGGCACTGATAGAAGTGCCAATTTAGATGTGGCTAGTTTTCCAGTCTAGGGAAGAGATAAGACATGCATGGACAATTACAATTCAGAATATTACATGATAAATACACTAGAGGGGGATAAAGTACTATATGACATCTGGTGCAGGACTGGGGGGATCTGGGAAGGCTTCCTGGGGGAAGCTGTCCTTGCAAAATGTTTATCTTCATGGGAGTCTTAATGCAAATGTTTATCATAACTACTGCAATACATGACCAAATGTTCCATGAAATAATGATTTTTTGTTGCTTTTAGATTCACAATAAAGCCAACTCCACCAAATCTTTTATTTATTTTTCTAGGGAGAACCTTGGAGCCATCCTTCCATTTAGCTACAACTTCCTATTGTCATCTGGTTTCATTTATACTGAGATTGCCAAAAATGATATGATTCAGTTCCTCCAGGGGTAGGTCTACTCATTGGTCCTTGGAAAAGGAAATCACCTCTGGTTTATAAAAACAGACATGATTTTTGTAAAACAGACTCATTAAAGCCCTTTGGGATCTCTGGAAACTATCCATGAATTTGACCTTGTGAAGGTAATAGGTGTTATACAAAAGCTGAATTAATTTGAGTGCTAATGAACTCTTGTCAAAAGAAAGAAAGAAAGAAAGAAAGAAAGAAAGAAAGAAAGAAAGAAAGAAAGAAAGAAAGAAAGAAAGAAAGAAAGAAAGAAAGAAAGAAAGAAAGAAAGAAAGAGAGAGAGAGAAAGAGAGAAAGAGAGAGAGAGAAAGAAAGAAAGAAAGAAAGAAAGAAAGAAAGAAAGAAAGAAAGAAAGAAAGAAAGAAAGAAAGAAAGAAAGAAAGAAAGAAAGAAAGAAAGAAAGAAAGAAAGAAAGAAAGAAAGAAAGAAAGAGGAAGGAAGGAAAGAAAGAGAGAGAAAGAAAGCAAGAAAGAAAGAAAGAGGAAGGAAAGAAGGAAAGAAAGAGAGAGAAAGAGAGAGAGAGAGAAAGAAAGAAAGAAAGAGAGAGAGAGAGAGAGAAAGAAAGAAAGAAAGAAAGAAAGAAAGAAAGAAAGAAAGAAAGAAAGAAAGAAAGAAAGAAGAAAGAAAGAAAGAAAGAAAGAAAGAAAGAAAGAAAGAAAGAAAGAGGAAGGAAGGAAGGAAAGAGAGAAAGAAAGAAAGAAAGAAAGAAAGAAAGAGAGAAGAGAGAAGAAAGAAAGAAAGAAAGAAAGAAAGAAAGAAAGAAAGAAAGAAAGAAAGAAAGAAAGAAAGAAAGAAAGAAAGAAAGAAAGAAAGAAAGAAAGAAAGAAAGAAAGAAAGAAAGAAAGAAAGAAAGAAAGAAGGTGACTGTACCAAGTGTCAGAAGAACAGTGTTCTAGTTCTTACTTTACCAGTTACTCTTTACGTGACCTGGAGTAAGTTATTTAACCTCTTTAATTCTTAGTTTCTTCATCTATATGCAACAACTAAAGGCACCTCATTATTTCCACAGTGAGTCCTCCAGACAAAACCTCTCCAGCCTTACAGTTCTGAGTCTGCATCTACTCAGAAGCATAGCTTGTGAGTCCTGATTGACATGTTTATTTTTTCTAGTAAGCCAGACAACACAATTATTTCAAACTAAAGGCATTTAATGAAACAGAAGAGTAAGAAAAAGAACCAATAAAACATTTAAAGCCTATAAACTTGGGATGAACTTTCCCACAGGTATCTATGTCATCAGTGGAAGAGTGAACATATGTAGGGAACATGTATAGAAATATGCATATTTGGAACAGTTCATACATATGTAAAATTTGTGGTTGGGGCACATGTATGGATAGGGTTCATCTGTGGAACTCCACCTTAGATCTCCCCACTTACAGGTTTTTTGATGTCCTTTGATTAAGTCTTCAGGTTGCTCCTTCTTGCCTTGCTTACTGTTGTTACTGAGTGATAAATGGTCTCTGTGAAGGACGTTGTCTTTGCCAAGAAGGCAATCAATATACAAGCCAACAAATCAATGAGCATTTCTTTAGCACCTACTATGTGCTTATAGGTCTACTATAGATCTGCTGGTCATCACTCTCTGTTTATGTTAAATAGTTGCTGCTTGATAGTGGTCTTCTATTCCCATAGTCACTATTGATGGCTACCCAATGTGGCTCCATTAGGCACAAAGTTAGGGGTCTTCTCTCTGCTTCCAGCTCCTGCCTTTAGCTAGAGCCTGCAGTTGAGTTGTTAACCTCTTCCCCATAAAAGGAAGAGTGAACTCTTTTAGCTAAAAGCCCAGAGTCTTAAACGATAGCTGTTTTATTACTTAAATTTAATAGTTTTGAAGAAATCACTTTCATTTCCAAATATATTTCTTCTCTGCCCAGCCAGTCATCCCTTATGGTAAAGAATAATTAAGAAGTGGAAAAGTGGTTAAACAAAATTAACCTGCACATCCATTGAACCTGAGTGTATATACAAGGTTCTGGAACTGTAATGTCCATCTTCTATGAAAAAGTCTCATCGTTTCTTTGGAACTAAGCTAGATCATGATAATTATATGTTATTCAGTTTTGTTTTGATCTTCCCATTTACATTGTTGTTTCAGCTCTTCTAAAAATGCAAGGCTCTAATATTCTCATAAGAAATTATCTGTCTGTTTCCAGAGTCTTAGCTGAAATAGACATCTCCTTCCAAAAGGATGCTCCTCTCCCCAGATAACATGGCTTTTTTGGAGCACTCACAAGCTTTAGTCTATTTTAAAAATTGTTCTTCCAACTCAGCATGGGTTTGACCTTCTTCATAAACCTCACTCTGACTAAGGGTTAGAAATTCTTTATGATTCCCCAATTAATGTCTGTTTGTTAGCATAGTCACAATCAGTTTAGAGAAAGCTTTTTCAACTACATATCAAAGGGCTCTCTAGAGCTGAAGACCATCCATTTTTTAAAATCCCTCAAATATTTCTCATATCCTATTTTAACTAATAGAAAGAAAAAAGGAAAGAGAATCAAATACTAAACCCAGGATGTAAGGTTATTTTCTACCTTCTGCCTAACCACATTTTTCTGTGTGTCTGTCTGTATCCTTATAAAAAAACCTGCATATGTAAATGGTAATATATAATAATATTATATATGTATATTTACATATGTGTGTTTTGTACATATACATATATAATATATATGATGTGTAATATTTAGATATAATTTTGTAAATGTAGTTTACATAAAAGCAATAATACAAAATGTAATATTTATTTATAATGCAACATATATAATAATAATAAAATATGTATGCTATGACTTTGTGTATGTGATCTGAAAAAAGCTGATATATATATATATATATACACACTATTTAAAATAGTATTAATAATCCCTGTCCCTCCTAGCTTACAGGGTGGTTGTGAATAGCCAATGAGACAACAGACAGAAAAGCCCATTTGAAAACTTTTGCACTCTAAAAGGGAAGTGTTTATTAATTGTTGTGGTTATTGAAGTTCTATTTTTGTCCTCTGCCTACAGTGCACACCCACGATGACTCTGGCTGCTGGATATGAAAAGGGAAAATGAAATCATGGGCTTGATTTCAACGCAGATAAATGCTTTCTATTTCTCTTCCTCTCCCTAGTGCTTCCTGACAATCATCTCCAGGATTAGACAGCTGTTTTGGGCACATGCAGAGGGCAGACATTTTCAATAATGAGAAAAAAGTGAGAACTGTCAGCTTCCTGAAGCAAGGTGAGTCCATTGCTGATAGTCAGCACTCAAAGCATGTCAGAGGAGAGCCGCAGAATGTGCTGGCCTCTACCTAGCAATGCCTCCCTCTCAGATGCCCCTCCAGCTATTCCCCTGATGTGGCATCTTCTTCTCAGGCTCATTTCTCAGTGCCAGATGGATGCCTCCCCCCAAAAGAAGCCACCAAGAAGCTGCCAGTAAATATCACCTCCTTTGTGGTGGTCTGAAAGGCTCCTGAGGAGACCTCCTCTACTCAGGGCTCAGACCTGGCTCATTTCTCGGTGTCTTCCAGCTACCACTTGCAGTCGTCTTCATCCAGGTGCCCAGAGAGGCAGGCAGGCATCCTTCTCCTGCTGTAATTAACACCCTGGTGATAATAGGGGAGGGAAAACTTCTCACAGGCAATTAATACATCAAGGCCCACCTGCTCTTGAAAAAAAGTCAACCAATTATCAGTAATAATGTACCAAAAAAGGAATTGAGGGGGGAGGGGAGGTGAAGATTACGGGGAGCCTTCATTATCCTCCTGTTTCATTCAGACTCTGAAAAGAAAAGAGGCCCATGATGGGAATCATTCATTGGATTAGCTGAAGAGAGAAACTGACATCTTTGCTCACTTTCATTAGGTACTGATGAAGGAGAGATGGCATCCTTCCCCAACAAAGCATCTTTTACTGAAGCTGTTGGCAGCTGGGACCCCATCATGTTTTATCCAAGGGGAAGAATGGCTTTGTGGGGAAATTCCTGAAAATTTACAGGACCACAATTATTACTAGACTCTCCTGTGAAAATTATTTAAGAATTGGGACAGTTAGGTGACTCAATGGCTTGAGAATCATACCTAGAGATGGGAGGTCTTGTATTCAAATCTGACCTCACTTCCTTGTTGTGTGATGGGCAAGTCACTTAAACTCCAATTGCCTCACCCTTACCACTCTTCTGTCTTGGGATCAATACTTAGTATTAATTCTAAAACAGAAGGTAAGGGTTAAAAAAATTCTATAAAAGTCATCCTTTTAGAGAAGGCAGCTAGATGGTGCAATGGTTAGAGTACTGGCCCCAGCATCAGTAAACACTCATCTTCCCAAGTTCAAATCTGGTCTCAGACACTTGCTAACTGTGTAGCTCTGGGAAAATCACTTAACCCGATTTGCTTCAGTTTCTTTATCTGTAAAATGAATCAGAGAAGGAAATAACAAGCTATTCTAGTATCTTTGTCAGGAAAACCCCAAATAGGGTCATGAAGAGTTGGATACAACTGAAAAACAACTGAACAAAAAACAATATCTATTTATAAAATGAATCTATAGGATAGGTGAAAGAATACTGGATTTGAATTGAGAAGATTCATTTAATGTACTCTGGCAACACACAGAGGCAACCCTTAATTTGTCTTTACCCATAGGTCATTGTATTAAAGGTACTTGTTGAAGAGACAGGAGACTTGAATCTGAGTCCTACCTCTGCCAAGAGGTCCCTCTGAGACCTTAGATGAATCATGTAACCTTACTAAGCCTCTGTTTCCTGAACTGCAAAATGAGGACAAAATAATATCTTTCTTACCCACCTCACAGTATTTATGTGAGGATAAAATAGGACAATTTACACAAAATATTTTGTAACCAAAAATCAATATATCAATGTGAAGTCTTATCATCAGCAATATCACTAAATATCTTTGTCCAGAGGGCCACTCTGATTGGTGAACCTCCATCTTGGACCACCACTTCTGTGGAGGCAGTCATGCTCACTTCAGTCTTCTTGGACAGCAACTTTGCCCCCTTCTGTCCTTTTCTCCCTTTTCAGTTCCCCATTATGGGTGATGATCCCCCATTAGAATGTAAGCTCAAGGGGCTATCTTATTTCCTTTTATTTGAATCTCTAGTACTTAATATAGTGCCTATATATTTAATTAATGCTCTATCTATTAGCAGCATTAAAGCATTATTTGTTCAATTGCATAGACTATATCATTGCTCATCCTGATTGAGGGAAGGGGTAAAACACATTCTAGGTCTAAGCAAAAAATAATAATAATAATTGTAAGTGGTCCAGACAGATCTCAGGCAGATTTTTTTTTTAAATCCCCAAATCAATAAATATGTCAGACCCTCAGATCAGTGAGGTTGAAAGAATGCTCTGCACTGTAGTGTTAAAAAAGGCTGAATGGCCCCCTACAAGAGATGATGTGGGAAAGATTTGTGCATTCAGCAGGAGATTGAACTGAACAAGGTCTGATTATAAAAGTCTGTATTTTGGTGTTTTTCTGTTTCTATAATATAGATATCAAGTTAGATAAAATAACAGAACCAGAGGAGTTAGAACACAAGGAAGCTTTGCGAGCATAAAAGTTTTAGGGAAGGGAAAGCACATTTTAACAAGGATAGCACAGGAGATAGATCAAGACAGAGCTAACTGTGTTGACACAATTACACCAGGAACATTTATGAAGAAGATGATGTATTAGGAACTATGAGTGACTAAGAAAAGAGAAGACCTATCATCCATCCTCTTGTAGCACTTAACATTTTCTAAGCAGACCTAGCAGAAAAAAACCATGAAGGTGAAGAGATAGCTAAGTGGTTCAATGGATTGAGAGCCAGGCCTAGAGACAAGAAATCCTGGGCTCAAATCTGGTTTCAGATGCTTCCTAGGTATGTGACCCTGGGCAAGTCACTTAATACCTATTGCCTAGCCCTCATCATTCTTCTGCCTTAGAACCAAAACACAGTATTGCATTGGAATGAAAAAATAGAAGGGGAAAGAAAAGGAAAAGAGAAGAGAGGAGAGGAGAGGAGAGGAGAGGAGAGGAGAGGAGAGGAGAGGAGAGGAGAGGAGAGGAGAGGAGAGGAGAGGAGAGGGGAGGAGAGGAGAGGAGAGGAGAGGGGAGGAGAGGAGAGGGGAGGGGAGGGGAGGGGAGGGGAGGGGAGGGGAGGGGAGGGGAGGAGAGGAGAGGAGAGGAGAGGAGAGGAGAGGAGAGGAGAGGAGAGGAGAGGAGAGGAGAGGAGAGGAGAGGAGAGGAGAGGAGAGGAGAGGAGAGGAGAGGGGAGGGGAGGGGAGGGGAGGGGAGGGGAGGGGAGGGGAGGGGAGGGGAGGGGAGGGGAGGGGAGGGGAGGGGAGGGGAGGGGAGGGGAGGGGAGGAGAGGAGAGGGGAGGGGAGGAGAGGAGAGGAGAGGAGAGGAGAGGAGAGGAGAGGAGAGGAGAGGAGAGGAGAGGAGAGGAGAGGAGAGGAGAGGAGAGGAGAGGAGAGGAGAGGAGAGGAGAGGAGAGGAGAGGAGAGGAGAGGAGAGGAAAACCACCAGGGCTAACCTGATCCAAATATGGACTAGACATTTGTCTCCCTGATGTCATTTTAGGTGAAATGGGAAATTTACCTTTGCCCCAAAGAACTCCAATAATTAAGTACCATAAGATCTAAAACTACACTGTTAGATATTCTATCTTCTTATTAAAAATTAATTAGTTTCAAATTTTAATGAATTAGAATGCATTATTTTTATTGTGGAATTTATTCTTTTTATTAAAAATTAAATTTATTTTTATGCACTACTGTCTGGTCCTCTCTCCAAATGCAAATCTTCTTGAGAATCTTGCATTCTAAGCTAATGACCTAGAACTATGCTTCATTGGATATGTAATATCATTAACTTGGGTATATCATCAAAGCCCATCTACTGTTTTCCTTGTGTAACTCTTTTTTATGGCTTCCCACAAATATTTCATCAAGATTCGACTCAATATGCTAAGGGCCTACTCTGGATCTTCTATAATTTTGTGGATACCAATATGTGATTTGTCTTTTGGTTATGTTTCATCTCTTTTTTTAAACACTCATCTTCTATCTTAGACTCAATACTATGTATTCATTCCAAGGCAGAAGGACCAGGCAACTGGTGTTAAGTAACTTGCCCAGGGTCACACAGCTAGGAGGTGTCTGAGGGCAGATTTGAACCCATTTTGAAATTTAGTCTCTAAGCCTGGTTCTCCATCCACTGAGCCACCAACTCTTTCCTATTGCAGATGAGACTGGAGAAGGCCATCTAATGGCAAGTGGGAGCCATAAGCACTTAGCTCCTAATTTATTTTATTGGTTATTTAATATTACTTTTACTATGTGTTGTAAATTTTTTTGTTGTAAAATTGTGATAAATTCTTAATTTTACTTGAATAAAAATGCAAGCTAAGAAAAAAATCAAAGTGAGATGCTAATTCAAAAAGTGATATTTACAAAAGGAATAACCCTATCCCCTTTCCTTCACCTCTTGACACATCACTGGTGTATCTCTTTTGCTCATACAGTTCTTTGAAGTCAGCCTTTCTGCAGCTTTTATTGGACAACCCCTCATTGGTAATAGGTTGTAATCTAATCATACTCAACATCTGCTTCTTTGTTATCCAATGGACAACCTGTAACTAATAATTAATACTTACTCCAATAAGAGTAATCTATTACTGTCATACAGCATCACAAGAAGAAGATTGTTACTAAAAAGACTAAAAGCCTGGCCTCTCTCTGTAGCATCATATTTAGAGCAATGCTTTTTTTTTTGAGATGACAAAGAACTGGAAACCAAGTAGATGCATCTGAGTTGCAGGATGGTCACACAAATTGGATTGCATGGAGGTAATATGATATTTTGTGTTATAAGAAATTACAAACAATGATGAATACAGAGAAGCTTGGAGAGACCTTTTCAGAACAAAGTAAGCAGAATTAGGAAAACTATGCAACAACGACTACAAACAAGATAAATGCAAACGACAAAAATGAAGAAAAAATCAAAACTGCTACAAAATTATAACACCCAAGCTTGGCCCTAGAGAAAGTATAAGATACTTCCCCTAGCTTCTTTGCAGAGGCAGTGTTTCTTGATTTCTTGGTTAATTTTGTAAATATTTTTTCCTTTTATACACTTTTTAATTTATTGCAAGAGATGGTCCTCTGGGAGAAGGTGGGGCAAAGATCTGGTAGGAAATGTGTGATGTAAGAAACAAAGATATTAATAAAAATTATTTTTCCAAAAGATGTGCCTTAATATCAGGAAGAGGATGGGGCAATCAAAAACACTCTAGAGTCTCCCAAAGGCAATCTAATTTATTCTCCTCTTCTAGATTCTCCTGGGCTTCATCTTTGTTGTCAATCCGTGGTATCTGCCAAGGACACCAAAGGACCAATTCTACTTATTGTCCATCCAACTGCCTATCATAGCCTGGGCATAAGGCATTTACATGCAGCAGAAACTTAACAAATGCTCATTTAATTGAAGTCACTAATGCCTTAGTTTGAATGGGGTTATACAATTTCTTTCTTCTTGATTGTTTAGAGGACCCAAGGTCTAGGCAATTGCATGAGGTATCTGAGTGTTGAATGGTTGTTAAAAGGGTTAAAAAAAAATGCTACATAGGAAGGGAAGTGAAATCAAATATAAACTCTTCCTACATTGAAATATCCCAGAATAAGTGTTGTGTTCAGCTTTGATGCTCTCCCTGCATAATTATTGAGCTTTGGTTTGCTTCCCTCCTGTCCCACCCGCATGTAACACAAACAGCTGAACATGGTTCAAAGTAGGCAGCAGTGAGAGTCCTGAGCAGTACCAGATGTACGTTTAGTTGCCCTAATGAGTTTCTCTCTCCAAAGGAAAGAGAGTGAGTCTGCAAACAGAATACCTGGAGTCTGGTTTCCCTGGAGCAGGTCATGTGTTGGAACTGTTTGAAGAACGTAACCCCATCAGCAGGCTTCCCTGACTCATTTCTAGAAATCTGAAATAAAGGCCTTTCAAGAGCTTTTGAGACCCAAAGGATTTCTGTTGAAAAGGCCAAGACAAAGAAATACTGTTTAAAGGATGGAAGATGTGTAAGATGTGTTTTGTCTAGGAGCCTTAGAATATGTGAGACAAAAATATTTCCCTAGTGGGCCAGGAGGGAAGGGAGTCTAGGGACAGAAAGAAAAAGGAGAAGAAATGTTTTATATCTTCCAATAAATCTTCCTTTGGTAAATGAGGTTGGAAGGTGATTTTTTTTAGTTCCCCTTTTCTTCACCTCCATCCACTCACTTTCCAATAAAAAAAAGACACTTTGATGTGGAGACAGCTATGTGGCACAGTGGAGAGAGTAATGGACCTAGAGTCAGAAAGACCAGAGTTCAAATATGATCTCAGACATTTTCTCACTGTGCAACTCTGGGCTAGTCACTTAACCATTATCTGCACAAAACTGGAAAAGGAAATGGCAAAACACACCAGTATCTTTGCCAAGAAAACTCCATGGGTCGTAGATTCATTAGATCATGAAGAGCTGGACATGACTGAACTACAACCACTACCACCTCTCAGAGAATGGTTTTCTTTCCTTCATCCCATTATTTCTTTACTTCTTTCATCTCTCTCTGCAGTGAATTTCTACTTGTTTCATTGGGCACTTGTCATTGTCTCTTTTATGGTGTAGGTTCTTAGAGGGAAGAGATTCTGATCTGTGAGTCAGAAAAGAAGCATTTGTTAAATGGCAATATGTAGCTAACCCTAACCCTAACCCTAACCCTAAACCTAAACCTAACTCTAACCCTAAACCTAACCCTAACCCTAAACCTAAACCTAACCCTTATGGAAGTAGTCTCTCAGAAACCAAGGATGATGATTGTCTTTGTGCGTTTTCATCCAAGGTGTACAGATGAGCGTGCACAAAGACACTTGTGAGTGAAGGAGATTTAAGTGGAAAAGCCGATGCACAGAGACAGTCCCACTCTCTCGGCGTTGGAAGCCTGGGTCCAGTGGCATGAAAAATCGTTACACCTGGAGACTTCCTCAGCTGCATTGGATGGCCGTGTTGTCCTTTGTGCTCCAACACGCCCTGAGCACTCCACAGTGCTTTGCTGCGTCGCCCTCTCAGCCGTTGAACCTTCTTGTTGGTTTCTTCCGCCTTTTCCGCTGAAACAGTCTTCACATGCTGGGTGAGCAAAGCCCTGGTTCACCAGGGGTCAACGACCCGATGGCTACCCTCACAAGGTTTAGCCAGCCTGTCGAAGCTGTTGCCTGGGGTGTGGCCACTGCTTCATGCTAGCAGCTACTGGGAGCCACAAGTGAGAGCTGGGTGTCAGGTGGGGGTCAGGTGAGGCTGGAGAGCTGCCTAGGAGGGCATGACAAGCCCTCCATACCAGAGATACTACCCCTCCCTGAGCACCCCATACACCCTAACCCTAATCCTAACCCTAATGCTAACCCTAACCCTAACCCTAACCCTAACCCTTATAATTTAGTAATCTAAATTAAATTTACCCTAAAGAGTACCTTGCAGAAGGTCACTTCATCTGACAAGATAGAGGGTAGTTGCATGTTAGTTGCTGCCACTAGAACTTCCTGGGTGACTTTACTGAAGTCACTTAGTTTTTCTCTCTCGCTTCACCTGTAAAATGATTCTTTAAAAACTTGTGCTAGCTAGTTCTGATTGTGAGGAAATGTTAATGATTGGGAATGATTAAAAGTCTAATCACTCTAATAAATTAAATAATCATCCCTATTATAATATGCATTCCCATATGTTGCTGTATATGAATGTTTATAATTTGCATATAGTATATATGATACATTCAAGAATATAGATTATGGCCAATCAGAGACTAAGACATCTAAATTGTCATTAGATAGTTTTATCTGGCACTTCTAATATTTAACTGTACATATTAGTTCATATATATGTAAATGAAATCCATTCATAGATATACACATGCATAATCACACATATAAATGGATAGATTTCAAGCAGAATGAGCTCCCTCAAAAAATACTGGGTTCTTCCTCACCCCACACTTGAGGTCTTCAAGAAAAGGCTGGACATTCTCTTGCTAAGTATGCTATAATGTATGTCCTTTGTAGTCTTATTCTTCTATTCATATATGTATGCATGTATACATATATACACACATATAAATGAATAGATTTCATATTTGTGTATGTGTATATTTTTTACAGATATATGTATTTATATGTGTCATCTATATACATACACTCTTTCCAGTTGATCAGGGAACTCTATCGCAATTATATGTTATACACACATACTCATATTCACATGTATTTATGTTTATATATGTGCACATATGTGTGTATGTAGACATGTATATATATAGCTGATCTGGAGAATTCCCTAATCAGATTGATAAGTTACAGGGTGACATATCTTAGGTAGGGAATAGGTATCATCATTACATATTTATTTATTTTTAAAAGTCCATACCTTCCATCTTAGGATCAATGCTATGTATTGGTTCCAAGGTAAAAGAGTGGTATGGGCTAGGCAATGGGGGTTAAGTGACTTGCCCAGGGTCACACAGCCAGGAAGTGTCTGAGGCCAGATTTGAACCCAGGACCTCCTATCTCTAGGCCTGACTCTCAATACACTGAGCCACCTAGCTGCCCCTAGGTGTAGCTATTATCATTGACAACTTCATTGAGAGTACCAGGGGACATTGATAGATATGTCCAATAACAATTACAAATGAAGATGAAATCTAATAAATTTTGGAGTGATTTGATTGGCATAGGCTACTATGGATTAATTAAGTTAATTAATTAATTAACTGTTGCTTTGGCCTAGTGTGAGTTGAAGCTTCCTCTTTGTTTTGCATACTACTAGTGTCCCCAGTAGCATCCCCATACTACTCCAACATCCATGAAGACAGGCGACATGGTGAGCTTGGTCAGACATGGAAGACGCCAAGGTTATCTACTACATCCCAGGCCATCTCTAATTGTCCTGACTTTTGTCCTGCTGACTCTGGAAAAGAAAATGAGGCTGATGACTAACTCTGCCTCACTTAAATCCAATTCACTTACAAATCAAGACATCCATGATGCCATTGGTCCTCTTCAGACAACACCTAACCAGTCCAAAATCTCAGTGGCTCCTTATGTACTTTGAAAAGCTAACAAGGGTCCAGAAGGAGCCAAATAGGATAGTGAAATACTTTTAATCCATATATACCATATGAAGATTGGTCAAAGGAAATGGGAATGTTCTATCTGAATAAAAATTTGGGGGGAAAGAAGAATATGATAGCCATCGTTCCGTATTTGAAGGGCTATCATTTGGAAGATGGATTAAATTTGTGCTATTTGGTCACAAGGCAGAAATAGGAGCAAGGTGTAGACATCCAGTATTTGCCACAAGGACTGGTACACGATAAGCACTTAATATTTAATAATTGATTGCTGATTGGCATTGCAAAAAGGAAAATGTAGGTTTGTTATCAAGAAAAACTTCATGCAGATAATAGATATCCAAAAGTGGGCTGAACTCCCTCAAGAGAGAGCGGGTTCTTCCTCCTTTCACTTGGGGTCTTCAAGAAAAGGCAGGGCACAATATGAAAGTAAAGGAAAAGAATAAGTGTTGGAGGGGATGTAGCCAAAATAGGGCACTAATGCAGTCCGCCTGATCTACCTGGTCTCATTTGGGCCATCACACTTACACACGCGTGTGTACACACACACACACACACACACACACACACACACACACACAGGAAAACACTGGCAACATTCAGTCATGTTACATCATCTATCCTGAAATGCATTTGTGTTTTCTGCTTTGCCAATCAGATTTAGACGTTAGTTGTCCCCCTCTGTAATATGCCTTTTCTTTCTCTTAATTGGATTTTAAGACAACCTTCACTCTGATTCTACCAGCTAGAGGCCTAACTAAAATCCCAACTTTGTGACACAAGAAAGAGTTTCAAGGGGCTTCAGAACAGCTGCTCCCACACTAAAAATAGATGAGAGCCTACTTGTTCTTGCCTTCCTTTGTTTGACCAAAGCTGAGTGACCTAAACTTTGGGGCAATGGGCTTTCTTCCATTTTATTTAAAGAAAAAACAAACAAAAAGCAGGCTGGTCTTTCAAATCGGTTGGCTTTTCTAGTGGAGTAAAAGTAATCATAATGATGATAGAACTGGTAAGGATTCTGATGGCAACATCATAATGGCGGTGCTGACGACAAGAAGAATTAGCAATAATAATAAATTTCAAAAAAGAATACTTGCTTTCCCTGGGCTGCTGAGGCCCAGCACACACATACACAGCAGGACACAGAGAAATATGAGGTCTTTCAGCGCGGCAAGCTTGTGTCATTTTTCACTGCTAGAAGATGAAATCTAAATTCATTAGCAAGGCACAATTAAGTTCATGCCTCTATCTGAGGCCCATTCACAGCTCCGCTTTACGCTTTGTCTTGGTAGTGGGCCGCCTTTGCCTGAATGGAACTGGCAAACCTGTCCCATGTAAGTGCATTAATTAGGGCTCTTCAGCCTAGGGGAGCAGATGGGAAAACTCGTCCTTCTAGGCTTTGAATAGCAGCTTCTTGGCTTGAAATAACACCCTCGTCTCAACAGACTGAGCATGTTCTTTATTACTCTTAGTAATTAGCTAAGAAATACTCATTATTAATGTATTCCTTTATCAACCCATCTGTCCCGCCATCTTTTTCCACCTTCTGCATGACCCAGTTCTCTTTAAGACCTCTCAGTCATTCAGAGAACTGGAGGAAGCCACATGTGGGAGATGACGTGTCTGTTTTGGGTGGCCAGGTCTAAGGAGACAAGAGCTTGGGTCCTACCTGACCAGAATGACAAAGAGAGGCCATGAGACAAGCCTGAGATGAAACAGCTGAGCTTGGGAGAAATCGCGTTATTTTATTTTGCAGGTAAGAAGGGCATTCTCATTCAATTCAGTGAACTTTTTTTTTAAGTACCTAAAAGCAATGCCTACACATTGTGTACCGTGTAGGAGATACAAAGATAGAAACAAAATATTTTCCAGGAATTTCTAATCTTGATGGATACAACAGGCACCCCAGGAAATAAATGCAACATATTTACAGAGTACCACAAAGCAATTTCTAGAAAGAAAGAGGGCTAGAATGGAGGAAGGTAAGAAGAGAAGGCTCTGAAAGAAGGCAGAGGTTGGTGGCCAAGGAGCAATGCTTTGGGATGTGAGGAAAGTGAGGCAAGGAAGAATTTAATTCAACAAACATTTTTAAAAAGTAAATCAAATGGGCAGGTGTAGGCTGAAGATAAAGAGATGAAAACCCACCTTCTCCTTGCCCTTAAGGAGGTCATATTCTGCGAAAGAGGCTAAGTATAACTACAGTGTAAGGGGGGCAAGAGAAAACTCCAGATTGGAGGGCTTTGGAAAATCAGAGAGGGGACAAGTCATCTGTCCATTAAAACAGGCACGCTGCCCCACTCCCTAACCCTATTGGCTCTCCTTCGTTGATAATAAAATCTCAGGTAGGAGTCAAAGGAGCTGGGTGGGTTCATTAGAACAGTGGAAGATAAATGGTCCATTAAAGGAGGAAGAGCTCACCGGCTTTGGACTGTACTATGGAAATGAAGATACTTTTTTACAGATGTTGGACCAAAAAAGAGGGGAGAGATTCCTGTAAGGCACAGATTGGGGAAAAAAGAGGGAAACATAGAGTGGATTCATCAATCCCCATCAAAGGAGCCCTCGAGTATATTCTACTAAGAGGGCAAAAGTCTGGGCAGAGAAACAGGGAAGGTGGGCTGGAGGCTTCCCAGAGGGTCCCTGCTGCTAAGCAGAGAGAAGACCTTGTAAAAGCATCACACATTGCCTGAATGACTGGACACAAAGCAGAGAGACCAGGAGGCAATAGCAGCCGCTGAAACAGCCAGGCTGACTTAAGCTCATTTTGCTTTTCTTTTGTGCCCAAGGCCAGCAGTGGGGAGAGCAGGCTGCCTGTCAGGCTGAGGTTCACACAAAGAATACAAAGCCCATTTTGTTCATTCAGGACAGACAAGCTCCTGCTCCCTGTGGTTGGCCTTTGAAAGGGGAAGAGCCTTGCCCAAGAACACTTGGGGGACTAAACAAACACTACGAGTTTAGTGCCAGGGACCCAGGAAGAAGAAAGCTGTTTCATCTTTCCTTTTCAAGTGGAGCTGGCAAATATTTGCCTAGGTGAGGGAGGGAGGGAGGGCTGCCTGGCTGAGCAAAGCTTCTCCAACAGAAGAAGCAATTTTGAAATCCCTTTGACTGGAGGGGAGTGTAAGGAAAACCATCTATTGACTCCAAACTCAGGAACTTGTCAAAGCCCAGTCAGGGAGCTGATGACCGTTCTGTCTCTCCAGCCTCACCTTGTATCTGGCCCCTTTCTCCATCATAGTAGTTCAATCAATCAACCCGCACACTTGTATTAAATGCTTACTTACTGGCAGCCACTATGCTAGTGCTGAAGATATTAAAAAAAAAAGTCAATGCTGGAAAGTCCCTGTCCTCAAGGAGCTTACAGTCTGTAAATAAACAGCTATAAAGGAGACTAAAAGAAAGATTCAGACCCTCATTATCCCTCACCTGGAATATTGGGGTTGTTCTCCCAAAGAGGAAATAAACACCTACTCTTTGCAAGGCTTGCACTTTAGAATATATCTCATTTTTGAATATTTAAAATATTTTACCTTTGAAATATTATCTCACCTATTCCTCATAACAACACTGGTTGGTAGGTGTTATTATAATTCCCACTTTGCTTTTGAGGAAACTGAGGTAGACAGAGGTTAAGTGACTTGCCCAGGGTCACAAAGCCAGCTAGTAGATGTGAACTCAAGTCTTCCTGATAATAGGGCCAGTATTCTCTCTACTGTACCAGCCAAATGCCTCAATCTCTCCACTGCCCAGCCCATTGATACAATGGCCAAAGTGCCACTCCTAAAATACAGGTCTGGCCAGGCCACTTCCCTGTTCAATAAACTCAATTCAGTACATTACTCTGTCACCAAACACTTATTAAGCACCTATCATGTGCTAGGCTTTGTGCTAGGTGATGGGCATTCAAAGAGACAGAACCTGCTCTCGAGAAACTCATGATCTGGAGGAGGAGAAAACATGGCAGCCACCAGGTAGAAACAAGATATATACAAGATAAAATCTCAGCATGATTAAGTGACATTTATGTCAGAAACAGAATTTGAACCCAGATTTTATTGACTGATGGCAGTTCTCTGGCTATTATGCTACGGCTGCCTCTAAGTCTGCACAGAATTAACACAAGGTAATTTTATTGTGGTTCAGTTGTTTTTAGTCAAGAACATTTACAGAGAGTGGGAAAGGATGACCTCAGTTTTGCGTGTTTTGAATTTAAGATGTCTGCTGGAAATCCAGTTTAAGACATCTGATGGGCAGTTGGAAGGCAAGACTGGAGGGCAAAAGAGAGGTTAGGGCTGGATGACACAAAAATAATGTAATGGGCACATACTCAAAACATGACACAATGACCATATGCATCAACGAACCTATGTGATGACATGCAAAGTACATGTTAAGTGGGTAAATACCATGTTATCTCACAACTATATGTTGAGTTTTCTAGAGTAATGAACATTGATCATTGGTCAAACCATTTCAATTCTCTCATTATCTGCTGATCCCTATGCCTTTATATCCTCCTTGACTGTTAGTACAGGCTGTAAGCCTAATTAGAACTAGAGTCCTACCTTCCTAAAATTGTAGAGGTTCAGGCTGCCTAGAAAAGTCATTACCATCTCTGGGGTATATCTAGACCCTAAGCGCCTCTTAGCTGATATACTGTGTAGAAAAGTATTCCAACTGGCTTCTGCCTTCTCACCTTATTTGAAAGTTTTGCTGGGTAACAATACAGAGGGTCTTCCTTCCTTGCTTGAAAGGCCCTTTTCTCAGCTACTGTGTGGATTAGAGAGTGGGTTCAAGAATAAAGCTTTTGGTCTATCTCTGTCTTCCATAGACATTAAGAATCTGACACTTGCCAGATGACATTTTGCTATCTTTTCCCAATGATTGCAAAATGCCATTTGACAAGTGTCAAATTTTTAATGTATACTGAGGAAAGGGAGAGACTAATCATTAAGAGATGAAGGATCTATTTAATGTGTTTTTAGTATAGTCATATAACTTGCTGTCATCTATATATATATATATGAAGTGATCAATAAAATGTTTTCGCTTGACTCCATCTTTCACTTGGAAGTAAGACTTAGAACTTTTTAGGTGAGATAATAATGGGTTTAAGACAAGATAGAATTGTAATGGCCTTATGATTATTCCCTGGTTTAAAAAAAAGCATATATCACATACGTTTTTCTTAATGTTTTTGTGTGGCAGCATAGTTCAGAGAAAAATTTCCATAAGAACATCTAATATTCAAGTATTTGGGGTATACTTTATAAATATATATTTATATGTATGTATATGTATATATACATATATATTTATATATAAAATATATGTGTGTATTTATATGTGTGTATGTGTATATATATATATAGAGAGAGAGAGAGAGAGAGAGAGACAGAGAGAGAGTGAGAGAGACACACAGAGAGAGACACAGAGAGACACAGAGAGAGAGACACACAGAGAGAGACACAGAGAAACACAGAGAGAGAGAAAGAGAGAAAGACAGAGAGAGAGAGAGAGACAGAGAGAGAGAGAGACAGAGAGAGAGAGAGAGAGAAGGGAGAGGGAGACAGAGAGAGAGAGAGAGAGAGAGAGAGAGAGAGACAGAGAGACAGAGAGACAGAGAGACAGAGAGACAGAGAGACACAGAGAGACAGAGAGACACAGAGAGAGAGAAAGAGAGAAAGAGAGAGAGAGAGCGACAGAGAGAGACAGAGAGAGAGATACAGAGAGAGAGAGAGAAGGGAGAGGGAGACAGAGAGAGAGAGAGAGAGAGAGAGAGAGAGAAGGGAGAGGGAGACAGAGAGGAGAGAGAGCACATGAATAGGGGTAACTAGGTGAGCAATGGATAGAGATCTATGCAAGTCACTTAACTCTAATGGGATTTTAAGGCATAAGGTAAGGGTTTAAAAAAATAAAATACATGGATAACACAAGTACAGAACTGAGTCAAAGGTTCTATGATAATCAACAAAATAAATAGGAATGTTCAATGATTAATGAATTGACAATAAATTGCTTTTATTCCCCTGGTACTCTTTACCATAGCCTTTTAGCTCCTCAGTTGATGTATCATTTTCTTTTAAATATTTATGAATCACTTTAGTCAAATATGATGTGAGTGCTTTGCATAAACTGTATAAACATGTAATTAACCTATATTTGTAGGTCACTAGAATTCTTATCTTTTGGTAATTAATTGATATGTGGTGTCCTCTGTTTAGAAAGATTGTTATCAGGCTTGTGTTTCAGAGGAAGCTGGTAAAATGTTTTTCTAATAATTCATGAATCAGTAGCATGACAGCGAAGTATTCGAGCCTTAGTCCATAACTGGCAATATCTCTTTCTAATTTTGTTTTCTCATAGTACTGGTAAGTCATGAGATATCTGTATCCTAATTCCATTCCATCTGTACTCTGTTTGGATTCTTTAGTGGCCAATGCTATCTACACAGAAGCTCTTTCAGCTAATGGAATATTAGAATTTCTGATTTGTTCTGGTCTACCATAATTTCCTGGGATATCAGAACAACTTTTGCTGTATTATTCTATGCATCAAACTGATTATAATTTCACATTTGGATTTTAGTGGAGAAATAGAAATATTAATTGTTTTGAGTAATAACTATATATAATTTATCTGATTTTTCCGTAGAGATTATATTCATACATTTTCATTCTCATATACCCTAGAATTGTTTTCTATCTTAGCTTTCTTAGTGCTTAAAATATTGAATTTTACAGCCATCAGGATTTCAGTTTTTGCCTCATTCAATCTCCACTTTCTTATGGTTTTTATTTTTTGTACCACCTACTCACTTGGCACTTAAGTATTTGCTGCCTTATGCTGATATTTAACTGTTGTGTTTGGCAGGAGGGGGATTGGGGAAAGAGGTCAAATCTCTCTACAACTAGACTATCTTTAAATAAAAGTCTCAACACATGGAGTGAATGGCATTAAACTCTCCAAAGGAATCCCAAAGCACTTAGCATATGAGAATGAGATTTATCCCTGGATGGAGCATGAGATATCAGATATTCTAACTTCCTTTCCAGAGGAGGAAGCACAAAGAAAACAACCAATTTGCATTAATTCTGTCTCAGTTCCTACAAGAAAGTCATACTTACTTTCTTGCTTGATAGAATAGTTGAAAGGAGGGGACTGGTACTACATCCAACCTACAGTTGTCCAGAAAGTAAAGATATCATCCATATTGAAGTAAGTATTGTATCCAGCCTCAGACACTAGTAGTGTAACCCTGGGCAAGTCACTTAACTCTGCTGGCCTCAATTTTCGCATCAGTAAAATGAGTTGGAGAAGGACATGGCAAGTGTTCCAATATCTTTGCCAAGAAAACTCAAAATGGGATGACAGAGAGTCAGACCCAACAGGAAAACTAGTAAACAGCAACAAAAGTATGTCCAGTTTTAATAATGGTCAGATAATGAGCCTATTATGAATCAATCACTACAGGCATACTCTGAAAATCACTGAAGCACCAACTGTTTCTCAAAAGGACAAGAAACTCAAAGGAACTATATTATGACATCATCAGTGTCCCCCAAGAATGAGTTCTTAATATAGGGTCCATGATCCCAGATTTATTTTTTTTTCAAATATTGGTTCCTTTGGTAATTCTATGTATTTTATGCATTTAAAATATTATTCTGATCTCAAAAATTATATTCACTATTATAATAATTAGAAGAATCATTCATAGATAGAGATTGGGTAATAAGTGGTCTCAGATGGTATGTAAAAAAAGAAAAAGGTGGGGAGGGGAATAGAAGATGGCACTAAGAGAAACTTGAATAAGATAAATAGGATAATCTATATCATGCAAAGAGGTACATGGGAAGGGGAGGAGAAGAATACCATTATAAGAAGGAAAGGAAGAGAGTGCAATAGGTAATACTTAAACCTTACTCTCAGTGGAATCAAATCTGAGAGGGAAGAGCATCTAGATTCATTGGGGTATCAAATTCTATCTTACCCTCCAGGGAAATCGAGAAGGGGAAAACTAAGAGGGAGAGGGGGAGTGGGGACGGGAGTACAAAAAGGAAGGGAAAGACAGTGAGGAGGGAACTTAATAGACCCCAAAAAAATAAAAAGAAGGAGATAATAAGGGAGGGGATGGAAAGGGAAGTAAAAGGATTGGGATTATGGGGCTGATTAAAAGCAAACCACTGGTTTAAAAGGATATAGCAAAAGAATATAGGGAAGAACTAGGAGAGGATATCAAAATTTTGAGGAATACACAAGTAGCAATCATACCTCTGATGTGAATGGGATGAACTCACCCATAAAATGAAAGCAAATAGCATAGTAGGTTAGAAAACAAAATCCTACCATCCTACCAATCTTGTCTACAAGAAACACACATGAGGCAGTTAGACACACAGGGTAAGGGTCAAAGACTGGAGCAAAATCTACTGGGCTTCAAATGAGAAAAAGAAGTCAGGAGTTGCAATCATGATATCTGACAAAGTCAAAGTAAAAAATAGATCTAGTAAAAAGAGATAGGGAAGGTAATTACATCCTGATAAAAGGCAGCATAGACAATAAGGAAATATCAGTAATCTACATGTATGCACCAAATGGTATAGCATCTAAATTTCTAAAAGAGAAACTAGTGGAGTTGAAGGAGGAAATAGATAGTAACACTATACTAGTGTGAACCTTAAAAATTCTCAGACCCTACTTCATAAGGTTTGCTTAAGATCATTCCCCATTTAAACAATGAAGGAACTTAGATCAGGAATGTGAGACCTCTACTTAGATCAGGAATGTGAGACCTCTACTCCATCCCTACTTAAGCCTGCTTTAAATAGGATACTAGCAAAAAGACTCCAGCAAGTGATCACAAGGGTTATTCATTATGATCAGGTGGAATTTATACCAGGAATGCAAAGATGGTTCAATATTAGGGAAACCATCCACATAATTGACCATATCAACAAACAAACTAACAAAAATCACATGATTATCTCAATAGAGGCAGAAAAAGCCTTTGATAAAATACAACACCCATTCCTATTGAAAACACTAGAAAGCATAGGAAAGCATAGGGTCTTTCCTAAGAATAATAAACAGTATATATCTAAAACTATCAGCAAGTATCATTTGCAATGGGGATAAATTAGAAGCCTTATAAATAAGATTAGGAGAGAAACGAGGCTGCCCATTATCACCTCTGTTATTTAACATAATACTAGACACACCAGCAGTAGCATTTAGAGAAGAAAAAGAAATTGAAGGTATTAAAATAGGTAATGAGGAGACCAAGCTATCACTCTTTACAGATGATATGATGGTCTACTTACAGAATCCTAGAGAATCAACTAAAAAGCTAGTGGAAATAATCAACAGCTTTAGCAAAGTTGCAGGATACAAAATAAATCAAGAGAAATCATGAGAATTTCTATATATTTCCAACTCATCTCAGCAGCAAGAGTTAGAAAGAGAAATTCCATTTAAAATCACCCTAGACAATATAAAATACTTAGGAATCAATCTGCTGAGACAAACACAGGGACTATATGAACACAACTACAGAACACTTTACAAACAACTAAAACTATATCTGAGCAATTGGAAAAACATTAACTGCTCATGGGTAGGATGAGCTAACATAATAAAAATGATCATCCTACCCAAACTAATTTACTTATTTAGTGCCGTACCCATCAAACTACCAAGAAACGTTTTTACAGAATTAGGAAAAAAAAAACTATAACAAAGTTTATTTGGAAGAACAAAAGATCAAGACTATCAAGGAAAATAATGAAAAAAATGTGAAGGAATATCTCAAACTATACTATAAAGCAGTGGTCATCAAAACAATATGGCTAAGAAAGGAGGATCAGTGGAATAGAGTTGGGATGAGTGACCTCAGCAAGACTGTCTATGATAAATCCAAAGATCCCAGCTTTTGGGACAAAAATCCACTATTTAACAAAAACTGCTGGGGAAATTGGAAGACAATATGGGAGAGATTAGGTTTAGATCAACATCTTACACCCTACACCAAGATAAACTCATAATGGGTGAATGATTTGAATATAAAGAAGGAAACTATAAGTAAATTAGGTGAACACAGAATAGTATTCTTGTCAGATCTTTGGGAAAGGAAAGATTTTAAGACCAAGCAAGAGTTAGAAAAAGTTACAAAATGTAAAATTAATAATTTTGATTACATTAAATTAAAAAGTTTATATACAAACAAAACCAATGCAACCAAAATTAGAAGGGAAGCAACAAATTGGGGGGGGTGAATCTTCAAAACAAAAACCTCTGACAAAGGTCTAATTATTCCAGTTTATAATGTAAAGATTAAAATTTAGGGGAGACTGGGGAGAGACTATGGCAGATAGAAATTAGTTTCTCTCTGCAAGGAGTATTATATTTTTAAAGGTTTATTAAAGGTTAAAGATTAAAGAAAATACAGGATAAGAAACACATGGTGCCTAAGCCACAGAGGCCTTGACAAGACCTCACCTACATTATGGAAAGAGCCACGACTGCTCCAAAATGGAATTCCAACAAGAGAGAGCCTTTGCCATCAGCTTAAATCCTTCCTCGATCTTGGCCCACCTCAGAATTGCGTGAGATTACAAAGCATTCTGGGGAAGTGGAGCAAGGGCTTGTGGGGATTGAAGTCCAGGGTTCAAATTTCAATTTTACAATAAAGAGCTAAATCAATTGTACAAAAAATCAAGGCATTCCTCAATTGATAAATGGGCAAGAGACATGAATAGGCAATTTTCAGTTAAAGAAATCAAAACTGTTAAGAAGCACATGAAAAAGTGTTCTAAATCTCTTATAATCAGATAAATGCAAATCAAAACAATTCTGAGGTACCACCTTACATCTAGCAGATTGGCTAACATGACAGCAAAGGAAAGTAATAAATGTTGGAGGGGATGTGGCGAAATTGGGACATTACCACATTGCTGGTGGAGTTGTGAATTGATCCAGCCATTCTGGAAGGCAATTTGGAACCATGCTCAAAGTGTGCTAAAAGATTGCCTGCCCATTGATCCAGCCATAGCACTGCTGGGTTTGTACCCTAAAGAGATCATAAGGAAAAAGACTTGTACTAATATATTCATAGCTGCACTCTTTGTGCTGGTGAAAAATTGGAAAATGAGGGGATTCCCTTCAATTGGGGAATGGCTGAACAAATTATGGTATCTATTGAACATGGAATACTATTGTGCTCAAAGGAATAATAAACAGGAGGAATTTCATGTGAACTGGAACGACCTCTAGGAATTGATGCAGAGTGAAAAGAGCAGAACCAAGAGACAATGATTATGTACAGAGACTGATACACTATGGTACAATTGAATATAATGGACTTCTCTACTAGTAACAATGCAATGATCCAGGATAATTTGGAGGGACTTATGAGAAAGAACTCTGTCTACAGTTAGAGGAAGAACTGTGGGAATAGAAACACAGAAGAAAAACAACTGCTTGATCATAAGGGTTGATGGGGATATGATTGGGGATATAGACTCTAAATGATCACACTAATGTAAATATTAATGGTATAGAGATGGGTCTTGATCAATGACACATGTAAAACCCAGAGGAACTACACGTTGTCTATGGGAGGGGGGTTTGGGGGAAGGGAGGGAAAGAGCATGACTCTTATAACCTTGGAAAAATATTCTAAATTAATTAAATAATTTTTTTAATCTTATAAAAATATTATTCTGAGAAGGTGCTCACAGGTTTCACCAGATCGCCATAGGGGTCTGTTTTACATTAAAAAAGAAAAGAAAAAGATAAAGAGGTTAATGAAATGTGACCTGGAATAAATATACAACAAAATTTTAGTTCTTCTACTATTGTGATAAATGGCAAGTATCTTAAAAACAAGTTAAAATGCATTAAATAGTAATACAGATTGTGTAATATCTTCTCCTTCACTATCTTGGTCTAGTAGCTTCTCCTACATCCCTATTCTTCAGCTAATGATGCCCATGGGGAGCTCATAGCCTCAATATTTACCCCCTTAGACCTAGGAGTCACAGATCTCAAAGAGAGTAGTTTTCCAAGGCATTTTTTTTCTTTTTCTCATTTTAAAAAATGTTGTTGGTATCTTCTGTTTTACAAACCTTGTGTTCTACGGTATGTGCCCTTCTCCTTGAAAGCCATCCTTTTAGAAAAGAAGACAAATGAACTTCAATGAGATTATCCAACATGTCACGCTATTCCATACTGAATGCAATTTTCCACAACGACCCATTAATACCTACCTTACTTTTCCAAAGAATAGAAGTCTTATTCTGATAACTCTCCTTCAGGGACAAGCTTAGTTATCATAAAATCCCAGCACACATTTTGAATTGTTTTGTTACTGTTTTCATTTACATCATTGCAGTTTTCATGTAAGTTGTTTTCTTGGTAATGCTTATATTTCATTTCCTTTAAGTTTTCCCTTATGTGATAGGTAACAATACTTCTTAGACTGGGTTAATGTCTCCTCACTCACAGCCTAATTTTTTTCCTTAAAATGTATTAGAACCGTTCATAAGACTAAGGTGTTTAAAGCTAAAGTCTCAGTTAATCTTATTATAGATAAGATAATTAATATAATTAATAATTAATTAATCCTTAGGTAAGAAGCTAGAGGAAGAATCTCAACTGTCCCTGACTCCTTGTCAACATGTAATTCATCTTCAATCAGCCTATTTATGAATTCTCTAAATGTAATTTAATCTGTAACTTGACTTAGTTTACCAATGGAATTTGCTTAAGTTTATTTCCTTAGGAGATGCGTGAGGTTATTTCTCTGTTTAACTAAGTTTTTTCAACTTTTATAACATTGAGGGAAAAATCTATCTTCTCCTTAATTTTTACAGTCTAGGAAGAACTTGCAAGATTGCAATACGTAGAAGAATTAGTTCTCTGTCCCTCTGACATAATTTGTTTATAAGAAGCCTTGTCAGAATTCACATGATGATTCAGGTTTTGGCTAGGTCATGAACCTATGCTGGAGTATAATAATGAAATCTGTGCTTTTACCTCTAAAATTTCAGCATTGTGATTATTTGGCAGTAGTTACCAACCACACGAACATAGAGAGAAGATATTTTTTCCCTAACATAGGTAAATCTTCATATATATAATATTCATAATTATTAATTAAATATAAATAATTGTATTAACAAAGCATGAATCATATTACATATATAATCATATTATAGTCTATAATATATTAATATTTAATAACAAATGAATGTACAACATATAAATATATAATATAAATAGAAGTACACATATAGCCATATGTGTATACATAGTCATATTCTTAAGTTTATGGAATACTAAGTTAGTGAAATCAATTTTTTTTCAGATTTTTAACTGGCCTGTTTCACTATTGTAGCTTTCTGTTTTTAATCAATTCTAAATAATTTGGATAATTTCTGATTTATAGTAATATCATTTGGGGTACAGAAAATTTCTGATTTTCATTGTTTTCCTTGAGATTTGGGGTACTTTCTTGTTTCAAATAAATTTGGTTATTCTTGTCTCTAGGTCTGTTAAATCTCTGAAAAAAAGGGCATTTTTCAAAGGGCAAACAAATACCTGTAGCCCCCAAATTTCTGGGTCAAGGTCAGGAAGAGACCTCAGAGGAGAAGGTATAACAATGGACAAGAATATTAGCAATCAAATATCAAGCAGGTGAACAAGGTGACCGTCAAATAGGAACCTTTGGGGGATGTGAGTGGGCACAAAGGAAAACTAGCCCTAAGCTGTTTTCTAGTCGAAAATAAGCAAGTGTCAAAGTAAATGAGGAAAATATGTGACTTCTAATGAAGCGTAAGCAGTATGCTGTGAAAAGGAGGTAGAGACCCCTGTCAAAGGCTTCTATTACTTAGTAGATTAGACTTATCCTTACTTGCTGATATTTTCTTCTGGCAACACAATATATCTCCATCAGTGTTAGCTGCTAAGCTTATTTTGTCTGTGTCACCAGGGTTTGTGCAAGAGAGATTTAAGGGGCATGATTCGGATCCAAGGAGTCACACTGGATGGAAGTCTACCCCAGGGCTAGTGAAAGCTCTATTAGTCTTTCCAGTATAAACCCCGTTCTTTGGGGACTCAGGGTCCAGTCTTTAATTTTATTCTAGATTTGAAACAGGCCAAAAGAAAACCATATCAAAAAACAAAAGGCAGGGGGACCTAGATAGGCAAGAGTCCTCCTAATTCTTCCATAAAAGACCCTCCATTTAATATATATTTAATCATTCACTAATTTTGGTAGAATATTTCTTAATAAAGACTTGTACAAGAATATTCATAGCAGTTCTCTTTGTGGTGGCCAAAAATTGGAAAATGAGGGGATGCCCTTCAACTGGGGAGTGGCTGAACAAATTGTGGTACATGTTGGTGATGGAATACTATTGTGCTCAAAGGAATAATAAAGTGGAGGAATTCCATGGAGACTGGAACAACCTCCAGGAAGTGATGCAGAGCGAGAGGAGCAGAACCAGGAGAACATTGTACACAGAGACTGATACACTGTGACACAATCGAAGGTAATGGACTCCTCCACTAGGGACAATGCAATGTCGCTGAACAATCTGCAGGGATCTAGAAAACACTGTCCACAAGCAGAGGATAAACTGTGGGGGTAAAAACACCGATGAAAAGCAACTGCTTGATTACAGGGGCTGAGAGGAAATGACTGAGGAGAGACTCTAAATGAACACTCTAGTGCAAATACCAACAACATGGAAATGGGTTTGGATCAAGGACACATGTGAAACCCAGTGGAATTGTGCACCGTCTATGGGAGAAGTGGTGGGAGGGGGTCGGGGGGAGGAAAAGATAATGATCATTGTTTCCAATGAATAATATTTGTAAATAACCAAATAAAATAATGTTTAAAAAGTCAAAAAAAAGAATATTTCTTAACAAATAATTTCTTTTATATTCCCAGTGCTGTAATCTTGTTTCAGAATGCCCCTTCAAAATGTACATGCTTTCTTTTATTCAATAAATAGATATTTAACTTCTTTGATTTTAAAGTGTTCATTCCCTCACTAGGTATGTATTTAATTTCTACTATATGATACTACATTAAACCCTGGGGGCACAGAGATAGCTAGAACCTAGGGTCTGCTCTCTAGGAGCTTATAGTCTATTGCTCATCCACTTTTGGTGTTCAGCTTTTACCCAACTCTCACTTGTGGCTCCAAGAAGATGTAGCGTGTAGTGTCTACACCCAGTTAAAACTCTCTCAGCAGATGGGATAAATCAGGTTGTGGACAACCAACAGACCTCAGGCCCTTTGAGTTGGGGGGTGGGTGTCTACTCCAAACATGTGAAGACTTCCCCCACAGAATGAACAAAAGGGAACAATTTGTTACAATGGCCATGAAAGTGGCTAAAGCAGGCTCTGTTGGGTGCTTAGAGCTGGGTCAGACATAGAAAGATGCCAACATCATCCACTACACTGCCATTCATCTTCACTTTTGTCTTGCAGCTAGATTTTGATGACTCTGGATAAGAGTGTGACTGTTAATTTTGTACGACTGCCTCACTTAAATCCAATTCATAAGCAAGTCAAGGCATGGGGCAGCTAGGTGGCTCGGTAGATAGAGAACCAGCTCTGGAGAGGAAGTCCTTGATCCAAATTTGACTTCAGAGACTTTCTAGCTGTGTGACCCTGGGCAAGTCACTTAACCTCAACTGCCTAGCCTTTTCTAACCTTGGAACCAATGCCTAACACAACCTTGGAACTGTGAAGATTGGATTTAGCTATTTTCTGATTGTAACAATGAAGATACTTAGTTTAACAAAATCAGGAATGTCTTGGGAACTCTAAATTACTCCACCCTACTTAGACCATATTGTAGGGGAAGATAAAGTTGTAATCTCCTGATTGAACAATGAAGGTACTTAACTCTCATCTTATAGTGAAACTAGAACTGTAAGTTGTCTGTTTTAAGATCTTAATACGAAAAGGTGTTAAGTAACTATAAAAGTTAAATTAATCACAAAAAGGTTAAGTAACTCACAAAAGGTGCATTTAACAAAGAAGTGTTAAGTAACTCTAAAGATATAATCTAATCAAAGAAGATGAGAACTAAAGACTGGGCATTTAGAGGAGGAGACACAAGAGTAAGGGGGCTATATATTTGGCTCACTGGCTCTCTCCAAGAGAACGTTTTCACTCTTTCCCTAGAGAGGTGGCTCTGGCTGGTCACTTCCTGTGAGCAGGCCTGGGCACCAGTTCGATCCTGGAACTCGAGCCTGGAGGAGCTCCCTCAGACAACTTCCTTGAGATGGTCATGTGGTGAGTGATAACACTGACTTCCTTTTCCCTTGGCTCTCAGGGAAGCCCCCTTAGCCAAGGCCTTGAACTCCTGCCTGGCTCAGCCTGAGCTGGAGCAGTTTAAATTAACTCTTTACCTCTCTCTCTCTCTCTTTCTTAATTTCTTTCCTCTATATTAATAAAAATCACCATAAACTTCCAGTTGACTTGGGTATTTTATTATGGGATTTCCTTGGTGACCAAATTAATTTAGATTTTAAGTCACAACCTAAAATTATCCTTTACAGAACTAATGCTTATATCAATTCTAAGACAGATGGCAAGGGTTTTTTTTTTTTTAATCACCTTATGATATCATTAGTCCACTTTGAAAATAAAGGATGAACAATATTCTGGTAAAGGTGTTAAGACAAGCACAAACTATATTAAGTGGCAATTTTGACCAGTTTCACAAGAAAAATAAACAGGGCTTTTTGAGCTCATGAGAAAGGAAGTAATGTTGGGGCTAGAGATTATAGAAAAAGTTTAGGACATGTATTAGGTAAGATGTCAAAAAGGAATAAATAAAAAAGGTTACCAACAATAGTATGGTGATTAATCTTTAACAACCTGGGGGTCGGGGGGATATACACATGACAAGTTTTTAAACTAATCTGCACGACTGACATTTTGTTAAGTCTAGAAACCAACAAAACAATAAATCAAGGCCTAATTTGTAGCATTTGCTGATTTCCTACATGTAAATGCTCACACTGAAATTTTAACAATTGGCTCTAACTAGCCCTCAAGAGCTAGCTTCAGCAAGCTTGCTAGGCAGTAAGTATTGTTATTCAGTTGTGTTTTACTCTTTATGCTGAGCAAAGATATTGGAGTGGTTTGCCATTTCCTTCTCCATGGTAAGCAGTGGTGATTACCCATATAAGCAAAATACATAGCAATTTGTAATGGATACAATAACAATTTTGTACCTTCTAACAGACCAGACACTGTAGTAGAAAGTAGATGGTGGGATTTGTCCATGTTTGAGGATTAGCATGGTTCACCTGGCAGAAAGTAAGGAGGTGAGAGATTCCAGGGCACTAATATCCAAAAACAAATGGGAAAAAAAGTAATTGTGGCATCTTTACTAGGTAGTGAAACGAATTCATACAATAAGAATAATGAACTGGTTAATGGAAAGAAGGAACTAAGGGACTGAATGTCATGAATAAGGCAAATAGCAAGTTCGGTACAAGTTGGGAAAATGGTAGAAATATAAATTAAATAGGTCGTATTCTGAGATGGGAAGCTCAAGTTCTAGCTTTCCAAAATGGAGCAACAAAAAATAACCCTGAATGAGAAAGAGCAGCTCTGAAAACGACAGTATTGGTATCCCTTCCACATCGCAGTTTTGACATATTGTGACATGAGAACTTAAATGGGAATTTGGGGGGAGTTTTGTGGAAGCAGCACATGATATGCAAAGGCCAGCAGACAACACATAAAAATATTTAAGCTCAAAAATATATAAAATATATGTGTAGTATTATGTAAAATCAATATATTTTATTTTTAACACCATTAACGTAGACAATTTCTTTTTTAAAGTTAAAATAAGTAAAAATTTAAAGTTTGAGAAAAGAATGCAAAAGTCAACAGCCTATGATCAAATACTTAACCCAAATTTTGCGATAACGTACTGCAAACACTCCATAAAAGAAGAAGAAAAAATTCAAACTTCTTCTCTGGTACAAAAGGATGGCCAAACAATTTTACACAGATTTTTCAGAATTCAGGGGTTCCATGTTCTGTACCTGTAATCAAAAGTTGAGTTGGCAGAATAGGCTGGAAAATCATGAACCAGATGGAAAATAGTAATATTTAAATGGTGAGCTCAGCATGGACTATGCCCAGGGCAGGGCAAGCAGAGCTCTATCCACGGGCATGAAGATGTACAGGGCTCTGAGATATGTTTTCTTTCACCAGGTAGAATCACCTGGGTTTAACACCTGGGTAGGATGAATATGTACTTCCAGATGACATGTTTTCTTCCCCATAGCTGTCTCCTGTTAGTATTTAGCACTTCTTCCTCACCTAGCAGTAGCCTCTCCAGCAATGACCTTTTTGGATCTCCATCCAAAAAGTCTCTCCTAGATCTTAACTTTCCTTTCAACATAATGTCAAGTTGATTTGAGGGCTTGTTTTTGTGCTTATCTGAGCCATTTGTAGCTGTGCCTGCCCTGGATCTCAGAATTGCAAGGTAGCAGGAGAAGTGGAAATTGAGGAGAACTAAAACCGAACGGGGGCTGAAAATTGCTTTGTTGGAACTGGGGGATAGTAAAAAAAAAATTCCTAAGAAATGGCTTTAGCTGAGTGATTCCTGATTGGTTGGAAAATACTGGTTTCATTGGCCAAGTTTCAGTGACAGCCACTCATTCACCAAGAGCTCTTCAATGCCACCTGAGGTTGATGAAAGACGAAATTTTTATAAGGGTTCACCTCTCTTGGCTGCCACTTTTGGCTTTAGAAGGGAAAGCATTGGAGATTTTTCAAATACTTCTGGGATCCTAGTTAATTGTCTTAAAGAGTGAATGTGAGCTCTATTGCTGTGAACTCCATTTTGACTAGACAGTGTAACATCTAGACGCCCGAATAACTCTCCAGGCCATTCTGCATAGCTTAGATGGATAGCCAGTTTGATGAGCTTGACATTTTTCTGGATGAAAGAGAAGCTAGTTATATTAGGAGCTAATACTTTCTAAATGTCCTTTAAAGGGCAATGGTTAATTGAAAGAGTTTAGAAAGACTTTAACCCAATAAAGAAATGTGGTGAAGACCAACAGCTAAACAGCATGCATAGGAGTAGTTTTGTATTGTAAATGTTCCTAAATGGATCGGTAACATTGAAGCCTGAAGTCTAGGATTGGGAATTCTCTTAAGCATACAAGTTTTCCTCCCATATGTTAGTCTGCCTGATTCCTGTGTTTCTGTCCATTCTTCACCACAGCTGTTGAGTGTATTAGTGGAAGGTTGTAATCCAGATTTATATTTATGCTTTATTGTTATGTATCTGCTTTAATCTGTTAATAAGTATTTATAATATTATTTTCCCTTTTTAAGTAAACACTATGTTTAACATCTAAAAAATGTGGTTATTGTGAATGGTTAGTTGTGTAGATTGAAAACATATGGGATTAGTCTAAGTCTTGAATGGTGATTAGGAAAAGTATATTTCTCCTCATTGGGGTTACCTTTGAACTTTTGGAGAGTTTGAATGAAACCACATAGTCTTTCTCTGGAAACTGGAAACTGGAAACCATCTAGTGTGAGACCAGGTGGGAGAATGAACAAATTGCAGTAGTGTAGGGTCTCACACACTTAGGAGAGAGAAATGAGACACCAAATTCTACCCAATGTGGGTGTTGTCTGTGCTCCACTGTAATTCTCCATTAATGGTATTCCATTGATATTACATTGCCGAGCCACTGAATAGACCCCCAAAAACCTCATTTGTATCCTTTGCCTATCCCCTCAAAACTACTAGCTATGGCTCTGGCCAGGTCTAAATGGTAAAGATTGGTATTATTTAGATCAAGAAGTTGTAGTAACATCTTTGGTTAGAATAGCCATACTTTAGGGTAAAATTACAGTGACCTGTAACTAAGTATTCTATATTTGTTAAGTCCTTAAAAAGTAAAACAAAATAAAACCTTTCTTTTCCCGAGTTGCTAGTAAAATCCTTTGACTTCAATAATCTAAAAGAAATTAAGAGTTGCTATTAAAATCCTTTGATTTGTATAATCTAAAAGAAATGAAGGGAATTCACATCTAAAATTGGAAGAATCTGGAAAGGAATCTAGGCTCCACAAAAGAAAACCCATTACCAATACAAGTCCAAATCTCTTCAATTTCTTGACCTCTTTGCAGATTTTGACATTATCAGACATTATCCTCTCTTTCGATTGGGGTGATGCTACTTTTTCCTGGTTCTTTTCCTATCTTACTTACTTGCTGGATTCTTCTCAGTATCCTTTGCAGAATATTTACATAGACTGTGTCCATTATGAATAGAATATATTACATATGTATATATGTTTATTATTCTACATTACCTATAACACTATAATTATACATAAATATTGTTTATATAGAAAATAAATATCATATATATAACCTTACATTTTGTAATTTTATACCATAAACATCAACACAAGCATGTATATATACCAAAATATTCATAGCAGCCATTCTTGGTGAGAGCAAAAAGCAAGAAATAAAGTATGAGCTCACTGATTGGAGAAAGACTGACAAAATGGTGCTTCGTGAATGAGGAGAGATATTTACTTGAGTGGAGAATAGACCTTGTCATAGAGTCTGGAAGGTCCTGATTCCAATTGAGTCTCTAACACAGCCTGGCTATGTGACCCTGGGCAAGTCATTAAAAGCCTCTTAGTATCCAGGCATCTCTTAAAGACAATAATTGGTCCTTAAACCACTGACACAGCCTCTTGGTCACATTATAAAGAGAAGCCCACCTGGAGTCAGGGGTCCTTAAATTA
Organism: Monodelphis domestica; assembly: GCF_027887165.1. NCBI lineage: Eukaryota > Metazoa > Chordata > Mammalia > Didelphimorphia > Didelphidae > Monodelphis > Monodelphis domestica. The sequence continues at coordinate 260,601,005 of NC_077233.1, forward strand.
GATTGATGCCCTATTGTCTTGTGAATCAACTCACTCTAAGGATCAGACTGGGAGAGTTTAACTCTGGAGAAGAGGTCATTCTCATCTACCTGAACCAGTGTTGTATACTTGCTGACCATCCTTTCCATGCTTTTTTGGTTAAATGTTAGAATGTTTGTGAGTTTCTCCTTTCATTCCAATCCTAAATCCAAATTATCAGACTTGTCTAACATCACCATAGAAAAATTGGATAAATATTTTTCTGAACCAACACAGAGCAAAATAAGTAGAATCAAGATAAAAAGGATAAGTAGTACAGTGGATAGGGTGTGAGACCTAGAGTCAGGAAGACTCATCTTCCTGAGTTCAGATCTGGCCTCAGGCACTATGTGATGCTAGACAAGTCATTTTACCCTGTGCCTCAGTTCCCTCCTTTTAGAGAGCTTGATGGCAACTTTTTCTGACTGAAAGAGGCTGGTTAAAAATGAATTGGAAAAGGAAATGGAAAACCACTACAGTGTCTCTGCCAAGAAAACCTCAAATGGAATCATGAAGAGTCAGACAGGATTGAACAATAACAAGAGAACAATATACACTGTGACTACAATGTAAATATGCCCCTCAATTGGGGAATGGCTGAACACATTGTGGTATATATTGGTGATGGAATACTATTGTGCTCAAAGGAATAACAAAGTGGAGGAATCCCATGGGAACTGGAACAACCTCCAGGAGGTGATGCAGAGTGAAAGGAGCAGAGGCAGGAGAACATTGCACACAGAGACTGATACACTGTGGTACAATGGAATGTAATGGACTTCTCCATTAGGGCCAATGCGGTGATCCTGAACAACTTGGAGGGATCTACAAAAAAACCACTATCCACATTCAGAGGTGAAACTGTGGGAGTAAAAACACCAAAGAAAAACAACTGCTTGATTACATGGGTTGAGGGTGATATGGTTGGGGATGTCGACTCTAAATGAACATCCTAATGCAAACACCAACAACATGGAAATGGGTTCTGATCAAGGACACAAGTAATGGGTATTATTTTTGGGTAATGAAATTGAGCATCTGCTGCAAGAAGGGTGGGTGGAGGGGAGGAAGAGAAATAAAGTGATTATTGTAACCAAAAAAAAATTTAATTTAATTTTTTAAAAAGTCAATGAAGCTTCTGGAGAACAAATAAAGAAACATATGTCCCTGTTCTTGCCCACCCACTCCTTCTCTCCAAAGACAGAGGTGAGAGATTTCTGGGATAGAAAACTGTATGCATTGATAGATTTGATCACCATAGCTGATATATTTGCTGAATTGTTTTTCTTTGTCTCAGGGGAAGATAGAGATGGTGGTAAAATGACTCAAATATGTCATCAAGAAAATATATTTGTTGTTGTTGGGTTTTTTGGAAAACAAAAAATCTTCAGGGTACCCAAATGTCCCATTTGTGTTTTTATCCTGTGGACTGCTTTATTACTTCACATTGACAGGCTACATATTCCTGACAACAGATGTGTTTCTGAGGCCCCCTTTCTGACTAGGGATCCCAGGAATCTGTTTAACCTGGGTTAATTCATAGAAACCTTCAAGACCATTAAAGATTGTTGACTCTAACTTCAGATAAGCAGAGCAAACAAACTCTGCCCTCCTGGAAACTGCCTTTCTGGGATTTCTCTCTTTCTACCTTATCCCAGCCAAATTTCCCAAACCTGAATGCCCTAATAGACTTCACAGTTTTGTTTATTATCCTTATCACAAGGGAGGACAACTTTCATTTGCATTGGTAATGAGTTTCTCTAAGTGTGTTGACACTTTTAGATGTCTCTTAATGTTAGTAGACATTTAGGACAAATTCATCCCTTGATTTCTCTACTTATTAAAATGTTCCAGATAATGGGAAACAATGGCTGATACCTAAGCAGAGAACAATTATCCAACCTATTTCTTTTATTTCTTTTATGCCTTAATCCCAGGGGATGATTGTTTAAATCTGGTTTTATGGCTTGCTCAGAGGTATTTCCACATGAAACTATTAATTGTACTTGGTTCCCCAGTGAAAAATATCAATCTGTGATTGTCTGTGAAATCAAGATGTGGTTTAATATTTAATGGTCACCAATGACCCATAATCAAAATGAAAGAGTGTGCAGAGAGGGCAATTCATGAATTTAGAGACTATTCTTTCCCGATGCTGACAGGTCATTCTTTAGTGTGAGATATACACTTGTTTCTAGATCCAGGAAATGGGAAAAAAAATGAACAAATCAAATGCCTGTGGATCTTAGATAATAGTATTAAGAATCTATTTCCATTACATGGAAATGGTTCTGTGTATATTTGGATCATAATATAAAAATGTATAACATAAAACTATATTATAAAAACCACCATATTAAACATAAAAATGTTCCCCAATATCACTGTCATTCAGGCTTTCAGGTAGGGGCCTCATTTTCAACACAAAGTACTGGTTTAAGGGGTAAATTTAGGGGTTTTTGACTAATATATTATCCTTATGGTTGCCAGGGGTTAATTCCAATCCCAATAAAAATACTCAAGTCAGTTTGGGAATTTTATGGTGGTTTAATTAACATAGAGGGAAGGAATTAAGAAGAAGAGAGAGGGAGAAGTGTATAAGATTTTCCGGCCTAGCCTGAGCCAAGGGGAGTTCAGAAACCTTCCAGCTACAAGGCCTCCTCCAAGACGAGGGGCCTCGTAGGAGGATGGCATTTTTAGGAAAGGTAAAGGAAGAAAAGGAATCAGCCTAACTCTGAGAGAGCTCAGGAAAGACGCCCCATCTGAACTACACTACTAAGCTTCTCCCAGTCACTGCAACAAGGACGCTCACTGCCAAACCTGTACAATAGCTGCAGCCATGCCAAGATGCCAAGACACCCAGCACACTGCCACCAGCCACCTCTCCTCCACAAGCACCAGAGCCACCTCTCCACAAAAAGAGGCCAGAGAGAGGAAGTGACGCGAAATATATAGACCATTTTTTACATCACTTCCTGCAGCTCACATGTACCAATGGTAGCTTAAGCGTCACTTAAGATAGCCCAGAGGGTCTGTCAGTTATTTCTGATTTGTCATTTGCTAGCACGTCTGTCATAAGCCATCCTTCTCAATACTTAATCCTTAAGTAGGGGTGTAGACATTTCTGTTTGTTAGACTAAGCAGGGTGGAGTAAATATAAAATTCACACTGGTCCATGCCTAAGAATCTTGATTGGATTCTGACTGGCTGTGATGTGCATAGCCTGTTAGAAAAACAAAGAATAGACATTAGACATAGACATATCTTCTATGTCTAGGTCAATTTACCTTCAGAGTAAAAAGTGATTTCTATTTTTTATTCACCATGTATCTAAGTACAAACCAGAGAATGCCAAGACTATATGTGGACGGGGAGGGTGGAGGAGTAGGAGGCAGTGATAGAATTTGGGAGAACATCTGAATTTGAATACCAGTTCTGAGGCTTTCTATTTCCATGACCTTGGGGAAATAGATTAAACTCTCTGGCTCTCAACTTACTCATCTCAAAATTGTATTTTAAAACATAAAAACTATTCTTAGCTGACAGGCAGTAGAGGTTGTGGGCCAAATTTGGTCCTTGAGTGGTAGTTTAATAACAATTGGACTAGATGATCTCTAGGATCCCTTCCAACTCTAAATTTGCAATCATAAGGTTATTTTACTTTATGATTTCATCCATTAAGGAATCTGCTAGCATGGAAATCTCTCTAGCAAATCAATTCTGTTATGATTAAAATTATATTCAGAGATTGATTTGGGGGTAAGAATATACGTTTATTGAATATAGATCTGTTAATTGGTTAGACCAGCATCAAAAGAGATCTATGGACCCCCCTTAATGACCAACAATTTAATACATAAGTTTTAGGAGCTCATCAGCCCTTCCCTTGAATATTCTAAGACTTCTAATTCCAGTATAGTTAATTAAGAGGTGGTCTATCAACAGACCATCGACCCCTCCCCATCCCCACAGATGGACAGATCTCATATGCTAGAAAACAACCTTTCTCACCTTCATTAATGAACCAAATTCTATTTTAAAAAGAAAGACATTTTGGGGGATTCCTAAGGACAAAGAAAATGTAAAAGCAATAGACTGAATGGACTCTTTGAACCAGATCCCAAGCATAGTAATACATAATAATTCTCCCTAATAAACAGGAATTGATTTAGAGCCTTTCTGCTCTAGAGTCCTCATATAAAAATAATACAATATATGAAAAGCAAATTATCACAATTTCTTGGTAACTTGTGGTCTTTGAAAGTTTCTGGGAGTAACTGAGAGGACTAGTTGACTCTGTCCTTGGTTGCATAATCAAAATGCATCAAGAGGCAGGATTTGAACCCAGGTTTTCCTGACTCTTGGTGCCCCCTTGCAATCCACAATGACACATTTCCCCTTGAGCCTTAGGTGAAATCATAAAATCCCCCTTTCTAAGAGTTTACCTTAAGGATAGAAGATCATCTGCTCTTGTTCAGTTGTGTCAGACTCTGACAAAGTCCATGGAGTTTTCTTGGCAAAGATCCGGGAGTAATTTGACATTGCCTTCACCAGTGTGTCCCCATTTTGTAGATGAAGAACTGAGGCAAACAGGGATTAAATGACTTGCCCAGGGTTACACAGTCACTGGCTGAGGCTGGCTTTAAAGTCAGAATTTTCAGACTCTAGTCCAAGTGTTCTATCCACTGCAGAAAATCTCCCAGGGAGTAGTTAGCCTATCTGGAAGGAGAGTGATATATAAGCTGAATTAAGTCAGGGTAGGCAAATATTGGGGTGGTCACTTAGTGAGGATATTTTAGGGGGATGCTTGGTCAGGCATCAATTATCATAGTTGGACTACCTGGACTATATTCAATGAATATGAGATCTTTTGGAGGGATCTTGTAAAGGAAATTGACTTAAGACATCCAATGAAAAGATTGGGGATAAACAGACACTTCTCTAGATAGCAAAGTGTTAAAAAGAGAATTTATCAATTTTACTTTGTAATTTATATTTTTATATTTATATTTATTATATATTATTATATATCTATAATTTATATATATATAGATCTATAAATATTATGAAGATGTACTCATATTGATGCCTCACAAAACTTGCCAACAGACCATTTATTCTTTATTAATCTTTCTCTCACATTTCAATTACTACTGTCCTGCTGCAGGAGTGCATAAGAGTTTGGGCATGCACAGGGTAGTACAGGGTAGACGAAAGGGCATCCCATTCCTGGTGGTTACCTCTCAAACACCTCAACTTCTCCCTACGTTTCCACATGTCTCTTTCAATAAAATGTTCTTTGCTTCTCTTTCTCATAAGTCTCAATGTCAAGTTCATAATATATCTCCAAACTGCTGAATTCCCAATTAGAATCTATTTGACTATTTCTTTTTTTTTTTAAACCCTTACCTTCCGTCTTGGAGTCAATACTGTGTACTGGCTCCAAAGCAGAAGAGTGGTCAGGGCTAGGCAATGGGGGTCAAGTGACTTGCCCAGGGTCACGCAGCTGGGAAGTGTCTGAGGCCAGATTTGAACCTAGGACCTCCTGTCTCTAGGACTGGCTCTCAATCCACTGAGCTACCCAGCTGCTCCCTTATTTGACTATTTCTTGAGTCCATGGTAACAATGTCTGGGTGACTCTGAATTCCTAAAGGCCATGGTAGCAAAGAACAATCACTGACAAGTCCAATAAAACTGAAGAAGCTTTGAATGAGAAAACTCCATGACAATAAATAACCTGTGAATCTGTCATCTGAGGACTAGAACAGCTAGATTCAGAGAGGACCATCAGCAAAAGGTTTGCCACCAGGGATTACTTTTCCCCCCGACCATAGCAAGGTACAGATTCTACCCCCTAAGGTGCAGAGGAATTGTCATCTAGAGTAGTAAGAAGGAGAACCCATACCAGTGAAATCAGAGAACAGTGACAATTACATTTCCTCAACTGGAGAGTAAGCTCTTTCCCCTGGATAGCCTGTCCTAATTCTGTGGATTAGGAGGGCTCTCTCTTTCCTCACATAATTACATTCATACCTATCTGCTAACATAGTGTATCCCTTCAATAGGGTATAAATTCTTTGAATGCAGACATTTTTTGAGTCTTATTTTTATAAATCTATCTCCAATCCCCCAGGACCAAGCAAACAATGCTTTGTTTATATAATATGATATATTTTATTATAATTATAATATAATACATATTATAACATAACATAACATAACATAACATAATATAACATAACATAACATAACATAACATAACATAACATAATATAATATAATATAACATAACATAACATAATAATATAATATAATATAATATAATGTAATATAATATAATATAACATAACATAACATAATATAATATAATATAATATAATATAATATAATATAATATAATATAATATAATATGATATGATATGATATGATATGATATGATATGATATGATATGATGTGATGTGATGTGATGTGATGTGATGTGATGTGATGTGATGTGATGTGATGTGATATGATATGATATGATATGATATGATATGATATGATATAATATAATATAATATAATATAATATAATATAATATAATATAATATAATACAACATAATATAATATAACATAATATAATATATAATATAATGTAATGTAATGTAATGTAATATAATGTAATGTAATGTAATATAATATAATGTAATATAATATAATATAATATAATATAATATAATATAATATAATATAATATAATATAATATAATATAATATAATATAATATAATATAATATAATATAATATAATATAATATAATATAATATAATATAATATTAGACACACATAAAATATGCTCTGTGTATTGGATTGTGGCAAGAATCTTCTGCTCATCTTTGTGTCATAGGACCATAAGATTTCAAACTGAAAGAGTCCTCAAAGATCCTCTAGTCCAACCTCCCCCCACACCCACTTATTACAGATGAGAAAACTGAGGTCCAGAAAGAGTGGCAGAAATCAGGATTTTCTGATTCCAACGCTACTTATCTTTTTTCCCCTGCCTTTTTTCCTCATTTTTGAAAGTATCACTATTTTGAGAAATTCTAACATAAGAAATTGGTGCAGGCAAATTCAGAGTATTCACTAGAAGGCCAAATATCAAGGCTTCAGCTTAAATACTTTGGCCACGTAATGAGAGGACAGGACTCATTGGAAAAGATACTGATGTTAAGAAAGATTGAAAGCAAAAAGAGAAGGGGACAGCAGAGGATGAGATGGACAGTGTCATGTAAATAATAAACCTGATGAACTTGAAGATTTCAAGAGACAGTGGAGAATGAAAGAGCCTGGCATTCTGTGGTCCATGGGATCTTGAAAAGTGGGAAAAAACTGAAAACAATGAAGCATAAAGAATCCCACACATTAGTAGGGTTTGTTCTATTGTGGACCCAGAGAAGTAGCATTATCGTGAGCTTCTAGAGAAGTCAGTGTTCCCTGAGATTCCCTGAGCTCCTCCCACATGAGGTTTGCCTTTTCCAGAATCTTGTTTATTTCTGTACAAACTATGGTTTTTACCTATATGTTCCCTTATTTATGTTAGCATGCATTAACCCGATCAGAGGTTTATGATGACAGTAAGTTTCTTTTCTAATGGAAAATTCCAACTCCTCTCCTAGATTGCTGCTGAAAGAGGGACATCTTCTATCTCTTTAAAGGGATAAAAACTGCTTTCCAAATCTCTATCAGCCACCACCTTAGACATCTAAAAAAGGATGTAGATGGCCAGCAGATTTCGCATTTCTCAGACACAGGGATAAAAATGTAGAGGGACATAGTCAGAAAGCAAATAATGCAGTTAGCAATCTCTAGGGAAAGACCTTTATCTCTCCTTCTATCTCTTCTGTCCCTTAGCCAAAGAGGAATGAAGGTAGGGCTAGTAGTATCCCTTCCTCCAGCTGGGAATTAGGAAGCTTTTTGCTAATCCCCTTAGGAGGCATTACCCAAGCAGCCTTGGCAGTTCAAACTCATCAATATTCCATTCATCTCTCATTAATCTCTGTCTTATCAGTTCAATTACTATTATCTTGCAGATGCAGTTCAGAGACTCCTGGGCTACTGGGAGTGCTGGGTTACTAAGAGGTAACCCATTCTAGGGGAAGCCCCTCAAATATCCCTACCAGCTCCATATTACCTTATTTTTTGGGGGGGGGACAAAATCTCTTCTCTGCTTCTCCTTCCCACAAGTCTCAATGTGTCAAGTCAAAAAAAAAATCATAGGAAATCCTGGATCAGAATCTGTTTGGTGATTTCCATAATCTCTGGTCACATTGGCTAGGAGTCAAAGGGGTTTCACTATATTGCTCACTTGGGGACTTTGAGCTTTGGGGCAGGAGCTACACACCCACACACAGATTCCAGAAAAAAGAATCTAACAGAAATTTAGGAAGGAGACCTTCATGTGAAGTCTTTCTTGGTCAAAGTTGGCTGCCAACAAGTGCATAGCACAGCAGTGCCTGGAATGTTGTAGGCACTCAAGTATTATTTGGTCCTAGAGATGAAAACGTGAAACATGCTGTTCAGTTTGGAATGGAGAAGTGATGGACTCAGGGTACAGCTTAAGAAATTCATTTGGACATGGACCAAGCAGGAATTTGGTTTGTAGGTCTATGCATATTTGTTAAAAGAGTTTTATCTTTTTCCTAGAGTGGAAAGGAGGAAATAGGGACCCAAAATGGATTTTTTATTAGAGAAAAAATTAAAAATATGTAATCATAGAATTTTGGTGGTACAAAAGTATTTAGAGAGATCAGCTAACAAAACCTTTCTACTTTACAGAGGAGGAAACTGAGCCTGAGATCAGAAGGAAATGAGCATTAAGTACCCCTACTATGTGCCAGATGATTTACAAAGAAGCTTTCATTTAATCTTCCTAACAACTTTTTGAAGTAAGTACATTTTCCTTATTTTACAGAAGAGAAAACTGAGGCAAACAACAGTTAAGTGATTTGCTCAGGGTCACACATCTAGAAAGTATGAGATGCTGAGTTTGAACTGTAATCTTCTTGACACCAAGTCTAGCACTCTAAGCACTGCACCACCTAACTGCCTCTAATAGTTGAAATGATTTGTCCTACAGAAAATTAGGGCTATGTCTGGAATTTACACACTCTAGCTTTCTGTTTTTTGTTTTTTTTTTCCAGGCCAGGGCTCTTTCCACTCTTCTACACTTGTTCATGAATGAAATTGTAAATAAATGACTTGACAGAAAGACAGACAGACAGACAGATGCAAGTTGACTGAAGTTTTGACAGTAATACTCAAGCAATAGCAAACTTAAGGAATTTGTTCCCACCAGAAGTCCATTACAAGACTTATGCAGATAAATGCTTTTTAAACTACAAGATACTATAGAAGTCAGGCAGATTACAGTGGATAAAAATGGATTTGGAATCCCAGAAACTGGGCTTGAAGATCACCTGTGTGATAGACTGTGTGACTAAAGGTATCTGTCAGATGTTTTGGAGAAGGCTTGGTGCCCTTTCCCCTCCTTCATTCCCCCACCATGTGCCTACGAAATTGTGAGCAAAACTTCTGCCCATCTTATTTTCTCTAATAAAAGAAATAGTAAGTTATATAATAGCTGCCAGAATTTTTGCAAACATAATCTCTCTTTTATCTCATAATAGCACAAGAGAAGCAAGATTTTAAAATTCTAATAAATAACATAAGAAAGGTATAATGGATAGGATGAATGACCAAGAGCCCTGCTTCTTATCCCTGACTGACACATTTAGACACATTTGGGAGAGCGAGAATAGAAGGCGTAAGTGAAGAACTCTTTGGATATGAATTTGTTTTGGCTCATGAAAACCTATTGTCCTTTTTTCTAATGGCAATACATACCCAAGTATATACATATATATACATGCAAATATGCTCATATAAATAAATGCATGGCACATGTTTATGGATATAATATACCTAGGTGACATGTCTATACATTTTCTGTGTGTATACATATAAAGGAAATCAACAACTTCAAGAAATGATACCAAGTAAATCTCTCAAACTCTCTCTATTTTTCTCTCTGTGTCTGTCTCTCTCTTTGTATCCCTCTTTCTCTTTTCTGTCTCTATCTCTATTTCTGTCTCTCTCTCCTCTCTCTATCTCTCTCCTCTCTCTCTGTCTCCTCTCTCTGTCTCTCTGTATCTCTCTCTCTCTTTTCTGTCTATCTCTCTCTTTCTGTCTCTCCCTCTGTCTCTGTCTCTCCCTCTTTTCTGTCTCTGTCTCTCTCTTTCTCTTTTCTGTCTCTATATCTCTCTTTCTGTCTCTGTCTCTCCCACCTCTCTCCCTTTCTCTTCTCTCTTTGACTCTCTCTCCTCTTTCCATTTCCCTTTCTTCTGTCTCTGTGTCTCTCTCATATATATGTAAATGTATCTATTCACCACATATAAATACATGTGTATATGTATGTACATAATCAAAATGTCTTCAAGGTATCTGCTTCCTCTGCATCTATGCTATATCCAATCAAAAATATTTCAAATGTGAATCAGATCCCAGGGTTCCTTGATATGAGAAAGAAGCTAACCTGGATGGTTTAGGGATACGGATAGATGATGATATAATAATGGTGGAGATGGTGGTGATGATGACATGGAGGTAACAGTCATTATTGATGAAATGACTCATCTCAATTCTTCTTATCTTTTTTGATGCAGTTCAAATAGAAACATTCCTGGGACAAGTTGTTCTCCTGCTATTATTTTGTCATTTAATGTTCTTTGAATCCTTGTACAGGCAGATAAAACAACTACTTTTTTAACTGAATGAAAGGCTTGGGATGAAAGCACATCTTCTACAGGCTCACTGTATTAGTCTTCAGGGCAATTCTAGGAACAGACAGAACAAAGGGGATGATATGTACCATTTCCTATTCCCACATGGCTTTGGATTTTTCCTTCAAGATTCTATATTTTGAACATTTTTTCATTTCATTCATCTTTGAGATAAAGCATATTTTGTAAGGTGATGTCTATTTTACAATGTTTTTTCTTAAAGTATTATGGATCAGTGCTCCATCTTAGGTGATCGATCACCTTACTCAACAAGAATAATGGCCATTAAGAGGCTACCATGTGTCCAGCACCATGCTAGGGGCTGGGGTAAAAATTCCAAAGCAAAATACTCCCTATCCTCAAGGAATTTATATTCAATTGGAGGAAGAAATATGCACACAAACAGATTCTGAACACATACAGAGTTGATGGAAGGAGGGAAATAGTTTGGTGGGCATTGAAAAAGTTCTCAGGCAGTAGGTAGGGCTTGAATTAGTCAAAAAGGAACTTAGCTATTCTGAAAGACAGAGATAAAGGGGGAATCCATCGCAGTCATGAAGTACAAAGAGTACAAAGCTACAGACAGGGAAGAGGTGTGAGAATGAGCAAGCAGGGCTCTTTGGCTTGACCATAGACTGGGTGGAGAGATATAATGTCTAATAAGACTAGAAAGATGAGAGCAAGTTTTAAAGGGTTTTAAATACCCAAGAAGGCTTTATATTTGAATTTAGAGACATTAAGGAATCACTGGGATTTATCAAGATCTGTCTTGTTGCAGGTGTCTTAAAATTTTGTGATCTAAGATGTGTTGCATAGTTAATTAATTAGTAAATTATTAATATATTACATAATATCATATGTCATATATAATGAATTATAATTCCTATGTTACAAATAAGTATATTAAATGATTAGTTAATATTATTATTTATTAATTATCAATACATAAATCCTTAATTAAACATTATTCTGTGGATAACTCAGTGGATTGAGTGCTAGACCTGGAGTCAGGAAGATGTCAGTTCAAATTCAGCTTCAGACATTTACTAGTTGTGTAAGTTGTGACACTTATTCCAGACAAAGACTGATTCAGGAGCTAATGTTTGGCGCAAAACAAAGTAATGAATCACTCTAATTTTCTCAGACTCAGAATAAGCGTGATTGGGCAAAGTGCTACAAGACTTTACCTCACTTGAGAAAATGGCATGGATTTAGTGTGTAATTAAAAAAATTTATTTTACATATTTTATGACTTTTTTCCATATATACCTGAATTCTTGAGTGTTGAGTTCATGTAAAACCAGGTCCCACTGTATTGCTTTCCTGGGATCACACACTTCTAGCAGTAGACATTGTCCCTACACCTCATCTCCGCTCTTCCACACCCTGCTGGGTTGTCATCCTTCACAATCTTGTTCCTTTCAAGACCACCCCTATAAAGGTGGGGGTCAGGATCTCTAGGAGATCCATCACTCCTTCTGCTGGCATGACTTCATCCTCAACAGATTGTTTCCTAAGCCATAATTCCCATCTTGCCTCTTCCTCCCTACAACTGTCTGCCTCCAGGGAAAGAATTCATGGTTAGCATTCTGTAACACAATGGAATGGAAATTTGCATTTTTGTAGTTATATTTGATTACTTATTTTGAGACAGTCCCTTATCGCTGTTAATAGTTGGAATGTCATACTTAGTGTTTTATCAGAAAATTGTTGTTCTTCCTTTTAATTGCATGATTTTAAAGTCTGTTGCATTTGAAAGTATAATTTTCTTATATCTAGAGTTTAATTTCTTTCCAATGAAATTAATTTCTTCCATCATAATTGAAATTAGAGGGAAAACATGATTCACTTAGCAGAAATTTGCTTTGAAACAAATTTTGCAGTATTTCCTTAAGCAACTTGGGCGGAAAGAGCTGCCAGTTGTATATTTGTCTTTTCATTCACATTTTGAGACACAGACAATGAGATGCCTAATAATATGCTCATCAAATATGAAGGACAACAATATATGCTATAGTAAAAAGAAGGCTGAGCAATTTTCTGGGTCAGTGAAAACTAATTCCTTTCAAAATACTCCATTCCTCTTCATTGCTCTTGCAATGCCCAGATGGGTTTTTCCTCCCCTCTTCTCTTTAGTCATTTTCATTATTGTAGAAATGCCTCCACCCAGACCACTGCAATAAGGCTGGAACAAAAGCCCTACAATGTGCCTGCTCTGCAGCTGGAGGAAAGGGCTGTATGGATGGACTGACAGACAGCTCTTTTCCGAACCCTTCTGGCTAAATAGCTTCCTTGGCCTTTTGGGGGAGAGACAGATTGGATGATAAGTGGCCTGAGCTGTTTGCCTCCCTCATTTTCATTAAACCTCCCTAAAGCTGATGTACCTAGTGATTTTTCACCCTCCCTTTAAGCTCTTAAGAATCTCAGACCCCATTTCTTTTTCTCAAACCAATAAAGTGTTTTAAATGGAAACTCTGGGCTGACCCAAAAGGGAATTGTTAATGTTTTGGCTGTAATCCTGGAGATTTTCAAACAAACAGCTGTGCAGAGTTCTACATGACTGCCTTGTCAATAGCATTAAGCTGGTTATAGGATGGAAACTTCATTTCATTGCTGGGTAATATCCATTATAGCCATTCAATTAGATTCTGTCTGGGGCACCTAGATCATTCACGGATGCCTGTACTCATCTTCAGCAAACTTTTCAATTTACATATTTGCCTCTTTCAAACAAGCAAGGGCATGACGGAGGAAGCATGCCTCCACATCCCTAACTCTAAATCCCAATAAAAGAGGAGGGTGGATTTTTTTAAACCCCTATTTCAGTGTGGAGGAGAGAAATCAATAAGCCATTTCTTCCAGTGGCTTATGTGCATTTTTAGTGGTATCTTCAAAGACTCAGATGAGAGACAGGAAAAAAAAATACACATACAGGGATAACATATTTTAGACTAAGCCTACACCAAAAGCTAATAAATTTGCACGTGGCAACTCGGAGAACTAGCCAAATAAAACTAGTGTTCCAAGGACAGTGTTTGGGCAGGAATGTGCTAGGGCTTTAGCATCATTAGGGAGGGGCTGAAAATGAAAGGCATTTCTCATAAACAGTAGCAAGACGGTTCAGGGGAAAAGGCAATAAACTCAGAGTCAAGAGATTCCAAGTTCTCACATTTACTAGCAACACAACTATGGGAAAATCAGCCTAAATCTCACTTTCTTCATGCATTCAAATATTCAGATGGGTCTGTGAATTCATCAGTGTTCCCTCCAACAACATAAATCACAACTTATCCATCACTGCCAATCCCTCCTGAATCTTGTCCATGTTCTGCAATAAGTTTGAAGAAGGGAGTTTACCCAGTGTGCCAAAGGTCTTCCTCATTTTGTTATAATATCACTAAAATACTAGTGGAACATTTGGAAGTTCTAACTATCATCACTTGTCCTTGCCATATGATCAGCCAATTTTCTCTTCTGATAATGCATTTCTATGGTGCCATCTTTTACTCTTATTCTTTGTAATATCTCATTGTTACGTGTGACAGCCTACTCACACCCCACTATGGACCTCTCCTGAGATATTATGTGGGATTCATTTTTGGTTCTTTGGAGACTCTTGTGCTCTAAGCCACATAAGCCCACAGAACCACCTTACAATAATTAAAATAGTTGTAATCTTTTCAGATTGCCTATTTTGCCTCTTTCAAACAAGCAAGGGCATGATGACAAAAGCATACCTCCTCATCCCTAAATCTAAAGCCCAATAAAAGAGGAAGGTAGATTTTTTAAAATCAGTATTTCAATATGAAAGAGAGAAATCAATAAACTAGTTCTTGTAAGAGAGCATTCTGTAAAACTTATATGTATAATAATATAACAAGTTTTTATTAAACACCTAATATTTGCCTGATTGGAACAGTTAGTTGGTACAGTAGATTAAGTGCTAGATGTCCAGCCAGGAAGATCTGAGTTCAAATCCAACCTCAGACACTTACTAGCTATGTGACCATAGGCAAATCATTTAACCCTCTTTACTTCGGTTCCTCAACTGAAAAAATGAGCTGGAGAAGGAAATGGCAAATCACTCCAGTATCTCTATCAAGAAAACCCCAAAATAGCCCCATAACCGAAAAAGAAATTGAATAAGTCATTAAAGAATCCCCTAAGAAAAAATCCCCAGGACCAGATGGAGTCACAAATGAATTCTATCAAACATTCAAAGAAAACCTAATCCCAATATTATATGAACTATTTGATATAATTAGCAAAGAAGTTCTACCAAATTCCTTTCATGACACAAATATAGTACTGATTCCAAAGCCAGGCAGATCAAAAACAGAGAAAGAAAACTACAGACCAATCTCCTTAATGAACATAGATGCAAAAATGTTAAATAGGATACTAGCAAAAAGACTCCAGCAAGTGATCACAAGGGTTATTCGTTATAATCAGGTGGAATTTATACCAGGAATGTAAGAATGGTTCAATATTAGGAACACCATCCACATAATTGACCATATCAACAAGCAAACCACCAAAAATCACATGATTATCTTAATAGATGCAGAAAAAACCTTTGACAAAATACAACACTCATTCCTATTGAAAATACTAGAAAGTATAGGAATATATATGTATATATATATATATATGTGTGTGTGTGTGTGTGTGTGTGTGTGTGTGTGTGTGTGTGTGTGAATATAGCCTTTCCTAAGAATAATAAACAGTATATATCTAAAACCATCAACAAGCATCATCTGAAATGGGGATAAACTAGAAGCCTTCCCAATAAGATCAGGAGTGAAACAAGGATGCCCATTATCACCTCTATTATTTGACATCATACTAGAAACACTAGCAGTAGCAATTAGAGAAGAAAAAGAAATTTAAGGTATTAAAATAGGTAATGAGGAGACCAAGTTATCACTCTTTGCAGATGATATGATGGTCTACTTAAAGAATCCCAGAGACTCAAGTAAAAAGCTAGTGGAAATAATCAACAACTTTAGCAAAGTTGCTGGTTACAAAATAAATCCACAGAAATGATTAGCATTTCTATATATTTCCAACAAATCTCAGCAGCAAGAGTTAGAAAGAAAAATTCCATTTATAGTCACCCGAGACAATATAAAATACTTAGGAATCTATCTGCCAAGACAAACACAGAAACTATATGAACAGAACTACAAAACACTCTCCACATAATTAAAACTAGATCTAAATAATTGAAAAAGCATTGATTGCTCATGGGTAGGATGAGCTAACATAATAAAAATTACAATCCTACACAAACTAATTTACTTATGTAGTGCCATACTCATTGAATTACCAAAAAATTTTTTTTTTTACTGAATTAGAAAAAACCATAACAAAGTTTATTTGGAAGAACAAAAGATCAAGAATGTCAAGGGAAATAATGAAAAAAAAATGTGAAGGAAGTTGGCTTAGCAGTACCAGATCTTAAACTATACTGTAAAGCAGTGGTCATCAAAACAATATGGTACTGGGTAAAAGACAGAAAGGACAGTGCAATAAAGTTGGGGTAAGTGACCTCAGCAAGACAGTCTATGATAAACCCAAAGACCCCAGCTTTTGGGACAAAAATCTACTATTTGACAAAAACTGTTGGGAAAATTGGAAAACAGTATGGGAGAGATTAGGTTTGGATCAACATATCACACCCTACACCAA
Organism: Monodelphis domestica; assembly: GCF_027887165.1. Taxonomy (NCBI): domain Eukaryota; kingdom Metazoa; phylum Chordata; class Mammalia; order Didelphimorphia; family Didelphidae; genus Monodelphis; species Monodelphis domestica. The sequence continues at coordinate 260,617,534 of NC_077233.1, forward strand.
GATAAACTCAGAATGGGTGAATGATTTGAATATAAAGAAGGAAACTATAAGTAAATTAGGTGAACACAGAATAGTATATTTGTCAGATCTTTGGGAAAGGAAAGATTTTAAGACTAAACAAGAGTTATAAAAAATTACAAAATGCAAAATAAATAATTTTGATTACATTAAATTAAAAAGGTTTTGTACAAAGAAATAATAATTATGAATTAAATAAAATTATTGGCAATAAAAATTAGAAGGGAAGCAACAAATTGAGAAAAAAATCTTTATAACAAAAACCTCTGCCAAAGGTCTAATAACTCAAATTTATAAGGAAGTAAATCAATTGTATAAAAAATCAAGGCATTCCCCAACTGATAAATGGGCAAGGGACATAAATAGGCAATTTCCAGATAAAGAAATAAAAACTATTAATAAGCACATAAAAAAGTGTTCTAAATCTCTTATAATCAGAGAAATGCAAATCAAAACAACTCTGAGGTATTTACCCCACACCTAGCAGATTGGCTAACATGACAGCAAAGGAAAGTAATGAATGTAGGACAGGATATGGCAAAATTGGGACATTAATGCATTGTTGGTGGAGTTGTGACTTGATACAACCATTCTTGATGGCAATTTGGAACTATGTCGAAAGGGCTTTTGCCCTTTGATCCAGTCATACCACTGCTGGGTTTGTACCCCAAAGAGATAATAAGGCAAAAGGCTTGTATAAGAATATTTATAGCCACCTCTTTGTGGTAGCAAAAAATTGGAAAATGAGAGGATGCCCTCTGATTGGAGAATGGCTGAAGAATTATGATATATGCTGGTGATGGAATACTATTGTGCTAAAAGGAATGATGAACTGGAGGAATTCCATGGAGACTGGAACAACCTCCAGGAATTGATGCAGAGTGAGAGGAGCATAACCAGGAGAACATTGTACACAGAGACTGATACACTGTGGTATAATCTAATGTAATGGACTTCTCCATTAGTGGCAATGCAGTGATCTTGAACAACTTGGAGGAATCTAGGAGAAAAACCACTCTCCACATTCAGAGGGAAAACTGTGGGAGTAGAAACACAGATGAAAAACAACTGATTGATCACATGGTTCATTGGGGATATGATTGGGTATGTAGACTAAATGATCACTCTAGTGCAAATATTAATAATATGGAAATGGATCTTGATCAATGACACATGTTTAAACCAATGGAATTGCCCATTGGCTATGGGAGGGGTTTGAGGGAAGGGGAGGGAAAGAACATGAATCTTGTAACAATGGAAAAATATTCTAAATTATCTAATTAAATAAAATTTTCAAATAAGAAAAAAGAATACCCCAAATGAGGTCACAAACAGTCAGATACAACTGAAACAACTGAAAAACAATAAAATGAACTTGGTTATTCACATGCTGTCTCCTCTATTAGAACGCATGTACCTAAAGAGCAGGGATTTCTTTTAGCTTTTTTTTTTTATTGCTAGTGCTTAGCCAAGGGCCTAGCACATAGTAAGGGATTAATAAATTAGTTTTTATTTGTAGATTTATATTGGTGATCCCAAATATGAGAACAGGGATGTAGGTGAAGGATATGACTGTGAGTCAAATAATAAACTACTTTAGAAAAGAAGAAGAAAGATGTAGAGGCCAGTAGGTGACTGCTCCAAAAATCTAAAGTGGCTGATATAGCTGTGAAATGGGACACAAAGGAGAAGAGATTTCTTGATGATGGTGGTAAAGGGACAGGAGGTTGGGTAGAGGTGGTGAGAATGAAGGGGGAAATCTACTTCTTCTGGGTCAATGTCAAGGGACATGAGAAAAGGCTTCGGAAGTTCAGAATAGGGGAATCATGAATGCTCTGTTTCCTGGAAAGAATCCATTTCTTGTAGTACAAGAAGTGAGGAATGGAGATTGGGGATAGATAAAAGGGAGTTGGTTGATAATACACCAGGGATTCTCAAGGACATTATGGACTGTGAAGGATTAAGGTCCTGGAGAGTGACAAGAATATAAAGAGAGATAGGATGTGGAAAGAATGTTTGCTTCAGAAGACAGTATCTCTGAAATCACGGGGATAAGGGGAATAGACTAGATAAGTTTGCTTTCCATAGGAGGGGTGATGAAAAAATAAATCAATAGAACCCCAAATCCCCCAACTTCAGGATGCTATGATCAAAGAATTCAGAATCAATACAGGACAATGGGGCCAGTATCTATGGCTGGATACTCCAAAAATAGGGAAACTTGGGATGGAGATGTTAAATAAAGTAAATAGAGATACCTATGTAGATTAGTGTTCTAGTCTCCCAATGAAGTTGAAGTCATATTCAGAGCCTGATCAATACCCTCATTCTGACACTGAGGGGCATACCTACATGACCTCAATTCCTATTTTCTGTGTCACATGACACCCTTTCATGGCCAAAGTTCAGGATCTGTGATGGATCTAAATTTCCTTCAGAAATGGCCCTCTGATGCCCTAAGGTCTATGATTTATTTGAGTAGACTACGAGCTCTATCTTTTAATTAGCTTGATAAAAATTGAGCTGATAAATAAGTTTTGTTGGGATACAATAAAACTTCATTAATTTAAAGCTCTCCTCTTCCTCCCTATCAATGACTTCAAGTAACCAAATGCTAAGAGATGAGAGGATTCTAGATTAAAGAAGAGCTAAATAAAATATTGACCAGAATGGATGATGTCTAACATGAGATTGCATTTATTTATTTATTTTTGAATTCTTAAGTTCTGCCAGCGAACTAGGTTTTTGTTAATACTTCTCATAGTTCACAGTGTCATTTTGGTTATATAGATGACAATGCCAAAACATTGAATGGATTAAATAAGTGCAGGCATCTAGCTGACTCAGTGGATTGAGTGCTGGTCCTCAAGTCAGGAAATTTTGAGATCAAATAGAGCCTCAGACACTTAGTAACTATATGACCTGAGACAAGTAACTTACATTCATTTATTTAAAAAAATTAAACCCTTGGAATCGAGGCAGAAGAGTAGAAAGGACTAAGTAATTGGGGCTAAGTGATTTTCCCACTCAACTAGAAAGTGTCTGATCCTGATTTGAACCTAGTTCTTCCTGTCCTATATCTACTGTGCTAACTAGCTGCCTCACTCTTCATTTTCAACTGTAATTTGTCATTATAACACCTACCTTACAGGATTGTTATGATGATCAAACTGAGACAATATTTTTTTAAGTTCTTAGCAAAGGGCCTAACATAGAGTAGGCATTATATAAATATTTGTTCCTTTCCCTTCCTCACTTTTCATTAAAAATTTCCATGGGGGCAGCTGGATGACTCAGTGGATTGAGAGCCAGGCCTGGAGACGGGAGATCCTGGGTTCAAATCTGGCCTCAGATACTTCCCAGCTGTGTGATCCTGGGCAAGTCATTTGACCCCCATTGCCTAGCCCTTACCACTCTTCTGCTTTGGAACCAATACATAGTATTGATTCCAAGACAGAAAGTAAGGGTTTAAAAAATTAAATTAAATTAAATTAAAAATAAAAATTTCCATAATCTACAGCAGCCCCTTTAGCCTCCTGACTTTATCTGTGCTAATTTGCTTGGCCAATTAGTTAAGTAAAGCAAAACTAAACTATCATCCTGCCTAGTAACAGATTTCAAAAGTCATTTTGTAAATGCAAAGTACAAGTATAAAAGTCTGAAACCACCATCTTTCTTATAGAGACAAATAGGTGCCATAATGTATGGAACAATCACCTCAGAATCAAGGAGACCCAAGTAAAGTCTTTTCTCTAACATTTACTAGAAGTATGCCCCATGGCATGTGAATAATCTTCCTGTGCCTCAGTTTTCTCATCTGTAAAATGAGGATGTTGTCCTTGATTATCTTTAAGGTCCAGCTGGTCTAATCTATGATCTTATAAACTACAATCTTGAAAACAAATTTTCTCTAGGAACTTTCAAGGACAGAAGTAACATCAAATCTAATCTTCTCCTCCCTAGTCTGATTTCTGAGTTGGTTAATACAAGAGGCAGTCCAAAATCTTTGTCTTCTCTAAGGCCCCTTGGGGTATGTTCCATTTGCAGGAATTGTCAGGTACAAAATAAAAGCACCAGAACCAATGATCCAAATTAGTCCATCTCTCCAGGCACTTTTTGCAGTATCCTCTTGGGCAAATGAAGGTTAGAGTAGATGGTTTCTGAGATTCCTTCCAGCTCTGAATCTAGGGTCCTATGATCTATGGTACTATATATGGTCCTATGATCTCTCCTGTCATTATACAAAAATATGGTTGCAGGGTAAATAAGTCGAATCTTAAACTGGGCCCAGAACTAGAAAAGAAACAGAATATAAAAATCTGATAGAAGCTTAAAACTTGAATCAAGACATTACATTATGACAATAACATAATTTAGCTTCTTGATTCAAGTTATAAGCTTCTGTTGTTTCAGTTGAATTATTCTTTTTGACCCCTTGGGGGTTTTTTTGGCAAAAATTCTGGAGTAGGAGGCAGTTAGGTGGCTCAGGGGATTGAGATCCAGGACTTAGAGATTGGAGGTCATGGGTTCAAATGTGACCTCAGACATTTCTTAGCTGTGAGACCCTGGGCAAATTGCTTAACCCCAATTGCCTAGTCCTTACCACTCTTCTGCCTTAGAAATGTAAAGGTGAAAATTAATGTTTAGATAATAGTTTTACAAAATTATGTGGTCACCAATATTTGTTATATCTTGAGTCAAAATGTATTTACAAATATTTACAAAATGGAGAGGAAACAATAAAGGTGACAAATGTGAAAAGTTTAGAGAGGTTATTTATCCTATCAACCTAAATGTTGACTCCAGGTCTGCTTAATCCAGGCAGAGATTAATTAGCTCTCAACCAGGAGGGATGGTGGTGAGTAACCCCATGGCCTCCTCCAAGATAAAAGCTAGTCTCTTAGGAAACTAGGAAAGGAGTCAGTCTTTCACTCACCCAACAAAGAAGTCCAGGAGTCAGAGTCTAAATTGAAACCGAGCTCCAAGCCCAGGTTCCAAGCTGCAGGCTCCAGCAAAGCTCCCTTGAAGACCCTCCCCAGTCATAAGACTGTCTCCAGAAGGCTATCTTCTCAAAGACAATCTCCTCTAAGGGAGTTTGGGACTTTCTTTTATTGTGTGATGTTTTGTCTCTGCCTCTCTTCACAGGAGCCAATCATAGTTTCCAAATTGTCTAGCACTGCCCTGGGGGCAGTGTCTGTGGAATCAAGCTTAAGTTCTCACCTTCTGAAGGTTAATTTCTCATCTAAGGGTATGAATTTTCTAAAATTCACCTTCTAGAGAGGTGAATACTCATCCTGGCTGATTGAGTTTCTGAGGGGGTGAATTCACTAATTGGTTTGCAAGCTCCTCCATCTATTTCAAGCTTGTGTTGATTCAATCAAAGGATAGACAAAGGAGAGTTAATCTTGTCTTCACAATCTAGTGAAGTACTTAAGTTAGTGTTAACTCAGGATATACAATAGAGTAAATAATTCTCTTTCACAGAAACAATACACAATGATTCTCAAATGGAAGATACGGGTTCAAAAACAAAAAAATACTGGAATGATTTGCCATTTTTTCCCTCTATCTCATTTTACAGATAAGGAACTAAAGCAAATGGGGTCAAGAGACTTACCCATTATCTCACACACTTACACACTGTCACACTCTAGTAAGCGTCTAAGGACAAATTTCAAACCAGTAGAATGAGTCTTTTTGATATCAGGCTTGGCATTCAATCCACTGTGTATAGGAATAGGTGTAAATGGAGAGGGGATATGGAACACAGGAGAAGAGATGATTGACAGATGAAGAGGTGAAAGGTCCAGAAGGATGCTGGAAAGGTTTTCAACTGACTCAAGGGGATTTGGTTCCTGAGCTCTAAAAGAGTGAAGGAGGATCATGGAACTCTGATTTGGGAAATCTCATCTCATCGAATAGCCTGAAGTGCCCCAAAGAGACTGCAATGCCTCTGGTGTAAATCAATCATCTTAAAGATCATCTTGTGAAACTTTGATGGTCAGACAGGACATTTGAGATTTGAGAAGGATTGATCCAAGGAGGGCAGTCTGCGTTTCTGACCAGAAGAATCATCTATCTCTGCTACCTCTCAAGACTCAAACATATTCTTAGGAGCTTAGTTATGTTAAATATCGAAAAGAAGAATTTCTTTGGACTGATCTCAGCTGATGGCCACAGTTGAGGACTCAAGATCTGTCTGAATAGATTAGCTTAGGGATCTCCTGAATCCCACTTTCCTAAACCTTTCCCTTACTTGTCACATTAATAAACCACTGTAAATTTATATAAAATGCAGTCAGATAAGCCTTTGAAATATATCAAAGAGGTAGGGGGTGACAGGGTTCAATGGGGTATCGGTTCTAAGAGATTTTAGTTAAGCCAAATCTGAGGTTGACCATCATTACTGACAGGGTCTGTAATTGGAAAGGACATCTAGGGGTGCCCGGCATTTTGCTAAGCCCTGGCAAAATGTCTATACGTTACCCCAGAGTTGTTTCTTATCTGAATACTGGATCCTGTCTCTCCCTATACTGAAGTTTCATCTCATGGACAATACCCCTTAGACCCTCTGGTTAGGAAGGAAGACAACAACCAGCTAGGTTTAAACACCATCCAGCCTAGCTAACAAATAACATCAAGATTAAGGGGTTTATTCTCTTTTTACATGTGCCACCTCATTGCCCTCAAATTATATACTAGGGCAAAGAAGTCTTCACCAAGTCTCGCTCTTTCAGTCTGATGATCTAGTAAGAAAGTAGAATTATGGTTCTTCAAAGGAGAGGTCTGTATTCAGGAAATCTTGGGGTGTCCAGACTCCAGCATCAACCAAAACAAACTGACAAGCACAAACTATTTAGGATATGAGGCCTTCCCCCATAGTATGCCCATTTATCATATTTGATATCTCTATAGAATTTGCTACTGTAACCCATAAACTGTATAAAAACAAAGGAAATGTGTGGTCTAAAGGTGAGATGGCTCACCCCCAAACAGTTGAGGGGACTTTCTTTATATACAGCAATAGTTAGTGACTTTTAGATCATGTATAAATAATAGGAATGGAAGCAGTTGTGGCTCAAAAGTAGGTCTAAAGTCTGGAAGACCTAAGTTCCAATTCAACTTCAGATACTTCCTAATTGTGTGATCCTGGGCAAGTCACCTAACTTCTGATTGCTTGACAAAAGGATCCACTAGAGAAAGAAATGGAAAACCATTTAGTATTCTTGTCAAGAAAATTCTGTGGATAACTATGGACCACATGGTCACAAAGAGTCAGACATGATTGATTTACTGAACAAGCTAAGGAAGTGAGTAAATAGCAGATAAAAAAGAGATCCTTCTGTAAGATGAAAAATATATATAAGAAGGGTTTGTCAACATATATAAATTGACTTATGAGTAGTATGATTAGATATGATCAAAAGCTTAGCCTGCCTTTGCAGGCTAGTCAAGAATTGAGACAAAAATACCAATAACTTAAAAAATATTACATGACAAATATATTGAGCAAAAAAATTATATACTTTGTGAAGAATGACTAATATGGCAACATGATGATTACACGTGTATAACCTTTATCATATTACTTGTTGCCTCAGGGAGGAAGGATGAGAGGGGGAGAATTTAAAATGCAAAAAAAATTTAAAGGATGTTAAAAATTGTTTTTACACATAATTGGGGGGAAAAGTAAATATTATCATAAAAATACTTTGAGAAATCTACAATGTGGAAGTAAGCCCAAAATAACAGAATCAAGAAAGTCTGAATGGAAGAAATGATCTTTAAGTTGGACTTTGAAGGAGGAGATAGAAAGTTAACAGGTTCATGGCGCAGGAGAGGAGGGAAGAAATTCCAAGGATGAAGGAGAATGTGAGAAAGAGCAAAACACTTTGAAAGTATATTTCTACAAGAAATTTAGCCATTCCCCTATTGACACAATAGACAAGGCATATGAATAGGCAGTTTTCAGATGAAGAAATCAAAGCTATCAACAATAATCATATGAAAAAGTGTTCTAAATTCCTCTTGATTAGAGAAATGCAGAAAACTCTGAGGTATCACCTCGCACCTAGTAGATTGTCCAATATGACAGTAAAGGAAAATATTAATGTTGAAAGGGATGTGGCAAAACTGGGATAATGCATTTCTGGTGGAGTTGTCAATTGATCCAACCATTCTGGAAGGCAATTTGGAATTATGCTCAATGGACTTTAAAAGAATTCATCTCCTTTGATTCAGCTATACCACCACTGGGTTTGTATCCCAAAGAGATTTTTTAAAATGGGAAAGGACCTATTTGTACAAAAATATTTATAGCTGCTTTTTTGTGGTGTCAAAAAAATAAAAAGAAAATGAGGGAGTGTCCCTCAATTGGGGAATGGCTGAATGAATTGTGGTATATGATAGTAATGGAATGCTGTTGTGCCATAAGGAATGATGAACTGGAGGATTTCTATAAGAACTGGAAAGACCTCCATGAACTGATGCAGAGTGAAGTGAGCAGAACCAGGAAAACATTGTACACAGAAAGTGAAACATTGTGGAATGATCAAATGTGATTGACTGCTACTAAAAGCAATTCAATGATCAAGAAAAATCCCATGGAACTTACAAAAAAGAATGCTATCCACATTTAGAGAAAGAAATGTGGGAGTAGAAACACAAAAGAAAAACATTATTTTTCACTCGGTTATATGAGTATATGATTTGGGGTCGTGGTTTTTAAAAGATTACTCTATTACAAATACAAATATTCTATTTACCATAAGAAATTATGAAAAGATGATCACAAAAACCGAGCTGTAAAGATTAATATGAAATTATGCTAAATGAGCAGAACCAGGAGAGCATTGTACAGCATAACAGCAATAAAGTATGATGTTCAACTCTGAACAAGTTAACCATTATCAGTACTGTAAGAATCCAGGGCAATTCCATGGGATTCATGACAAAATAAAGGCTATTCACAACCACAGAAGGAATTGGCAGAGTCTGAATGCAGATTGAAACATACCATTCTTCATTTTACTTCCTCCATGAATTTTTCTCTAATGTAAGCAATATGTATAAAAAATGGAGTCTTTTTGCCAGGGATCTCATAAGTTAAATAAAAGGGCTTTAAACTAAAAAATTGATGAGAAGGGAGAAGATTGGTTGTGTATATCTCCCAAGCTGGATACCTTAGAGAGTAACTATGAAGGGAATAGCTTCTGAAAATAGGGAGTTGAAAATCCCACTGTGACCTGCCTTCATCAGACTTCATCTGAAGTGTTGTGTCCAGTGCTGGGCACAGTTTGCAAAGGCATTAATAATCTGGCGAATGTTAAGAGGAGGTCATTAAGGATGAGGAAAGATTCTGAGGTTAATGTAGAGGACTCGCTTGGCCAAGGCATCACACTCTCAAGTCTAAAGGGCTCCAATGTCTCATTCTCCTCTCATTGTGTCCCCATGCTCCTACCTCCTGGGCACTACAGGTCTCCTTGGCTTCCTAGGTCTCTTCCTTTCCACAGCCTGGCTCTTTCTTTCTTAACTCTATAGTTCACTCTTCTATGCCACCAAAGATCCTACTCTGCTTCCTGCCCTGGACTCTGTTTCTGCCTTTAGACAACGTCGTGTTCTTTTAAAGGCCATCAGAAATATATGAAGACGGGTCAAGGAGTGGAGCCTGTTTAGCTTGAAGAAGAGATGACTCATGAAGGAGATATGATGGCTCTCTTCAAATATCTGAAGGGTTGTCACGTGAACAAGAGTTTTTAAAATGTCCTGTTTGGACCCTGAGGCTTAGACTTAGGACTTAAAGAAAAATAGAGACGGACAGAAACAAAGACATAGGGAAAGATAAGGATTGACACAGAGGAAGAAGGAGGAAGAGGAGGAGCAGGAGGAGGAGGAAGACAGAAATCATTCTTGTCATTCCTTTAAAAGTGGTAAGAAGATCATCTGTGAATGACAACGATTATCAACAAGGCAAGGATCCAGGACAACTTCAAAGGACTCATGATGGAAAAGAATATCCACCACCACAGAGAGAATTGATGGAGTCTGAATGAAGATTGAAGCACAACATTCTTCAATTTATTTCCTTCATGAATTTTTCTCTAGTGTAAGCAATATGTGTCTTGTTTCACAGTATGACACACAAGGAAATATATATTAGATTAAAATATATGTACTACCTACTTTATATTACCTGCCTTCTTGGGGAGGAGGAGAAGAGTGGAAGGGAGAGGGAGAATATAGATTGCAAAATGTTAGAAAATGAATATGAAAAATTATAATGTAATAAACTGACAAGTAATGTGGGAAAAAAATAAAAAATAAAATTGTTCTGAGGGGCAGCTGCATAAAGAATAGAGAGCCTGGTCTAGAAACAGAAAGTTCTAGGTTCAAATCTGACCTCAAACACTTCCTAGCAAGTCATTTAACCCCCATTGCCTAGCTCCTGCTATTCTTCTGTCTTGCAACTAATATATAGTATTAATTCTAAGATGGAAGGTAAGGATTTTTTAAGTGTATTGAGTGGCCTACACTTCCTGAATCAGTGGCTAATCCTCTTTAACATGATCCCAAGACACATGAACATATGGGGACCAACCAGATCTATTAGTAAGGGACCAGAGCACACGTTCATCCCTTTGCATGCTCCAGGAGATGACCTTCAGTCTAGTAGAAAAGGGGGAGAGGATGGGTTTTGCTCATTCCCTTTATTAAATACTATAATGAGAATAGCAGAGTATTGGGTTTTGCCCAGCTGAGTGATGTAACAAAGGAGATGAGTACTATTGTGAAATTATGTACTTCTACAATATTGTCTTTATGAGTTTGAAGAAATTCCCTTTAATGGAATTTTTAAAAAAATCTATCTAGCTATTGGGTAGCCAAAGTTGGGCTTTACTCCTGATGGTCTTTAGAAGAACAAGATGGTGTCTAAAGACAAAAACAGAGTCAAGGGCAGGAGGTAGAGTAAAATCTTTGGTAGCCCTGAAGAGTCGACTGAATTTAAGAGAGAAAGACAGACTGTAGAATAGACCACCAAGATGGAAGCATGTTTTGTATGAAAATAAAAAAAAATTTTTAAAGGAAGGAATAGACCTAAGAAACTTCCTCAAAAGTCTGGGAGTTTTGGGGTCTTAGCTTTGATTGTCCAACAGAAAATGATCTTCACAATGACTTCTTGGAAGAGAAGAAATGTCCAAGAGCAGGAGGAGACTACAAGATAAAAGAAAAAAAGAAAGTCCCAACTACATCATGACTTGTGAGAAGATTTAGACTTATTAGGTGTGTGGACAAATCAAGTGAAAGTGAAATATCTGGTGAACAGCCACACAAGTCTTCTGGGAATTTTTGCCTCTCAGGAGAGTATAAATCAGGGTAATCCATTACTATGTTGCATTTTAAGTATTTCTCAATGCATGCTTATAAGTCCTTTTTTTTTTTTTTGGTTTGTTTTAAACATTTCTACATGGCAGAGGAAATAACTGTCTTATCCCTGATAGCAATTATATTGTACAGTTAGCAAGTTTTCTAGAAGGTACATCTGTTAATCCTTTTAGGAGAGCCATGATATGAATCATACCTAAGTTTTGTTGAAGGAATTTTCCTCCAAGTTCTACTCTGGGTCAGAAGCATAATGAGCCAGAAAGCATAAGAAGAGGTTCATCCTTTTTGGGGTGGTCAGGCTCCCCCAGATCATGTTCCCAGAGCTATGCCCCCTTTTTGTGTGATTCATGTAATAGCAGCTTAAATTCCACGGGCACATAAGCCTGAAAAACTCACAAGACATTTATAGCATTGTCTCATATGGACACAATGTCCATGAGGCATGGAAAAGAGAAATTGTACCCCACCTTTAAAGGACATTCAAGGACAGGAAAGAGACATGATAGAATAGAGGTCAGCCTTATGACCAGTTGGCCGAATATGCCCAGCAAGTTAAGAATGGTTTTCATATTTTAAAATAAAAATGTGAATTTCTATGAAATTTAACAAAAATTGATACTTTTATTTTAAAATATAAAAGCAATTCTTAATTCATGAGTTATTTGAAAACAGATAGTGGGCCAGATTTGGCCCAGGAGCCATAGTTTATTGATCTCTGTTATAGAATCATTATTGCTAGAAAATTACCTATGGGCTTTCTAGTATTTCCTTTGATTTCCATAAAGGATTATACATGACTCATTTTAAAAACTGCAGCTATCCTGCACCCGAGAATACCAAAGGAAAAAGCTAATACTCCTTTCAGATCCATATAGGAAGGATGGACTATTGTGGTGTACCAAGATGGGAACCAAGCCAAAGGTGAGATTGTTCGATTTACTGAGATAGATAAGATGAAGTTGATTTCTCATAGTCATTAACACAGAATGTTAGTCATGAGTGGGAATGTAGACTTTCTGCTCTTTCCATTACAGCACATTGACGCCTCCTTTTGCTGTTGAACAAAACTGGGTGATGGTGTTTCTTAGCCTGCAGCCCAAGGGTATTGTTCACTCTTCTTTTTGAAGTGGACCAATGACGTCACAGGGTGATGTCTTGGCTGGCTCGTGAATTGTATTTCAATGAGACAGAATTGCACAAACTCATCAGTCTCACTCTTTCTATCAAAGTTCAGCAGCAAGACAGAAGTCAAGGCAACTGGCCATGGCCTGGGATGCAGTCAATGACCCTGGAATCTTCCATATCTGACCAAGCTCTAGGTTCTCCACAGCACCTCCTTCAATTGCTTTCCTGGACTTTGGAACAAATAATTCTCCATCCATTTCTGCTGGGGAAGTCTTCACAGATTTGGGGTAGACATCCTCCTAAGACACTCAGGATTGAAGGTCTGTTAGTTACCCTCAACCAGATTTAACTTGTCTGCTAAAATAGTTTTATCTATCATGATATAATCATGATGCATGCTACAGATTCTTGGATCCACAAGTGAGACCTGGTTGGCAGGTGGACACCATGACTAGTCCTGAAAAAGGGTTCAGCAAACCCTCACATCAGAGGTGCTAGTCCTCCCTGCATATCCCACAGACTCTCGAACATAGAGTGATTTACAAGCTTGGTTGGTCCTCCAGCTCTTGCTATAAACGTAATAAGCATCTGATATACATTAGTTAATTTGCTGAAACTGGAAATTTTTTTCTGAGGGTTTGATCCCTTATATTCCCTTGGCATTATTTTCTCCTTAAATTAATTAAATTAAATTAAAACGTGGGACCAAAAAAATACCATTCTATAATCAGAAAGACCCTCAAGAGCCCTCAAGTAAAAATTCTCATTTTACAGATGAGGAAACTGGGACTCTTGGAGATTGTGACTTTTCCAAGGTTCCACAGGTAGATCACATCAAAAATAGAATTTGAACCCAGCTCTTCTAACCTCTGAGTCAATATTCTTTATACCCTACTATGCTATCTCCTATCACAAAGCTACTTACCATGTGGCAGAGCTAAGACCTATCCCCAGGACTTCCAGTTCCCAGTTTAGCAAATTTCCCAATAGACTTCATTATCTCTCAGTTATAGAAATCAACATGCACTGCACTTCTGACTTTAGTACATAGGGCTATGGCTTTAGAGTTCAAAGAAGCCTAATCTAAACCCCACATTTTTTTTTGTTGTTGTTGAGGAGACTGAGAACTAGAGAGGCCAAGACCCAGGGTCCCAGAGGTAGTTAGCTAGTGGTAGAACAGCCCTCAAACTCAAATTCTCTGATTCAGTATTTATTGTTCTTCCCACTGAACTACACTGTTTAATATGCTTCTAGGAAATTAAAATGTAGATCATCTACAAGTTCATCTTTTTGAATTCTTGTCTTGTATGTCCTTCATTTCAAGTATGATGTCTTGATTGGCTCCTGAATTGGATTTAAATGAGGTAGAGTTACACCAAGTTATCAACTTCACTCTCTCTTCCAGTCATCTAAGTCCAATGGCAGGACTTTTGTTTTTATTTTCCAGGTTCTAATTTCTTTGAGCCATTAGATTCATGAACTAGTGATGGTCCCCAGGATGTAGTGGATGGCCGTGGCAAGCTCTAGCCACTCCACCCAGTCTCCTTCAGCCACTTTCATGGCCACAGGAATAAATTATTCTCATCTGCCCCTTCCAGGGAAGTCTTCCCAAGCTTGGTGTAGACAGCCCTCCAATTCACCAGTGGATTTGAGGATTGCCGGTGACCCCCATCCTGGTTTAGCCCAGCTACCAAGATAGTTTTATTGTAATATGGCCACTATGCATGCTATAGCTTCTTGGAGCTTCAGGTGAGAGTTTGGACACACACAAAAAATGGACACACAAGGTGGAAGAGCAGCCTTGGAAAGGGTTCGGCAAGCCCTCTCACCAAAGGTGCTAGTCCTCCCCAAATATCCCATATATCCCAATACTATAAATTACAAAGAAAATGATGGCACTCATTGGTAGAGGGAATTTCCTCACCCCAGAGTTCCCCTTGCCAATGAATTCAGTCCCTCTTCTCCTGTCCTCTCTCCTAGTAGAATATGTTCCTACCCAATAATTAACTGTCAATGGACCATTTATTGCGACAAGAATAATTTAATGTTTTGAATAGAGGCTTTATATAGATAGTATGACATCAGTTGAATAACACAAGCCATTATAATGTGACTCACTGAAGAATATAAACCTTACAGGTAATCTAATAGCTAAGTAGTCCATTTTGTGTATTAGTGAACACTGTCCCCTTTGTTAGTGGCTTTGACCTTTTTAGGAAATCCTTATTTTAGTTGAATGTAGAGTCAATATTCATAAGTAAAGTCAGTACCTCTCCTTGCTGGTCAGAAATGTAGTTCAAACTCTAAAATTTTCATATCGTTTCACAGGAGAAAAAGCAAAGGGAAACTGATTAATAAAGTCAGTGATGAGCAACATAAAGCAAGATGGTTTTCAGTTTTTTCACATAAAACATAACAAAATCAGGAACAATAATTTAGCAAGGTAAACTTGTTTTAATTTTTTCTTATCTTTCCTTTCTTTCTCCCTTCCTTCCTTCCTTTCTTTACCCTTACCTTTCATTTATTCCAAAGCAGAAGAGTGGTAAGGGCTAGGCAATGGGCATTAAGTGACTTGCCCAAGGACACACAGCCAGGAAGCACCTGAAGTCAAATTTGAATCCAAGACCTCTCTTCCTCTCAATCCACTATTGCCACCTAGTTGCTCCCAATTAAAAAAAAAGTTTTGATGACTTTTTGTTTTGCTTTTATTACACCATCACTTTCCATTATGTTCCACCTCTAGAGATTTTTATTAAGAAAATAACTACAAAAATTATTCAATAAAATGGCTTTATCTGACATTATGTCTCTGGACCTTTAAACCAACCACTTCTCTAATGAAAGGAAAGAAACATATTTTGTCACTGGTCCTTTGGAGCCAGGATTGATCATTGCATTTAATTTCATGGCTGTCTTTTACTATTATTTTCCTTTATATTATTGTTATTGTTTTTATTTTCCAGGTTCTAATTTCTTTGAGCCATTAGATTCATGGTAATTCATAGGGGAGTTAGATATTGAAGTGGATAGAGTATCAGACCCAAAGATTCATCTTCCTGAGTTTAAATCAAACCTCAGACACTTACTAGCTGTTTGACCCTTGCTGAGTCCCTTAACCCTGTCTGTCTCAATTTTCTCATCTATAAAATGAGCTGGAGAAGCGAATCACATAACACTCCAGTATCTTTGCCAAGACAACTGCAAATGGGGTCACGAAAAATAGAACGGGTCTAAAAAAAATTGCTTTCCATTCAAATATTGTTATTGTTTCTGTTCCACAGGTTCTGATTTCTTAGGTCTACATCAGTTCATACATGTCTTCCTGTGTTTCTACGAATTCCTCATATTCTTCATTTCTTACAGTGTGTGATAATATTCCATTCTATCATATGCCACATTTTGTTTAGCTATTTTTCCATTGCATGAGCACCTACTCTGTTTCCACACAAAAAAAAATGCTGCTATGAATATTTTGTCATTTGTGGGACCTTTCTTTTTGTCATTGACCTCTTTGGGATATTTACAAGACACGTGTGCAAATTATTGTGTAGAGAGTGCTTGCAAAGCAGTAAGGAACAGGAGGAGAATTTGCAGCAAGCACATACTTTAAAAGACACCGAAACTCATCAATATTTAGAAACTAAATTAAAATTTATTCTGAGTGCTCTGTTAGAACACCTAGAGTCTCTTTGGCTCTCCTTACATCAACTGAATTGTTCTCCACAAGCAAATTTAAATTGATTTATTAAGATGATGAAAGTCTGTTTGTTTGTTTGTTTTTTACCAAAATTGAATAACATATAGTTAAGCCAAAGCACTTATGATGATCCTGGTAACTTTTTTTAAACATATTTCTTAAATGAAAATTCAAACCACAAAGTATAATTCCACAAATCTTAAACAAAACAATACAAAACTATTTGTGACTGATGGCACAGGCAACCTAATTCTTTTGTAGCTTGCCATTTAAAATTAAATCTTACCTTCTGTCTTAGAATCAATATTGGTTCCAAGGAAGAAAAGCAGTAAGGGCTAGGCTATGGGGGTTAAGAGACTTGCCCACTTAGGAAATGTCTGAGGTCATATTTGAACCCAGGACCTCCCAAGTCCAGGCCTGGCTCTCAATCCTCTGAGCCACCTAGTTGACACCCTCACCCCCAACTTACCATTTGTTAAAGGAACAGAATTTGTGTTCTAATTTTGAGAAAATAGTACCACTCTCATTTATTGTCTTAACTTGAATTTTATTGCAATCTAACCTTATCTTCATTTGCAGAGTTCTTGTCAGTATAAATATTATTCTTTGGAATTGCCTTCCTTCAGTCTCCATCACTTTACATGCCTTCCCATAAGCATAATTTCAATGGCACAATAATATACTATTATATTCATATATTGCAATTTATTCAGCCATTCCCCAATCATGGGACATTTTCTACTTTGTATTTTTACAAATTATGCTGTTATGAATTTTTTGTAAATAAGTGTCCCTATCACCATAAAGTAAATTATTTCTTAACTCAGAAAATGATACATGAAAAAAACAATATTGCTCACTGCTCTTGGAGCAGTGAGATACAGGATGCTTTAATGTAAAATGCATCAGGTTTGGAGGCAGAAGACCTGGATTGAAATCTTGTTTCTGCTGTTTATTATCAGCATAATCTTGGGCAAATTAAACCATTACTGTTTTCTTAATCTGGAAGATGAAGAAATTGGGCTGGATGACCTCTGAGACCCTTTAAGCACCTAGCTGGGTCTGGAGTCATCAATACTTGAGTTGAGATTTGACCTCAGACATTGACTAGCTGTGTGACCATGGACAAGTCCCATAATCTCTATGTGCTTCAGTTTCTTCAACTGTAAAATGGGGATAAAGGCAGCATCCCTCCTCCCTCCTTGTAGGGTTTTTACAGAGATCAAATGATATCAAATGCCTAAAGAATTTAGCACAGTACCAGGCACAATAGATGCCATATAACAACTTATTCCTTTTCTCCTCTCTGTCTGTCTCTTTCTCATCTAAAATATCATAGCACTTTCCAGGGGTGTCGTGAGGTTAAAATGAGATAATACTTTAAACCATACATTAAAGGACTGCATAAAATTCTGTTGCTGCTCTTATCACATCCTATAAGGACTGAAATTCTCAAGAGGAAGTATTTCATCATTTAAAATAATTTATTCAGTGATGGGTCAAGACATCCTAATTATGGTCAAAGGATTCTCAGGAATTTTCCAAAGACTTCAGAAATTTCTGGTCCATTGTATCTATATGTACTTTGGGGAGCTCATCATTCAGCTCCTCTCTTAAATATCCCAAACCATTTCTTATTAATAAATAGATAATTAAGAGGTGGTCCATCAGACCCTCAGATTCTTGCCTGGAAAAGAATCATTGTAGAACCTTCCTCTTAGCCAGAATCTGTGAAAGGAACACATATTATTAAGGACAAAAAGAATGCAAAAATGTATAGATTGAATGGCTTCTGAGGCCCACAGAAAATCTTCAATACTATACAGGAACTGATTTTGTCCTTTCCACTCTTGATATGAGAATTAATATAGTATAGAAACAATAAATTCTCCCAACCCTAATCAATATGTGTAGGTCCCCATGGCTGATAGGACTAGAAGTCAGAGGCTTTATTGTTTTGGTTCCAAAGTTCCTAAGTCGGTACACTGAGGATATAAATTGATGCTATTTCTAGTTGGGTTTCTCCACAAACAAAGCAACATTGCAAATGAAAATTTATTTTTCTGCCCAAGGAATCCAATGGAAATATCAAAATAACAACACCAACAAAACCAATAGCAATAATTCATTTATAGAGAGCTTTTCTCCCATTAGCTCTACAGGGAAATGAAAAGAACTGAGTCCTGAGAATCTGTAATTCTTGAGGCAGTTTTTTTTTTCTCTTAGTAGACAAATGTCTTTGGACAAATGGCTCAATGTTTTTGAGTCTTAGTTTCTCCTCATCTATAAAATATATGATTTCTGAGGTGGAGGCAGCATGAAAGAATAGAAACAATCTTGGTTTTAAAATCAAGGCATCTGGGTTCAAATACTACTTCTTGTATTTCTTGCTTATCAAGTTCCTTAACTTCACTGGGTCTCAGTTTCCCGATCTGTAAAATGGTTTTCCATAACTAGATATATGACTCTATGAGGTTCTTCAAGCTCTGACATTCAATGATTTTAGTTAGATGATAAAGTGTTATTATCCCCACTTCATAGATGAGGAGACACATGATAGAGCTATATTCCCTATCACTTAACATTCATTCTACCATATCTCTTATTTTGGCTTTCATATCAATGATCCTCCATGCCTATATTGCACTCCCTCCTCATTCTTTGCACCTCTGACTCCCTCTCTTCCTTTAAAACATATCTTGAGTACTATCTCCTCCGTGAAAATATTCTTGATTCATCCAGTTGTTAGCACTCTTTCTGATCAAAATAACTTTATTTATTTGTTTGTTTGTGTTGTAGTCTCCTCCTCTGTTTCTGCCCATATTACATATTGTAACCTAACATACTTAATTACTTTTCAGTCAAAAGGTAGTTTCAAGTAAAAATAATCTCTATCCAAGAAGTAGCTTAAGGGACCCGAATACAATTTCTTCTGTAGAATCTAATTTTCTCAAAGACAAGAACCATTTGCCAGCTCTCCTCTTACCCCAAGTATCTAGTATCTGCCTGGCATTTAAAAATGAGATTTGGTCTAACGCCTTTTCCCTGCATAGTGCTAAGCACTACTACTTACAGAATGTTGCTGTTGTTTTAATGAAATTTACATGAACTCCAAAAATTAAGTGTACTTTGAACTTAAAAATTGTCTGTGCCTTGAAAGGAATTAATATTCTCTAACTAGCTGATAACCATCAAAAGTCAGCAAATTCATCAATTGTGTCAATGATGTCCCTTTCTTCAAATTAATAATTTGTTTAGAGAATAGTTGGGTTTAGTATTTAGCTGCATAGCAAAAATGGGGCTTGTTGAACCTTAGAAGAACAATCAATTGTATTTGTACTTACTCTTTAGTCCCTAAAGCTCCTTGTTAGAGATTATTTTTACCTGAAACTACCTTTAACTGAAAGGTAATTAAATGAGTAGGTTAGGTTGTAATATATAATATAGGCAGCTAGATGGTTCAGTGGATAGAGTGCCAGGCTTAGAGTTAAGAAGTTCTTAGTTCAAATCCAGCCTGAGATACAAGCTGTGTGTCCCTGGGCAAGTCAATTAACCTTGTTTGCCTCAGCTTCCTCATCTACAAAATAAGCTGGAGAAAGAAATTGCAAACTACTCCAGTATCTTTGCCAAGAAAACTCGAAATGGGATCATAAAAAGTCCCACGTGATTAAAATGACTGAACAATAATATGTTACATAAATATATTACATAGGAGACAAATTCAGAAAATGAACCAGTAAGAAAACCCTTGGCCTCCAATACTCAGTCACAAATCACAAAATGCAAGTAATAAGCAAGGCAAATACAAGATATGAATGTAAGAAGGAAATTTTGAACTAAGACATTATTAATACTTGATGGGATAAGAGTGATGATAATAATATGTCTGGAGCATAGTTGATCTAAAAAGAACAAGAATGATAAAAAACCAGACCAAGAGTCTGGAGGCATAAAAGCATTGTCTATTGGGAAATTATGTTCATTTGAGGAAATTTGGGAACAAGAGAGGGGAAGTATGATAGAATCATTTGGATGAATATCAACAGAGGCAAAAACAGAAGCAATATTGTCTTTGGACAGTGTTCTACAGATCAGCTGGACAGAAAGAATAGGAGTTTGGGAAATAGACAATAAGACTGGGCAAAGAGATTTGACAAAGCAAGTGATGTGGGATTTCAATTATCTGGACATCTGCTGAAGCTCTGATTTTGCTAAAAGCTGAATAGCTAATTAATTCTCGACTTGCCTGAATGATTCTTCTTCAAAAAATGGTGGAAGTAACAAGAGAATATTTAATCGAATGTAAGCTCCAGTAGGATAAAAACTCCTTGAGGTCACTTTTATATTTGTATCCCCAGTTCTTAGCATAATGACTAACACAAAAATAGGCATTTAAATGTTTGTTGATTGGTTGTTGTTTTTTTTTTTAAACCCTTACCTTCTGCTTTAGAAGTAATACTATGTATTGGTGCCAAAGCAGAAGAGTGGTAAGGGCTAGGCAACGGGGGTTAAGTGACTTGCCCAAGGTCACACAGCTAAGAAGTGTCTGAGGTCAGATTTGAATGTAGGTGATTTATTGATTCTTACCAACAAGGAGGATTTGGGTGAAAATGATAGGAACTTTGGTGACTGGGTTAGGACTAGAATTAAAATAATAGCTATTCCATTCCAACTTGCAGTATGTGATGAAGAAAGAAAGCAAACCTGGAAATAGCCTAGTATTCACCCTGTATTTTAGAAAAAAATACATTTTATATATTTTATATTCATTATTCATATATAGGCTTTATAGCAAAGATAAGAAAGATCCATGGCTTAAGATGCTTCAAGGAAACTGGGTCTAGAGAAAATGGTAAACTCTGAAAAACAAACTTCTGAAGGCACAAAGAAAAAATTCTGATGAGGAAGAAAAACAGAAGTTGTCTGAAGATACTAATGTGTATGCACAGGAAAATTATCAACCAACCAAATGAATGCTTAGGGTATAGGCTGGGTATATGTATAAACAACTTACATATTAAATAAGTACAGAAAAAAACAAAGAATGTAACAGATACTGATTATAAAAGCCTCCATAGTTCTTTATGATTTGGATTAGGAAAACTGAATGTTTTTAATGAGGATTGTGTGGAGGACGATTTATGTATTGTATTATAAAGAGATTTAGTTGTATTCAAGGGGTTCAGTCTTTCAGTATTGAGAGGGGAAAGAGAGGAGAGAACCTCCCTTCTCAAATCAGGGTTCAGGGGAGACAGCAGATGTAATGGGTTAGCTAAGAGAGAAGGGGAGCGGAGATTTCTCCCCTTCTGCCTTCCCTCCTTAGCTAAAGCTCCTCTCCCAGACTCGCTCTTGTCCCTCTTGTTCCCCCACTCCATTATTCGAGACCAAAGGGTCTCCCCTTGATCTGTTGACTCACACTCAGGTTGGGGAACAGATAACTTTTAATGTCAACTCAATCAAGTAATGCAAAAGGAATAATGGGCAGAGAAGAATGGGAAAATGAAAGTGGGGAAAAGGGGTCCCTGTCTCTAAACCCTTTCCCCTCCCTTCTAGAGTTTGGGGGGAACTCAGGCCTTGGCAGCCTGAGTCCCCTGAGAGAAAGTCAGGTGGACTCACCCCTGGGAAATAGGAGCTGAGGTAAAGTCTGCTCAGGTTTCTCTTCAGAAAGTCCCTTCAATTGGGAAATGTTGGGGGGAAAGATTTCCAGTCACCAGCAGGAAAAGTAGGTAACACTCAGGAAAAAGTCTTTATCCACCTTCTCTCTTCTGCTTCTCAAGACTGAGGGACTCTCACTACTCTACCAGCCAGAGTCTCCTCCTTCAGATTCCAAACTCCTGGGTCCCTCCCCATCTAGATGATCAATTTCACACACTCTTCAGCCTGGCACTTTTTCTTTAGTGTCAGCCTCTGTCATAGTATTGACCAAAAAGAAAAGACCAAAAATATTCCCTATAGGACTATTACTTAGAAGAGATTAAATTATAACAAACAAAGCAGAAAGACCTTTGCTTTTTTAGTCACCTTCAACTGTTCATGACCCCTTGTGGGATTTTCTTGGCAAATATACTAGAATGGGTTGCCATTTCATTAACTAATTTACAGATAAGGAAACTAGGCAATCAGTGTTAAGCGAATTCCCTGGGTCCCACTGCTAGTAAGCATCTGAGGCCAGATGTGAACTCAGGGAGATGAGTCTTCCCTATCCACTACACCACTACTAGCAGTTGGAAGAGAGACATACTCAACTCTTATTTATTCTGGTAACCCATTAACATCTTGTTACCTCCATAATTTGACCTTTACTTTCTGTTTAAGTGTGAAGTAAAAGAAGCTGGGCATTGACAGATTGAATATTGGCTACCCTAACGTGGTCTTTAAAAAGCTAGCCTTGGATTTATTCAAGGTAGGGAGCAACTTTGTGAGATATGACTCTCCTTTTCTACCTGTCCCCCCATCAATCGTGATGTCTTGTAGTAGGGTTATTTGGCTCAATAGGAGGCACCTCAATGAGTAAAGAACAGAGAGAGGCAAGTAAATACAAAGATTTAGGTTTGGGAAGCAGCTTCAAGGAGGATGATCTCTGGCAGTGGAGACAAGAGCCAGGTATGGATTCAAAAAAGGGCAAGTCCTGAAAGTTGAGTCATACTATGGAGGGGAGCAGATCTAGAAGGTCAGGAAAATTATATATATATATATATATATATATATATATATATATATATATATATATATATATATATATATATATATATATATATATGCTGCACCTAAGGGAGAATAATGTGAGAATACCTGGAGAATGGGAAAGACATCAGGATTCTGCAACACCAGATGCATGTGCTACCTTAGCTACATTCATCCTCTCCATACATATCTAACTGCCTTCACTATCAGAATATTTTAAATATGTGTCCACTGTTCCCATAAAGGCTATATTTTGTGGGAGAGTGTAACCATTGGTGGGTAAGCTAGGTGGTACAGTGGACAGAGTGCCAGACCTGGAATCAGGAAGACTCATCTTCCTAAGTTCAAATGTAAAGGAAATGATGAACCACTCCAATATCTTTGCCAATAAAACTACAGTTGAGGTTACAAAGAGTTGAAAGCAAATGAAAATGACTCAAAAACAACCACAAAAGTCAGCCTTGGTATAAGAAGAATGTGCTATAGCTCGTGTCTTCCTTTTGCCTTTTTAGTAAATGACTGTGCTTTGAATTAATTCTTCCTACTGACTTATTATCAAAGATTAGTAAATCTCTCTTCGCCCTATATCAGGTCTTCTAAATCTCATATTTCTTGGAATTTGACACTCTTTGCCATTTAAAATATCACAGTAATATTTATTTATAATATATATTTAATATAACATTGATTATATATGTTAACTAATATGTATTACATATTCTATTTTATCTATAATATATAATCCCATGACATATTGAAATCTTTTATAATATTCATAATATAATACTTACAAAAGCCATTATATTCATGTACCATAATTTGTTCTGCCTTTTCTCAATTGTTAGACACATTTTTCTTCTTGTTTTCCATACCAAAACATAATGTCACATCATACTTTTTTTGGTATAGTACGAGTCCTTCCCCTCATCTTTTCCTCTTTTTGATGGGGAGGTAGTAGTGATATATGCCCAGTAGTGGTATCATAGAGCAGAGGGTATACAGTTTTTGATATGAAGAATAGAGTTCTAATAGCTTTCTAGAATGCTTAGACCAACTCACACTTCTATCAATAGAACATTGGTGTGCCTGTCCTCCCACAACCCTCTAATAATTTCCATCTTTTTTTTGTCATCATTGTGGATCTGATGGGTTTGAGGTAGAATCTAAACATTATTTTAATTTATATTTATCTCATTGCTGGTGATTTGGAGCATTTTTTCATATAATTATTGAAATCTTAAAATCTTCTTTTGAAAAATTCCTATTCATATGCTTTGGCCATTTGTCCTCTGAAGGGTGGCTAGCAAAATCAACTTGACATGATTGAGAAAAGGTAGTGCAAAACTATTAGTCTCAATTCAGGACAAAATAGCATCATAGATCAGGAAAAAACTGTAGAGGTAACTTAACTAGATTTTAAGCAAGAATTTGACAAAGTATCACATTTATTCTTGAAGAAAAGATAGAGATGTGGGCTAAATGTTAGTACAATTAAGTATATTTAGAATTTGAATGGTTTGACCATTTGTTTTTCTTCTATCATGCCGACTTATAGGATCATGGAATTATAGATTTAGATGGAAATCTAAATTTTATATAAATTATATCCCTTATATTTTTCCAACTGTATCATGCTAATAATCCTGACAGAAATGGAAATGACGTTAATTTGGCTTTATTTGTTCTTGATGATGCTGTGTTGTTTCTTTGTTTGAGAGTTGGAGGGGACCATAAAGGTCATCTAGTCCTGTGTTGTCAGACTTGTCAATTGTAGTTCCTAGTGCAACCCAGCCAAATTAAAATGTATTTGGAAAATATTTGACAAAACAAATAAAAACGCAATACAACATGATTACTTTGTGCAGCCTGAAGAGATCTCTTTCTATTTGAGTTTGCTACCACTGCTCTAGTCTAACTCTTTCTTTATGTCAATGAAGAAACTGAGGCACAACGTCCCATAAGTCAACCCTTGGTTTTTGATGGTTTTTGGACTTATTGAATTTGGTATTGTAAGATTAAAAGTTAATATCCAATAACTCCAAGTATTACATTTTATAAAGTTTATTAATAATCACTTGAAGTAGAAAGTAAGCTAAAAGAAATAGAAGTTCAAACCTAATTATCTAATAAAAAGTAAACCCACATGTGTAGATTTCCCTGGCTGGAATAAAGCCTGCTTTCCCAACCTTGATCAAGGGAAAAGAGATCAAGGGGTGGAACTACGCAAAACTTATATCCTCCATACATTAGCATGTAATGTGAGAAGGAACATGGGAAACTGGGAAAGAGAGTTCTGGGGTTCAAATTTAATTATACAATATTCCATGAATTTTGATGAGAAAAGATGTTTACCTGGCATTAGATGCATTTACTAGAATTTCCTGGCATCTTGATCTTGGAAAATATATCCCCACTCCAGCAGAAACAAAGGATTGAGTGCTGGTTTAGGAACATAAAGAAATGCTCAACACTGAGGAGTTATAGGAACTTCAAAGGAAGCAGCAACAGCTAATGGGTGGCGGGTGGTTTTTTCAGGTGAAGAGGAGCAAAGGAGGATGTCCCCACTTCATTAATCAAGGAAATGTGTGCACTATGGGTAGAAATGCAAAACTTTGTTAAAAAATATCACCCGGATAAAGCTTTAACAAGCAGAGTTGTAAATTTGTTAAATGGCCAAAACATTTCCCACTTTATAGGAATTTTGAAATACAGACAAAAATAAACATGCTTGGATAGTTTTCTTATGAAGCATACAACTGGTGAATCTTAAGCAGGGTTCAGTGGTGATAAGGGATAGAAAAGAGAAAGAATTCAAGAAGGGCAGTTGCCCTCAGATATTATGGAAGGAGACTCCTCTTCCAGGCAATAACATTTCTCCTCCCCATCATCCCCTTAGGCCATGACTCCTCTCAATACAGATAAAGTGAAGTTAAAATTATTTTATTTCATCTAATTGTTTTTACTTGTCTATATTATTCATGTTTATTTAGTAAAATACAACTCCATTAATACATATAATGCCTTATAAAATCTGGGTTTTCTAGGTATCTTAATAGATTAATTCAATATAAATTATCCCTTATGGGAAAATTTTATTTGGTACTCAACCTTTTTGGTACTTGACCTACCTTCTTGAACGAATTAATGAGGAGTACCGAGGTACAGTGGTTCCTGTTTTGAAAACTGTGTGATCTGAGTAAAGCCATATTCACCCAAATCAGTTGCCCCTCCAGATTCTGTTCTGGGTCCTCTTCTCTGTCTATAGTACTTCTGATGTTCTTATTAGCTCCCATAGATTTAATTACTGTTAGGGTTAAAAATGGTTTGACTAAATTTATGAGTTAAAAAAAGACTGTTGTGGTAACCATTTATAAAAATTAAAAATTAACCTATGAGTATGTTAGTAGCTTTATGACTTTATTACACAGGGTAGAGATAGTAAAGAGAAAAATGTAGGAAGGAGGTAGAAAATATTGCTTAGCTAAATACTTTATAATTGCTAATCCAAAGAAATCCAGGTCATTTCTAACAAAGGCTCCCTCAGTTCCCAACAGGAGTCATGGTAGTCTCTTCAGCAAGAGTCTTGCCAGCTCAGAATAAATCTCCAACACAGAAGTCCAAGGCAGAAGAATCCCTCCAAAGCAGAAGACCCTCCAATACAAAGATACCAACACAATTAGTCCTCCCTCATCAAGAACCACCAAGGCAGCAGAATGAATCAGAATGCCCTTGGCTGGCTTTTTTATAATCAGTTTTCTCTGTCACTTCTTGTCTCTCTGGTTTCTCCTTCCTTTCACTGTGGGCTGGTCTATCACATCTCAGAAACCAATCAAAATTTCTTAATTTGCCTAGCAGGATCCACCTCCTGTCCTCTGAGGGTGTGAACTTTCTTTGTTAGTGACTTACTAAGTGTTAAGTCTGGGTACTTTAAGTTCTTGATTGATTAACTTAAAATAGACAAAGGGAATAAAAACTCTCTTTCATATTGCCACCTTTATGACAATGATTCTCAAATTTATCTTTCCTGCTCTAGCCTCTCTAATGATTTCCAATTTCACATTTCCTACAGCTTTTCAGAAATCTAAAACTGGGATGTCCAGTAGAAATCTTAAACTCAAAATACCTAATATCTAATCAATATACCTCAATATCTAAAACTTATCTCAGTTCATCTAGGATAGAACTCATTATATTTCCCCCTAAACCCTCCTTTTACCCTCCAGCCTTTCCTATTACTGTAAAGGGCAACCGCATTCTCTTATTCTAGCTTAAAACCTAGGAGTCATCCTGGATTCCTCACTGTGTCTCATCTCCCATATCCAAGCTATTGCTAAGGCTTGTTGTTCCCATCTCTGCAACATCTTTCTTATACACCCCCTTCTCTCCTCTGACACTGATGCCACTCTGGTATAGGTTATTCACGCACAGCACTTTCAATAACCTGCTAGTGAGTCTGCCTCCCTCAAATCTCTCTCCATTCCCATCTATCCTCTATTCAGTCACTAAACAGATTTTCCCAAAATGCACATCTGCTCATGTCACTCCCCTACTCAATAAACTCAAGAGGCTTCCTATTATTGCCTCTAAAAGTAAATACAAATGCCTGATTTAGTATTCAAAGTCCTTTATAACCAATCCCCCATTCTACCTTTCCAATCTTCCTACCCCTTACTCCCTAACACATACTCTTTGTTCCAGTGGCACTGTCTCATAAATAAGAAACTCAAGCATTCTTTCTGGCTCTTCTACACATTCAGAGAAGGCTCTTTCCTCCATTCCAACTACTAACTTCCTGACTTCCTTTAAGTCCTAACTCAGATCTCATCTGCTAGAGGAAGCCTTCCCAAACCTCTCTAATTTCCAATGCCTTCCTTATGTTAATAATTTTCCTATTTATCCTCTACACGGCTTACTTTGTATATATTTGTTAGTATCCCACATTAGATTGTAAGCTCCTTGTGGATAGAGATTGTCTTTTGCCTCTTTTCATGTTGCCAGTGCTTAAAAAGAAATTAAAAAAATAAAAAATAAAGCTTGGTGCACAGTAGGGACTTAATAAATGTTTACTGAGTTTTATTGAATTAAACTGAAAGGTCTAGGACTGGGCGAGTGATCATTCCCACGAACCTGACCCTGATCACATCACATTTGAAGTACAGCTAGAGAAGAGAGAAGAAGGTTGGCTGAGAGAAGGTAGAAGAGGGAAAGGGAGAGGAGATAAGGTGTTTGAAACAACTTCTTTAGGAAATACAATAAGAAATCAATTAGGGAAGAGCAAAAGGATTGCCTCAATGAAATGAGGACTCATTGAAATTTTTGTTCAGTGTGTCTGACTCTTTGTGACTTCATTTGGGATTTTCTTGGCAAAGATACTGGAGTAGTTTGCCATTTCCTTCTCCTGCTCATTTTATACATGAGGAAACTGAGGCACACAGGGTTAAGTGACTTGCCCAGGATTGCCCAGCTAGTAACTGTCTAAGACTG
The DNA here is from genome assembly GCF_027887165.1 of Monodelphis domestica. Classification (NCBI taxonomy): domain Eukaryota; kingdom Metazoa; phylum Chordata; class Mammalia; order Didelphimorphia; family Didelphidae; genus Monodelphis; species Monodelphis domestica. The sequence continues at coordinate 260,645,924 of NC_077233.1, forward strand.
GATTTGAATTCAGGTCTTTCTGACTCCAGGTCCAACATTCTATTGATTGTGCTTTTTAGCTTAAATTAGATAACATAAATATTTAATGTACCCAATAAATTCAATAACTTCTCCAACTGCAACAGTAACATGATTAGGAGTGGGGGAGACAGTTGGTGTGAATAATATTGGACAGGTTTAGGAAGAATGAGAAAAGATCGGATGAGAGGGCAAGAGATTCAAGAGTGGAGGACAGTGCGAATTTGAGCTGGTTATCAATAGGATTGAGAAGCGAAGAAAATAAAGTTAAAGCAACAGAGATGGGCTGAGGAAACAACAAAGGATGGAGGGTTTACAGGTGATGAGGGTAAAGAATGAGTTTATAATGAGAAAGGTACAGGGACAGATGTATGACAATAATTTAAATTCCAATATTCAATTTAATCAGTGTTTACTTAATTCTTTGTGATTTAATGAGCATCCGTGATAGTATTAGTGAGTTAAGCAGAATAGGATTAAGTTTGAATTAGTTATATTAGTTAATACTATAAGAATAAGAGTTATGTAGGTTAGAATTAATTAACCCACCAGGTACTGGTGCTATTTTTCATGTATCACTAATTAAATTAATTATATTTTATTTATTAGATAGGTTCATGTTATATTAGTTAGACCTATTATAAGGATTTATTTTAGCCCATGCTGCTGTATTAACACTACCCACCCCCACTCCTAAGTATGTGATGCTTGAAATTATAGCTTTGATTCATTATCAGCACTCCTCGGTGGCCTTTGCTTTAAAACCACAATTTCCTAAGCACCCTGTTTCGGTGTTCTTGACTCCCCAAATATTTGTTGGCCAAGTCCTTGCTGAGATGACTATATGGCCTGCAGAAGACCCAAGACCTCACTGGCACGGTCTCATGACCTGTGGAAATCTTATGACAGGATATTAGTAATTGATGACCAGTGAAAAGGCTGGCTGACAAAATGGTTATGATTGCCATACATTCCCTTTAGCCAATCATAGGGTATTCCCTGCTTCTGAAGATGGCCAGTCATGGAATTGTGCCACCCCATTCTTTTTTGGCATCCCATCAATGACTATAAAAGAAGTTTTCTCTCAAGCAGAGTCCTTGACAGTGAGGAAAGTCTTGGATCCAGCTGATTAGGGACCACCAGAATCCCTAATAACCTGATTGATCATACTCAGAGATCTGTCTCAGTGACTTCTGTCACAGATTGGATTTTTTTTTTTGACCAATGGATGGAATGATAGAAGTAGAAGGTTATGGTAAGATAGAAGAATATAAAAGGTTTGTTGTTGTTAGGAGTCTTTGGGCGGGGTGGGGTGGTTGTTTTTTTTTTTTAAGTTTAATTTCATTTTATCATGGAAGTAGAGCTCTTATGGGTAATGATAAGATCAATAGTTTGACCATCTGTGTGCATGAATGCGTTGGAGTCAAGGAATAGATTATTGGATTTGAGGACACTGAGAAACTGGAAGGTTTGAGGGGGAATCAATAAGAATATTGAAGTCTCTACAGTATAAAAACAGGAATTAGGAAGATCAGAAAAGAAAGTGAGGCAGGAATAAATTCCTTGACGAAGACCTGGAGGTGAATAAATAACAGCAGCCTTAATCCAGATGCGGTGAAAATGTTTAATGAAGTAACTGCTAAGGAGAAGTGATTGTTGAGCCATGGTAAATTAGTGTGGGAAAAGCACTGGGGAATAAGGAGTATTCTAAATGCCTCCTTCTAGGGTCAGTAATGAAAAGAAGTGTGAGAGAAGGATCAACCAATGCCAGAGATGATGGCTAGGGGTGCAGAATCATCTGGGGTGAGCCGGGACTCTGTGAGAGCAAGTAAATGGAAGGACTATGAGATGAAGAAGTCTAGAATGCAAGCAAATGTTTTCATCATGGGAAATGAATTTCAGGGGGGATGGTAGAAGGTGTGTACAGAGTTAGAGTGGGGCATGATTGGATAGGGTTGAAAGAGTATGGCAATGAGGCATTAGACAGAGATTAGAAATGATTTCCTCTTAGGTAACTGGAAATTAAGTAACATAGAGATACAGAAAATAACATTTGGGGAGAGTTTGCTAACCACAGAAATAGAGAATTCATTTTCCCAGCTACATATTTGTCTTCACTAAACATTTAATAATCCACTTGCCAACCAGAATGCAGTTCTTTATGTGGTAGGATAAGGGAAAGGTTGTGACACCAGAAAACCAAAAGAAGATAAATAGACTTCATAAAAGAAAATTGCCCAGAAGACTTAGAAATCTAGCATAGATTTCTATAACACAAATAGTAAAGAATAGCTCAATGGAATCTCCAAATTACCAACAGAAAGAAATCCTAGATTCAACTAACCAAATCAAATTTTAGAGCTTCAGCAATAAAAAGTCACCCAAGAAGAGGCTCTTCACAAAACAATGAAGAAGTTTGAATCAAGACATAATCTATGAAGGGAAACACTGGAATATGATACAATATTCTGAAAAGGGGAATATAATAAGTACATATATTAGTTATGCAACACCTCAGATTAACAAACTTTGTAAAGCTGAAGTTAACGGCTAATAAAAAACAGATGAATTTTCAGTAAAGGAGAGGAATTTGGATACTTTCTACTGCAGAAGGATTTTTTCACTTTTTGTGAAGCTTAGCAATATGCCTGACACTAGCATTTGCTTAAAAAATGCTTCTTGATTGATTGAAGGATGAGGTTGTTGCACAAATGGCCAGAGCTTTCTTGGCATTTGTGAGAATCCAAAAGAGAAGTGTAGGACAGAAGAGGTATCGGGCCGACCACCAAACTGAAGATCTATTGAGCCATTGTGCTGACCACAGGGCTGTATATCTGTGAAATCTGGACAGTCTATCAGTGCCACACCAGAAAGCTGAATGGCTTCCACCTGAATTGTCTTAGGAATATCCTCAAGATCACCTGACAAGATCAAGTACTGAACACTGAGGTCCTCTCTAGAGCTGAACTGCCAAGCATTCAAACTCGCTACAATTAGCGAGCTCAACTTCAATGGACTGGCCACCTAGTTCAAATACCAAACACACACTTATCCCAAAGACAATTTTACAGAGAACTCCCACAAGGTAAGCACTCGCATGGTGGTCAGAACAAGTGGTATAAGGACACTTTCCAGGTATCTCTCCAGAACTTTAGTATTGACTATTAAACATTGGAGGTGCTGAGCAGGACCATCCATCAAGATGTAGGAATTAAATTTTAATGGTTGCCCCTCTCAAAGGAGGAACTGTTCTCCAGCAGCAAAGCAGAATCATAGAGGAACAAAGAAAATAGGAGCTGTACAACTCCAGTCAGTTCTATTCTTAAATATCCAATTGGACCATTTGTGCCTGATCTGTGGTAGTGCCTTCTGGAATCCTATTGGTCTAATATGCCACAGCCCAACAAATCCTAATCTTGACTCCAAGGAACCACCACAACAAAGAAGGTATAGGTTAGCATCAAACAAAAGCAATTTAAATAAGGAAACCACATCCATAATGCATGGGGTGGGGGAAGCAGATAATTCAATTTGCAAATTCATCAAACAAAGGAAACTTAAGCAAAATAAGCAAATCCATAAAGCATCTGAAGACCATGTAGATAAATCAATGTTTAAAAGCTTTTAGGATAGATGAGTCTGTGTTTTAAAGATCTCTTACCTGTCTGGGAGTCATTGAAAGGACCAAGAAAGAATTTATGGGCAGAACTGCAAGAAAAAGCATATAAACAAAAATTACTAAGACGATAGAATAGAGGAGTGAAAAAATTAATGAATATTTCTTGTAAAACAACATTACAAATGAAACCCATTCAACAAAAAGTAGGAAGATAAGGAAGAAGTTGGAGGGATAGTACAAAAACATTGTTCAATTGTGTTCAATTTTTCATGACCCTATTTGGGGTTTTCTTGGCAAGAATACTAGAATGGTTTGTCATTTCCTTCTCCGGGAGATTTTATAGATGAGGAAATTGAGGCAGAGTTAAATGATTTGTCCAGTGTCATACAGTTAGTAAGTGTCTGAGGCTGAATTTGAACTCATGAAGAAGAGTCTTCCTGATTCCAAGCCCAGTCTCAATTCACTGCTGCCTAGTAACCCCAGGAACAAAAGCATACCTATAGGTAATGGGCAAAGGGACACGGCTAAGCAATTTCCTTTTAGAAGTTTTAGTTTGCCTAGGAATCATTAATAGAATAAAGTGACAACATTCAAGATGGAAGGAAGACCATCAAATGAAAATAAGAATGATCCCAGCGATCAGAAAAAGTGGAGTGGGAAGAAAAATCAACAAGTTTATAGACAGGGAGAAGGAAGAGACCACTTTAGGTTGTTTATTAAAACTTCTTTATTTACATGGAATCTCTGGGGTGCAAAGATGTGAAATGAAAAGGACATGCTGGTGTTGAATGCCAGAGCCTGTATGTACCCTTTTCCTCTGGCTTTATATCTAATTCTCCTTTCATCACAGCAGGCTAAGCACCTTGGTAAATTATGTCTGGAAATAGGATTTCTTGAAGGATCCGTGATTTCATTAGCCAGAGAACTCTCCATCAACCCTGGTTGGCAGCTAAGTGGTAAAGCAGAAACTGTTGGAATAGGATTCAAGAAGAAATGAATTAGAATGCTATCTCTGATACCTACTAGCTGTATGACCCTGGACAAGTCATAGAACCTCTCTGAGTCAGTTTCCTTACCTGCAAAACCAGAATAATAATAGCACATGTTGTTAGTGTTGTTCAGTCATGTCTGATTCTTCATGATCCCATTTGGGGTTTTCTTGGCAAAGATACTACAATGATTTGCCATTTCTTTCTCTAGTTCATTTTACAGATAAGGAAACTGAAGCAAAGAGGGTTAAGTGACTTGCCCAAGGTCATATAACTAGTAAGTGTCTGAATCCAGATTTGAACTCGGGAAATATGAGTCTTCCAACTCCAGATCCAGCACTCTATCCATTGTGCCACCTAGCTACCCCAATAGTAGTACCTTCCTCATAGGATTGTTGTAGTCTCAAATGAGATGTTCTATGTAAAGCATTTTGTGAACCTTCAAGCTCTTCATAATTGCTAACTCTCATCATTACTACACTCACCTGTACCTTAGCAGATAAGTCCTTGGGAACTGTTTCAGGCACATAGAAGTTGACCGATTTGCCCAGGGTCAATAGCTAACAAATAAGAGCCAGGATCTGAACTTGGTCTTCCTGACTCTATCCGCCATGGCAACAGCCTTTTGAAAATTTTCCCTGAGGTTTTAATGATGTAATCTCTTCTGCAGAAAAATGACCTCTATTTTTTCCCAGAAGCCATGTTGTAATTCTAATAACTTGATTATGGATGTTATAATTCAAACACTCAATTGAAAAGATACACATATGCATTAACACTAACTGACAAATGGATTTTTTAATGTGAATATTTTTTAAATTGATATAGCTCAAAAGGAAATGTGCTCCGAATGGAAAGAGATTTCACTAAACCAAACCTTAAAAACTGTACAAAAATGATGGATGCTGATGCAAAGAGTGAAGAGTTCAAGTGGTCATGGCTAGAGTGCGCCATGTAATTACTAGAGGATCTCGGCAGGGCTGAAGGAATTCTGTCACATCTCTACATTTCTCTCCCTTTCTAATGCAATACCTGACACATCCTGACCCCTTTGCTTGTTTATGTCTTCTCTTATCCTTAGCACACCATCAAAAAAGAGGGAATAGCTCATTTCTTGTCACCGGGGTCCTCTTTGCCAATCAATGAAAAGTCTTCAGGAGGATGTAGAAGATAAGATCACAACTGCATTTTAAAGTCACCATTTAAAATCACCTTCCCTCTTCCCACTTAGCAAAAACCTTTAAGAACCAGTTCAAATCCCACCTCCTTCTTTAAAGCTCTACTGATTGTCCTAGCCCCTAATAATGTTTTATTTCACTAAATGATTCAGTTTTTTAAAATGTTATTGCATTCTTTTGTTTTAAAAGTATGTGACTTACCAATTTATACCCCCGTGCTTATAATAAGAATCATAAGGGAATTTCCAGGGAAGTGTTTTTGTTTATTTTTGTTGTTTCCCCTTCTATCATTTTTATATGGTACTTACTGGAAATATGCCTCTTCTGGTATTTTAGTCTTGAAAGGTTAGTTATCTCTTAATGAATTTTATCTCTCCAATCAATACATAAGCATTTATTAAAAACCTACTATGTACCAGACACTATGCTAGACACTGGACATTTAAATATAAAGAACTAATTATAAATCACACTATAATTACACATCACATATATTATTACATAATATAAATTAAATATAAAGAATTCACTGGGAACTTACCCCATCCTAACAGGAGAGATAGTAGGCAACTAAATGAATGAGCACATACAGAATAATTATAGAGATAATTAATACAAAGCAGTTAGGAAGAGAAGCCCTTATAACTCAACTACTTCAAACTCCCTGAGAAGCTAGGTGAGCATTGGTGAATATGTGGCACATGTGCAGAGCCGGCACGGCACTCAGAGAGCTGCTCCAGTTCCCCTCTTCCTAGCACCTGATGACATTTTTTGCCTGCCCCACCCCTCTGTCCAGCTGCTCAAAGCAAGCACTTTCTCCCTCAACTCTCTCTTGTAATGAGGGCTCATAGAGAGCTTGAATTTGCCTTCTGGGCACTGGAACTCAGAAAAGGTTTGCCAGAGAGGATACTGTGCAGTTTCCTATCCTTCATGGAGTAGGCTGTGACTTGTATGCATTAGATGCTTGATCAATATTTCTGGGACAGCTAGGTGGCATAGCAGATAAAATGTTGAATCTGGTGCCAGGAAGTCCTGTGTTCAAATTCTACCTCAGACACTTACTGGCAATGCAACCCTTGACCCATCATTTAACCTCTATCTGCCTTAGTTTCATCTTCTATAACATGGGGATAACCTACCCCCAAAGGTTTTCAAGAAAATCAATGAAATGACCATTGTTAAGTGTTTAGCACAGTGCCTGGCACATAATAAGTGCTTTAGAAATGTTAACTCTTTTGAGGATGACAGAAAGAATAAATTTGGGTGCAAAGTGCCTTTTGAAAATCTACCCAGATTTTGTCTACCCAGAACCAGTTTATACTGGGAGAAGATAACCATAATGGAAACAAAAATAATATCAATCAATCATGCAAAAAATAGAATCCACAGAATTTCCTCCATGATAGGTCCTTGATTAGTGTTTCATTTCAGGACTCAGATAGTTCTATACTCACCAAGGTTATGCTAAGGGACTCCAAGCTCTGGGAGATGCTACTGAGCTGAAGAAGTTCCTGGCCTCATACAAAATCTTGAACATAGCAAATGTTTAGTAAATATTTGCTGATTTTTGAATGAATGAGTGAAAACATGGGCAAGGAAGCAGCTAGATGCCTCAGTGGACAGTGAGACAGACCCAGAGATGGGAGGACCCAGGTTCAAATCTGACCTCAGACACTTCCCAGCTGTGTGACCCTGGGCAAGTCACTTGACCCCCATTGCCTAGCCTTTACCACTCTTCTGCCTTGGAACCAATACACAGTATTGATTTTAAGACAGAAGGTAAAGGGTTTTTTTAAGTCTATTGTTCACACTATGACATTCAGTAGGGTAGACAATCTACAGAGCTCATTCATTAGTGTGTGCATGTATACCTACATATATGTATATGTTAATAGATATAAATATGTATAATTCATGTATATATGCATACATGAATATTATTATTGAACAATTTCATAATTGTTATGTAATAACTATTACCAGTATGTCTATACTCAAGTGAGTATAATATATGTATAATTATATACACTTGTATGCATTTAGGTGCAAAATACAGAAGCACACATGTATCTTTAACAGATAGTGCAAATGGACAGTAAATTGGGTGGAATTAGACAGTAGGAGAAAAGCAACCAGGATCACCTTAGGAGATTTGCAAAATCCTTTTGAACTAAGTTGAGAAAAAGACTCATCTTTTTTTTTTCTTTTTAAATCATTACCTTCTGTCTTAGAATCAATACTGTATATTAGTTTCAAGGAAGAAAAATGGTAAGGGCCAGGAAATGGAGGTTAAGTGACTTTACCAAGATCACACAGCTAGAAAGTATCTGAGGTCAAGTTTGAACCCAGGATCTTCCATCTCCACATCTGGCTTTATATCCAGTGAGCCTCCTACCTTCCCCCTTGCCTCTTTAAAAGCAGTATTCCTCTATTAATACTGTATAGTCAAGAGTAAGGGTAAACTACCATATCTGAAGAATTGAAGTTGAGGACCCATCATAGTTCAAAATAGAGGCTCATGGTTGGTAACCTAGATGAATATAGAAAAAATGTTTTACATGATTACATGTATAAAATCTATGGGAGATTGTTTGCCTTCTCAATGGAAGTTTGGGGTTGGGGAGGGGAGGAAAGGAGGGAGAGTGCAAAAAACATCAATCAATATTCTTTGAAAAATGTTAGAAACTGTTTTTACATGTAATTGGGGGGGAAATATTTTTTTTTTAAAAAGAGTAAAAAAAAAAAAGACTAGACTTAGGATGGTTGTCTTTCAATCCCGGTGTTCTTTCCATGATACTAGGTGGTCTATTTAATTTAAATTCTTGTGGTCCAGGAGAAACAATAAGAAGAAAAAAATTCTTCAGTCTTGTAAGTTTCTAAAAGTAACCCAAATGCAATAGTCACCTGATGAATTAATGGATTAATGGCATTGGAAATAAATTCATCATAAAACTAAAATTCAGGCCAAATAAAAAATGTCATGAAGGTAACGGCAAGTTCCTTATGAAGCATCACTAGTGTCAGTTCAGTCTATGGGGACTTTGCTTTCAGTGTGAGAGAGATGCAGGAAACAAGAGTGGTGGTAACTTACTGATAACAGTTTCCGTCTTGATTTCTTTTAGTCTCTGTGGTATATTTCCTTTCTCATGAGACAGGCCAGTTTGATCCACCTTGGGTCTGCTGGCTGAGCCCCATTCCCCTCTGAGAAGTACCTCTGAAACTTTGACTTCCCCAGACATCACAAAGGATTCTACTTTCATTTAACTATCGTATTTTTAGATCACAATTCATTCTTGCCTGCCAGCTAAACATAATTCCTTTTCCCTAAGGGGTAAACCTACATCCAAAATCTTTCACAAAGCTAGTTGACTTTTATCATCTTTTGTTCTTCCTTTCTAGTCTCTCTCCAGCTGCCCTAACCACAAATCCCTAGGAGTCCTGGAACTTCTCTACTCAAATCCTATGCACGTACACACATGCACAATCTAAGCAGGTTGGATTTCCTCTGGATCTTTGATCTAGCAAAAACACCTCCATTGTACCAGAGGAGACAAAGGAAGTATTTTCACATAATCTGAGTATCATACGGGAAAATGGTGACTCTTCCTACTTCAATCCATCTTTCCTATTACTGCCAGATTAATTTTTGTAACTCTGAGATCTGGTTATATGATCCACTGTTGGAAATTTTTCCTTGGTTTTGTATCTCCTACCAGATAAAAATATCCTCTCTTTGACCTGGAATTCAAGACCTTTTGCACCCAGTCTTCCTAGACTTATCTCACTTTGTCCCCATCATCTACTCTATGCTCTAACTAAACTGGAACACTATTTATTCCTTCCTTAAATACATCTCACACTTTCCTCTATGCCGTTCTCTCTGTTAGGAGTGTCCTCCCAGAACATTTTGGCATATCAAATTGCTGCCTATCTTTTAAAAACTAGCTAAATTACTATCTTCTCCATGATATTTTCTTTAATAACCCTATTTGGAAAGGATGGTCTTTGTACTTCTCTTACCAACTTATGTCATATTTTATATTTGTCTAGTTTCTCTTGCTAGCATTAAGGGTGACTCTTTTTCTGGGCACTTTTCCTTGAGAATAAAGCCAAGGAAAGCAACAGAGAGAGTCTTAGATGACTCCCTGAACAATTTTACAAGTTCACTTCCCTGTTCCTTCCTATTGTTTGTAAACAAAACCCAACATACCTATCTTTTGTTCTTGTCTAGTCATTTCAGTCATATCTGACTCTTCATGCCCCCATCTGGGGTTTTCTTGGAAAAGATACTGTGATGGTTTGCCATTCCTTCTGCGTCTACCCAAGAACCTCAATTTTTATGATCTGGTTACATTGGCTTACATGATATATCTGCCATATAGCAGTCCATCTTCCAACCCTATGCCTTTGTTAGTCCCTAATGTTCATCTCCCCTCAAACAAATCACCTTTCATCTCCTCCTCTATTCTCCCCACCCCCTTTCTCCCCTCTCTCAGATAAGTAGCTATCATATGCCAATATTTATTTCCATGTTCTCTACCCCATTAGATTGAGAGTTCCTTGAGGATAGAATATATTTTTTGTATACTCTCTCTATGTATTCCCAGCATTTATATACCTAATACACCATAAATACTTAATAAATGCTTCTTGACTAACTGATCGCCTCATTTGGAAACCAAAATATGGCAGCTTGGAACCCAAGAAAGTCATACAAGTTTATCCAAAGCTATTTTAGGCAGACAATATTCATGGGGTTCATAGCTTTCTACGACCTTCTGCTTTTGACATGATACAGATTCCTTGTTGTAGTAATTGGTCTTAGCTATGATACTTAAATAATGGATTAGATCAAGATGATATCACTCTTGCCAGGGCATTCCCATTCCTGATTATTTTTGCCTCTGCCGAATGCTTCCATGGAATGCTAGAAGAACATTACCTTGAACATCCAAGAAACTTGTTTTTAGTATATTTGTTTTGGGGGTAGAAGAGAGGATGGATCTCCAAGGAAATTTAAGGAGATTCAGGAGAGTTCTCGATATAAACAGAGCCTTCTTTCATCGCAGATGCTATTGTTCCTTCATATTAAAATCTCATTTCAGGCAAGATCTGTTATAACTGATCAGTCCCAAAACAAGCTAGGACTCATAAACTCAATGGGACATAGGAAAATGGGAATAGAAAGCATGATTGGTCAAAGACAACACTTAGCACCTAATAACTATTGATTGACTGAAGGGAAATGCTTATGTAAAGCAGGAAATTTTCACTTAAGGTCCATGAACTTAAAAAAAATATTTTGATAGCTGTATTCCAAAATAATTGGCTTCTTGTATACCTTACATATTTTACGCTGTTAAAAACATTATTCTAAGAGGCTGTCCAGTCCATAGGTTTCATCATGCTACCAAAGAGATCCATGGCAAAAAAAAAAATGCTGAGTCCTTGACTTAAAGGGAAAGTGAATATTGTAGCTACCAAAAATAATAACATAAAATGTTATGAAATTGGAGCAGCTAAATAGTGGTATATATAGAGCACCAGCATTGAAGTCAGGAGGATCTGAGTTCAAATCTAACCTCAGACACTTACTAGCTTTGTGACTTTGTACAAGTCACTTAAACCCAATTGCTTAGCTCTCGCTGCTCTTCTTCCTTAGAATTGATACAAAAGGTAAGATTTTTTTTAAGTCATTAAATTGAATGAATGAAAAAAATACTGAGTATTTTTACTCAGTAAGTACAATGGATAGAGCACTGGACCTGAGTCAGGAAAGCCTGAGTTAACATCAGATGCATTCTTCTCTTCATCATTATCACTGTCATCATAGATAACATTTATATAGTGCTTACAATACAAATGCCAGACATTGTGCTAAGCATATTATAATTATTATTGGATTTAAACCTCACAACAGCCCTGGAAAGTAGATGCTATTATTATCCTCATTTTATAGATTGAGGAAAATGAAGCTAAAAAATGTAAGTGACTGGCCCAGAGTCACACAGCTAGTAAGTGCCTGAGGCCAGGTTTGAAACTCAGTCTTCCTGACTCCCAGGCCAACATTCTATCCACTGAGACCCCCAACTGACCCTGGGAAAGACATTTAATCTCCTTCAACTTCAGTGTCCTCATCTGTAAATGAGAAGAATAACAACACCTCCCTCCCAGGATTTTTTGTGAGATCATATTTGTAAACGTGACCTGGCAAAACTTAAAGCCCTCTATAAATTCTAGCTAGCTACTTAAAAATAAATTGCCTAAGTGGACCTGGCTCTGACAGTATCTTTCTGGATATTCAGGAGACAAGAGTATTTCTATTTACTGATAACGTGAGAGAAATTCTTGGAGAATCAGCAAGAAAAATTAATTGAGACAATAACTTCAGTAAATAGAAGAATACAAAATGAACCCACAAAAATCAATGGCATTTCTGTATAACAATAACAAAATCAAGGAAATGATAATCATGGTCAGCTTTTGCAACACTCCTTAGAATTCGTAAAGCACTTCATGTTCATTGCCTTCATTGATCCTTACAACCAACCTATGAGATAAGTGCTATTATTATGCTCATAGTCCAGATGAAGAGGTTGAAGTGATTTGTCCAGTGTCACACGGACAACTAGGTGGCACAGTGGAGAGAGTGCCAGGTCTGGGGTCAGAAAGATCTGAGTTCAAATCCAACCTCAGACACTTATTAGCTATATGACCCTGGGCAAGTTGATTAACCCGTTTGCCTCAGTTTCCCCATTTGCCAAATGATCTGGAGAAGGAAATGGCAAACCAATCTAGTATCTTTGCCAAGAAAATCCCAAATGGAGTCATTAAGAATCAGACAGAACTGAAAATACTGAACCACAACAACAACCCAAGACACAACTATCAAGAGTCTGTGACTGGATTCAAACTCTTATCTTCCTCACATTATGTCCAATACTCTATCCAAGTTGCCTTAGCAAGAAAAGAAAGTCTCACGGAAATAACTACAAAATACATGAAACATATGGGCATCAATTTTCCAAGACAAAGTTAAATACAATTGAGATTTATCTTCTCTCCTATTATTTCAGCTTCTTTCCTTGGGGAAAAACTGCAGTGGACCAACTCAAGACCTGGATCAGCTAAAACAACAACATTCTCCTTAAAGAAATAAATAAGGGCTTGAAAATAAGTGGCAGAATTATTCATTAAGTACTCATGACCAGTCCATCCCAATCTGACAAAAATGCCAATACTAAATTAATTTACAGATTTAGTGCCATTTCTATCAAATTACAAGGGGATACTTTAAAGAGAGAGATGAAACAACAGAATTCATTTGGAATAATAATTGGAGAATCCCAATACCCTGTCGACTGGTCTCCTTACCTTAAATCTCTTTCTATTCCAATCTATCCACTCAGAAGTAATATTGATCTTCCTAAAGTGTAGTTCTGACCTTGTCAATAAACTCCGTGGCTCCCTATTACCTCTAAGATCAAATATAAAATCCTCTGTTTGGCTTCTAAAGCCCTTTATAACCTAGATCCTTCTTGTCTTTCCAGTATTCTTATACAACACACCCCTCTACATCTTGAATCATCCAGTGATACTGGCCTTCCTGTTGATCCTCACACAATATACTCTATTCTCAGCTCCAAGAATTTTTCCTGGTTGGCCCCCAAGCCTGGAACTCTCTCCATCCTCATCTCTGCTTCCTTTCCCTTGTTTCCTTTAGCCTCAATTAACGTTGATCCTTCTGCAAGAAGCCTGAGTTCTCCTTAATCTTAGCGCCTTCCTTCTGGGACTACTCCTAATTTATCTAATATATACATTGCACATGGTTATATGCATGTTGTTCCCCCACACCTCATTAGGCTATTGGCTCTTTCCTTTATCTACAGTGTTTACCACAATGCCTGGCACATAGTAGATTCTTAATTAATGTTAGTAGGCTGAATGAATAAATGAGTGAATAAAGGGGAAATTGGCATTTTCAGAATTCAAAATTATATTACATATGACAAGGAGACCCCACATGTATCTAGGGCTATTTTCTCAGACATAATGAAGGCTCCATGTATAACGAGGACCAATGTATGACAAGGGGCTGCTCCCTTTCCCCCACCTGTAGCATGGAAGTCTTATTGGGTGGCTCAAAGGAAGACAGAATAGCTCTCTCTAGTCTCTTCTCTCCCCACCTTCCTCCAAGGAAATCTTTAATTCCTGCCAAGAGGAAGAGCAGAAAGTTGGGGCCTGAGGCTACTTTCCTCTCCTAGAGAGAGGGGGAACCAGGCTAGAATTAGATCTATCTGTACTTTTAAATATTGTTAATGTAGGCGATAAGATCTGGTTCTAACCAACTTCTCATTGCTGTTTCTCATTATAGTGGGGAAAGGGGACCCTGAATTCCATATTCAAGGCTCTCCTTCCTTTTATGCCAAATAGAAATTTTACAATAAACACACATAGTGAATAGCAAAGAAAATTATCCACTTCAGAACAAAAGAGAAATCAGAGGAGAGATACAGAGGTGAATATATCCCAGGCAATAGAGTGAAAGAAGTCTCCCATTGGAAATGGATATAACTTAACTCAAATAAGAGAGTTCTAGATCTCACCCAAGGGGAACTATCTCATATCTCTAGGGTAGTATGTTGGAGACAGGAGCATGATGGAGACTGCCACCTCCTTTTTTGTTGACTTCTTCCTTCAGATTTTTTTTTCCTTGAGCAACTTGAAGTGGGATTGGCCTTTTCCATCTTCCCTCTTGAAGCTGGAAACCAACTGGATGCTTGAAAGTCTGAAGACTGAAGAAGACTAAAGAGAGTGAAGATCTTTCACTCTCAGCAACTCTGCCCCAGTCTCTCATTAAAAAAAAATAATAATAAAAATAAAAAAAAATAAAAAACCAAACAGGGCATTTATCTGCATGAATAAGGGCAGAGTTCTATCCCAGTGGCCTTTGAGAAAGGGGTTATCTATAAAATAACAATCAAAACTCATCAATAAACAGAAAAAATAGATCAGTAGAACATGTCAAATAAGGAAAAATTAGAAAGAAATGAACTTAATCCAGGGTTTGGTAAATCTGAAAACACAATTTGCCTAGGGAAAAACTCCTTGTTTGATACCTGTTGACAAAAATTCTAGGAAAACTCAAACAGTTTAAGGGAAATTAGATTTAGACCATTATCTCACATTGTATACTACAATAAACACAAAATAGAAGCATTAAAAAGTCTGAAAAGAACCATTATTAGTTATCTTTAAAGTCAATACTAGAAGACAGACAGACGAAGAATGGA
Source organism: Monodelphis domestica (assembly GCF_027887165.1). NCBI lineage: Eukaryota > Metazoa > Chordata > Mammalia > Didelphimorphia > Didelphidae > Monodelphis > Monodelphis domestica. Next base: position 260,661,021 of record NC_077233.1, read on the forward strand.
TAAAATGATCAGAAAATATAAAAAGACAATTTTGATTACATAAAATTAAAAAGCTTTTGAAAGAATATAATTAATGCCAATAGGAGAAAAGAGTATTATTTAAGAAAACAATTTTTGAATCCACGATTTAAGATGAGAGTATGACATCTGAGTTAAAAGGGAACCAGTCCAAATATATAAGACCAAAAGTCATTCACTGAAAGATAAGTGTCCATAGGATAGGAGAAAACAGTGCTCAAAGATTAAAAGTTATTAATAACCACGTAAAATATTTTTCAAATAATTAATAACAATAGAAATACAAGTTAAGATGACTCTGCGATCTTGCTTTATACCTAGTAAATTGGCAAAAATGATGAAAGATGGGAATAATCAAAGTTACAGTCGGTATCTAAAGGTAAGAACATTAATGCACTTCAGGTGGAATTGTAAATTGGTCTCACCATTCTGGAAGACAATTTGAAATTATACTAAGAAAAGTGACGAAAATATTCATGTCCTTTGACCAAGAGATCCTGTTGCTAGGCATATGCTCCAGGGAGGTCAATGATAAAAAGAAAGGTCTCTCATATATACCAAGATGTTTTTTTTTTAAATATATTTTATTTGATCATTTCCAAGCATTATTCGTTAAAGACATAGATCATTTTCTTTTCCTCCCCCCCCCACCCCCCATAGGCGACGCGTAAGTCCACTGGGCATTAGATGTTTTCTTGATTTGAACCCATTGCTTTGTTGATAGTATTTGCATTAGAGTGTTCATTTAGAGTCTCTCCTCTATCATGTCCCCTCAACCTCTGTATTCAGGCAGTTGCTTTTTCTCGGTGTTTCCACTCCCATAGTTTATCCTTTGCTTATGAATGGTGTTTTTTTTCTCCTGGATCCCTGAAAGTTGTTCAGGGACATTACACCGCCCCTAATGGAGAAGTCCATTACGTTCGATTATACCACAGTGTATTAGTCTCTGTGTACAATGATCTCCTGGTTCTGCTCCTCTCGCTCTGCATCACTTCCTGGAGGTTGTTCCAGTCTCCATGGAACTTCTCCACTTTATTATTCCTTTTAGCACAATAGTATTCCATCACCAACATATACCACAATTTGTTCAGCCATTCCCCAATTGATGGGCATCCCCTCGTTTTCCAGTTTTGGGCCACCACAAAGAGCGCAGCTATGAATATTTTTGTACAAGTCTTTGTGTCCATTATCTCTTTGGGGTACAGACCCAGCAGTGCTATGGCTGGGTCAAAGGGTAGATATTCTTTTGTCGCCCTTTGGGCATAGTTCCAAATTGCCCTCCAGAATGGTTGGATCAGTTCACAGCTCCACCAGCAATGAATTAATGTCCCTACTTTGCCACATCCCCTCCAGCATTCATTACTTTCCTTTGCTGTTATGTTAGCCAATCTACTAGGTGTGAGGTGATACCTCAGAGTTGTTTTGATTTGCATCTCTCTGATTATAAGAGATGTAGAGCACTTCTTCATGTGCTTGTTAATAGTTTTGATTTCTTTATCTGAGAACTGCCTATCCATTTCCCTTGCCCATTTATCAATTGGAGAATGGCTTGATTTTTTGTACAATTGATTTAGCTCATTATAAATATGAGTAATTAAACCTTTGTCAGAGGTTTCTATGAAGATTTTTTCCCAATTTGTTGTTTCCCTTCTGATTTTAGTTATATTGGTTTTGTTTGTACAAAAGCTTTTTAGTTTGATGTAGTCAAAATTATTTATTTTACATTTTGTGATTCTTTCTATATCTTGCTTGGTTTTAAAGCCTTTCCCCTCCCAAAGGTCTGACATGTATACTATTTGTGTTTACCCAATTTACTTATGGTTTCCTTCTTTATGTTTAAGTCACTCACCCATTTTGAATTTATCTTGGTGTAGGGTGTGAGGTGTTGATCTATTCCTAGTCTCTCCCACACTGTCTTCCAATTTTCCCAGCAGTTTTTATCGAATAGTGGATTTTTGTCCCAAAAGCTGGGATCTTTGGGTTTATCGTATACTGTCTTGCTGAGGTCGTTTTCCCCCAGTCTATTCCACTGATCTTCCTTTCTGTTTCTTAGCCAGTACCAAATTGTTTTGATGACTGCTGCTTTGTAATATAGTTTTAGGTCAGGGACTGCAAGGCCCCCATCATATGTGTTTTTTTTCATTATTTCCCTGGATATCCTTGATCTTTTGTTCTTCCAAATGAACTTTGTTATGGTTTTTTCTAAATCAGTGAAGAAGTATTTTGGTAGTTCAATGGGTATGGCACTAAATAGGTAAATAAGTTTGGGTAGGATGGTCATTTTTATTATATTGGCTCGTCCTATCAATGAGCAGTTAATGTTTTTCCATTTGTTCAAGTCTAGTTTTAGTTGTGTGGCGAGTGTTTTGTACTTGTGTTCATATAGTTCCTGTGTTTGTCTTGGGAGGTAGATTCCTAGGTATTTTATTTTGTCTAAGGTGATTTTGAATGGGATTTCTCTTTCTAGTTCTTGCTGCTGAGCTGTGTTGGAGATATATAGAAAAGCTGATGATTTATGTGGGTTTATTTTGTATCCTGCAACTTTGCTAAAGTTGTTGATTATTTCAATTAGCTTTTTGGTTGAATCTCTAGGATTCTTTAAGTAGACCATCATGTCATCCGCAAAGAGTGATAACTTGGTCTCCTCCTTGCCTATTTTGATGCCTTCAATTCCTTTATCTTCTCTAATTTCTACTGCTAGTGTTTCTAGTACAATGTCAAATACTAGAGGTGATAATGGGCATCCTTGTTTCACTCCTGATCTTATTGGGAATGCATCTAGTTTATCCCCATTGCAGATGATATTAGCTGTTGGTTTTAGATATATACTGTTTATTATTTTTAGGAATGACCCTTCTATTCCTATGCTTTCTAGTGTTTTTAATAGGAATGGGTGTTGCATTTTATCAAAGGCTTTTTCTGCATCTATTGAGATAATCATGTGGTTCTTGCTAGTTTGCTTGTTGATGTGGTCAATTATGTGGATGGTTTTCCTAATGTTGAACCAGCCCTGCATCCCTGGTATGAATCCTACTTGATCATGGTGAATGATCCTTCTGATCACTTGCTGGAGTCTTTTTGCTAGTATCCTATTTAAGATTTTTGCATCTATATTCATTAGGGAGATTGGCCTATAGTTTTCTTTCTCTGTTTTTGACCTGCCTGGTTTTGGAATCAGTACCATGTTTGTGTCGTAAAAGGAGTTTGGTAGAACTCCCTCTTTGCTTATTATGTCAAATAGTTTGTATAGTATTGGGATTAACTGTTCTCTGAATGTTTGATAGAATTCACAGGTGAATCCATCAGGCCCTGGGGATTTTTTCTTAGGAAGTTCTTTGATGGCTTGTTGGATTTCAATTTCTGATATGGGATTATTTAAGAATTCTATTTCCTCTTCTGTTAGTCTAGGCAGTTTGTATTTTTGTATATATTCATCCATTTCTCCTAAATTGGTGTATTTATTGCCATATAATTGGGCAAAGTAATTTCTAATGATTGCCTTAATTTCCTCTTCATCGGAGGTGCTGTCCCCCTTTTCATCTTTAATGCTGTGAATTTGCTTTTCTTCCTTCCTTTTTTTAATTAGATTGACCAGTACCTTGTCTATTTTGTTTGTTTTTTCAAAGTACCAGCTTCTTGTCTCATTTATTAAATCAATAGTTCTATCACTTTCGATTTTATTAATTTCTCCCTTAATTTTTAGGATTTCTAATTTGGTTTTCTGCTGGGGGTTTTTAATTTGATCGCTTTCCAGTTTTTTCATTTGCATTTCCAATTGATTGATCTCTGCTCTCCCTTGTTTGTTAATATAAGCATTCAGGGATATGAATTTACCTCTGATTACCGCTTTGGTTGCATCCCAAAAGGTTTGAAAGGATGTTTCGCCATTGTCATTTTCCTCGATGAAATTATTAATTGTTTCTATGATTTCTTCTTTAACTAAACGGTTTTGGAGTATCATATTGTTTAATTTCCAATTGGTTTTAGATTTGGTTTTCCATGTACCATTACTAATCATTATTTTTATTGCCTTGTGATCTGAGAAGGCTGCATTCATTATTTCTGCTTTTCTGCATTTGTGTGCTATGTTTCTGTGACCTAGTGTATGGTCAATTTTTGTGAATGTGCCATGTGGTGCTGAGAAGAAGGTGTATTCCTTTTTATCCCTATTTATTTTTCTCCATATGTCTATTAATTCTAATTTTTCTAAGATTTCATTCACTTCTTTTACCTCTTTCTTATTTATTTTTTGATTTGATTTATCTAAATTTGATAATGGTTGGTTTAAATCTCCCACTAGTATGGTTTTATTGTCTATTTCTTCCTTCAATTCTCCTAGTTTCTCCATTAGAAATTTGGGTGCTATATTATTTGGTGCATACATATTGATTAATGATATTTCCTCATTGTCTATAGTCCCTTTTAACAAAATATAATTACCTTCCCTATCCCTTTTGATCAGGTCTATTTTTGCATTGGCTTTATCAGATATCATGATTACCACTCCTGCCTTCTTTCTATCAGTTGAGGCCCAGAAGGTCTTACTCCATCCTTTAATTCTGACCTTGTGGGTGTCAACCCGCCTCATGTGTGTTTCTTGAAGACAACATATGGTAGGGTTTTGGATTCTAATCCATTCTGCTATTCGTCTACGTTTTATGGGTGAGTTCATCCCATTCACGTTCAAAGTTATGATTGTCATTTGTGGACTCCCTGGCATTTTGATTGCCTTCCCTAATTCTAACCTTTTCTTCTTCGGCTCTACCTTTTAGTCCAGTGATTTACTTTGAAACAGTCCCCCTTGTCCCCTCCCTTGATGTTTCCCTTTTTAGTCCCTCCCTTTTTCTTCCCTCCCCCTCCCCCCTCTCTTTCCCTCCCTTTTTGTTCTCCCTCTCCCCCTCCCCCCCTTGGTTTTCCCTTCTCCTTACCCTTGTTGGGTAAGATAGAATTCAAGATCCCAATGGATCTGGATGTTTTTCCCTCTCAGAGTTGATTTCCCTGAGATTGAGGTTTAAGTAAACCCCGCCCCTCTCTTCCTCTCCTTCTTATAGGAGTTTTCTTCCCCTCCCCTTCCCATGTGAATCTTTGCGTGAGAATGATTATTCTATTTGGTCTTTCTTTACCCCCTATTTATACATTACATTTTCCCCACATATTAGTATACATAGATTGATATAAATGTAGTCCTTATAGAAGAGAGTTTGAGTAAAAGAAGAAGATAACATTTTCCCCTTTCCTTAATATTTACCTTTTCAGGTATTCCTTGCTCTTTGATTTTCAGTATCAAACTTTCCACAGAGCTCTGGTCTTTTCTTTGCAAAAAGCTGGAAGTCTTCTATTTTGTTGAATGCCCATACTTTCCCTTGGAAGTATATAGTCAGTTTTGCTGGGTAGCTGATTCTTGGTTGGAGACCCAGCTCTCTTGCCTTTCTGAAGATCATGTTCCATGCCTTACGATCATTCAGAGTAGAACTTGCAAGGTCTTGTGTGACCCTGATTGGCATTCCTTTATATCTAAATTGTCTTTTTCTGGCTTCCTGTAGGATTTTTTCTTTTGTTTGATAGCTTTGGAATTTGGCAATTACATTCCTGGGAGTTGTCTTTTGGGGGTTTAGTGTAGAAGGTGTTCTGTGAGCTCTGTCAGTGGCTGTATTGCCCCCTTGTTCTAGAATCTCTGGGCAATTTTCTTTGATTATATCTTGTATCACCATGTCCAGTTTGGTGTTTATTTCTGGCTTTTCTGGGAGTCCAATTATTCTTAAATTTTCTCTTCTCCCTCTATTTTCCAGATCTATCACCTTGTCGGTGAGATATTTTATGTTCTCTTCTAATTTCTTGGTGTTTTGGCTTTGCTTTATTAGTTCTTGCTTTAAAGCCTGGTTTTCTTTTACAGTTTGGTCAAACTGGTTTTGTAGATGCATGAATTTCTTTTGCATTATTTCCCACTTTTCCTCCCAGAGGGCTTCCATCTTTTTGGTCATTTCTGATTCAAATTCTTCATGGGTTTGTGGAGAGTTTCTATTTCCTTTGGAAGATTTTGGAGAATTTTCTTGTATATCTTCTTCTATCTGCTCTGTATTTTGTATTTTGGCTCTATAGAATGTGTCCAAAGTCACCCCTTTCTTCTTATTTTTCTTGGTATTTTGGGGCTTCTGTGCTTCTGAGGAGTTTGTCATCTCTGAATGTGGAGGATTAGCTTTTCTTATCTCTGTCTGGTGTTCAGAGGCTTTAGTCCTGGGCGGATTGTCGGTTCTATGAGCTTTCCCTGGGTTAAACTGAATATGCCTCACTGGAACTGGAATGGAAGGGTCGGACCACGAGGCCACACTCTCCCCCAGCTCGCTTTCCGCAAGTTGCCTTCAGAATCGCTGGCCGTGAGGCTGTTTCGTCGGCCTGCGGGGGGGATGGGCTGCAGCTTTCCCAAGCGCTGAGGGCAATGACTTTCACTGAGACTTGGATAGCAGGATCCAGCCCGTGAGGCTGTCTTGCCCGCCCTGAGGGTTGCTGTTGTTTAGACCAGCTCTCTGCAGCGGATGCCCCAGGCAGTAACTTTCACTGGGACTCGGGTAGAAGGCCCTGAGGGTTGTTCTTCCGAGGACTCTGCTCTCTGAGCGGGGCCGGGCTGCGGCTTCCGGGAGCCTTGGACTCTGCGCTCCTACCCCTGAGGTCCGAGTGATCTCGGGTTCTGGCTTTTGAGGGGAGCCATACCTTTTGAACCGGGTCCAGGTCCAGGAGGAGGCTTCCCAGGGTCTGTGCTGTTGATCGTTTTGAATTTCGGCGCCTTAGGAGCTTATATTTTGAGATCGGTCGGGAAGGGTTTTCCGGAGATCTGAACTTTAGCTTTCTCTAAGCCGCCATCTTAACCGGAAGTCCCAAGATGTTTTTTAAGCAGCATTTTTATATTAACAGAAAACTGAAAACAATGTCTTAGATTTACTTATACTTAAATCTTGATAGCATTCCCAGTTTCTTACTCTCACTCACTCCATACCTTCAAACTTTTTTTCAAATCATTCCATTCCTACTTCCACAACATCTCCCACATCTGTTCTTTCTTCTCTATCCCTCTCTGGCACAGAGGAAGATGATTCAGTAGATAGATGATTGAACTAAGAATCAGGAAGACTTGGGTTCAAATTTGACCTTACTAGTAATGTGACCATGGGCAAGTAACTTAAACACTTTTTGCCTCAGTTTATTCTACTGTAAAATAAACATCATGATAGCACCGACTCTGGGAAGCAGGCTCTGGGAAGAGTCCAGAGCTTGGTCAGACATTAAACATGGCAGGGCCATCCACTGAGTCCCAGGCCATCATTAATCACCTTGACTTTCATCTTGCCACTGAATTTCAATGACGGTGAAAGAGAGAGTGAAGCCAATAATTTTGTGCAACTTTGCCTCATTTAAATCCGATTCATGAGCAAGTCAAAAGATATCACCCAGTGATATCACTGGTCCTCTTTGAGTACAAAGGACAACAACTAAACCTGGAACATATTTAACACTTCATGATTGCCTATTGGTTAAAAAGCATCAAAACTAAATGCTATCAAATTGTTATAGCCCAACATTGTCCCAAAGAAGAGATATGAGCATATAGCTCTCTCTTTTCTTTGGGGAGAGAGGACAGGACTATTAGAAGAAAATTGTTCATATCATGCCCTAGTTTGCCATATTATACTGAGTTTTACTACCCTATTTTATTTCTCCTTTTCATTCTTTGTTATGAAATTGCTAACAGATGTTATTTCAGAGATCAATCCAAAGAAAATTCTTGTGATATCACCATTTCATACTTCTGCAGAGAAGTTCTTATACAAGAAATTTCAATCTTGCAATGTTTGGTATAGGTCACTAGGTGACACAGTGGATACAGTGAGAATAAAATTCAAATCTGTCCTCAACCATTTACTAGCTGTGTGACCCTGGGTAAGTCAATTAACTCTGCCTCAATTTCCTCATCTGTAAAATGAGATAGAGAAGGAACCACTCCAGTATCATTGCCAGGAAAACTCCAAATAGGATCAGAGCTAAACATAACTGAATTGACTGAACAGTTATATTTGGTACCCTTTCCTCATTTAAGTTTGTAGCTCTCCCTCTGGGTTGGAACAGGGATAAATACCCTTTCCTTATAAAGCAAAGACACTCCAGGGTTGGGTTTGGGGAAGGGTACTAGCCTGGATTTATTGGTGGGTTACAAGAAGGAGTTATGAGACTGGTCTGTCAGTAAGGATGCCAGGAATGCCACTTGCTGATGAAATCCATTGTTTCTATAACTCTAATATCCTTTGTTCCCCTGACTAATCACAATTTCCTAGCCTGTTAATTTTCATCCCTTAGATATCTCAATCACTATGTTCCTGAAGAAATAAAGGCTGATTTTACCCACTAATTTTGTTGTTAGTTGCATCTGACTCTTTCTGGTCCTATAAGGGTTTTTTTTGTTGTTGTTGTTGTTTTTACAGACTCAGATGTGGTTTGGCATTTTCTTCTCCAGTAGATTAAGGCAGAGGTTAAATGACTTGCCCAGTCATACAGCTAGAAAGTGTCTGAGCTGAATTTGAACTCAGGTCTTCTTAATTCCAGACCCAACTCTCTATCTATTGAACCATCCAGCTATCTCTTTATCCACTATACTTCTGTGTTATATATCTTCAGAAGGGCCATGGCTGTTGCATAACAGTCCTTTTATTTTACCATTATTGATTCCAATGTAGAATAGAAAGAATGTACAAAATAGAGTCAGAATGAACCAAAATCAAATCCTGTCTCTGCTACTTACAAGCAAGTTTTATAAATTCTCTGATTTTCATTTTCTCTATCGGTAAAAAGTAGATCACAAAATGGTCATTTACTACATGGTTTTAGTATGAAGCTCAAGTATGAATCTTAAAAGGCAAGCCCCACACAGTTTCCTAATCCATAAAAGGCAGATAGTAATACACAATTTGAGTATTTGGCTCCAATGAGATTATGTAAGGCACTTTGCAAATCTTAACTCACTTTATAAATGTCATTATTTATAAATATTATCTCATTCCCCATAGTAACTTAATAATATACAGTATTTATATAATATAAAGCCTTCTTTTCTATTCCAAACCCCAGAATTTGCAATATATGGCCTAGCATCCTTCCTACTTCATTTATTGTGGCAATTCCAAGATTAAGGTTATCCCAAGTGAACATTCTCAGCTCTGCTCCTTTGTTATTCAAACCTCCTCAGCTTTATCATTCTCTTTCTTCTCATTTCCACAGAATACATTCCTAAAACCACAAAGTCTAATCATACTCTCCCTCTTTGATCTTCCATAACTTACCATTTCTTCCATAATCTTCCTCTATCATGTCACTCCAGTCCTTTCTCTTGTGTATCTCCAATTGCTTCCTTGACATTGTTTAATAGGGTAGGTTTAGACCTGCTTAATTAATCCTAAGAATATTTTACCTTGACACTACTAATTCATCCATCTTCTTTTCTTTTTCTCTTCACCTTTTCACAGATACATTTTTTCCTCTTTAAAATGTATTTCTTTATCATGAACTTAATAATTACAATCTTAGTTAATTAATAAATGCTTGCTGATTTGACTTTACCAAAAAACACATTTCAAAACATAATTCTAATACATAAAGAATGAGAGAGAATTACATATGGACATCTGAATAAACAACTGTTGTGAATGACTTGTTCTTTAAGAGTACATTATATTTAATAAGGAATAACAAAGCTATGCTCATTTTGTTCCTTTCTGAACTTGCTTTTTCTTGTTGTTGGGTTGTTTTGGTTTGATTTTTTGGTTGATTTTTTATAACTTCTAACTTTTCAAAAGTTTTCTACACTCAAATCCTTGCAATCATGTGTCCAGATACATCACACCACAGAAATTATTCTTCCTATGAATATCTTATAGCTTTCTCATAGCTAAATCCAATGAGTTTCTCAATCCTCATTCCCTCTGAATGATCTGTAATTTTTTTATCATTTAAAAAATGGAAAAATAACCTTTATTGAGAATACAAAACAATACATGAGTTTATGGGATTTGCTATTGACTTTACCTAAAAACTTTCACGACAAAAGCCGTAACTCTACTAAAGTTTTCCAAGCTTTCCAATTTGTTACACCATTGAGTTTTGATTCCTACTTGATTCTTGCTTTTTTTTTTCCTGATGGGGATGCCATACCCTCCTGGCTCTTCTCCTCCTCTAATCACTGCTTTGTCTCCTTTGCTGGCTTAGAATCTACTGATCCATCCCTTTATATGGATGTTCCCCAGCCTAATCTCAACCTTCTTTTTTGTTTCTACATTTCCCCCCTTGGTGATCTCATTCACTCTTAGGACTCCAAGTGCAAGATCCATGCAAATGATTCCCAAATCTCCATTTCCTCTATTGACCTGTGATGTACAGCCTCATTTCTCAAAATGTTTACAGGATATATATCACTAACTCAGTGTCCCATGAACACTTGAAAGTCAATAAATCTGAAACTGAGTTCTTTATCTTTCCCCCAAAACTGCTTTTCTTTCAGACTTCAGTAGTTCTGTCTATGGAGCCACCATTAACTCTATCTCATGTCCACTCCCTTGGGCTTATCTGTGACTTTTTTCTCTTTTTCACTTCTCATATCTTATCAGTTACCAAGTCTTACCATTCCAACTCTTTGGTATCCCTTGCATTTGACATCCCTTCTATTCTCACTCTCCTAATACAAGCACTCAGTTTAGACTCTTGCAATAATCTCCTTAGAAGTTTTGCTGTCTCTACTCACTTCCTCCAAAAATCCATCCTGCACTGTGCCTATAGATTAAAAAAAAAAAAAGCATATCTAGTTCTTCCACTTCTTTGCTCAAAAAATTTAAGGGGATTCTATTAGTCCAATTATTCTGCCTAAATTTCAAAGTCTCCTACAATATGAGGCTACCCTGCCTTTCTAGCCCTATCTACTATTATATCGCTCTACTATCTCTGCATTCCAGCAAACTGGACTATATACAAGCTGGCTTCAGAGTATAAACTGAGACCCTGTACCTCTGTTACTTTTCTCGCCTTGTTCCCTATGTTGAGATTCCCTCCTTCTACCCTGTGCTTGATAAAGCCCTACCCATGCTTCAAAACCCAATTCCTATTCTTTAAATGTCACCACCTCTGCCTGGATGTGGCTTTGCTTCCTCAACTGTGCCTGGAACCCACTCGAACTGACAATATCTTAAATTGTTGGATAAGATATCTCCCTTTGGGCAAGTAGATGCTAGACACCATGGCAATGGAGTGTAGAATAGTGAAATACCCTCTTTCTCCCCGTCAGGGATCTCTTTCCCAAAGCACTCCTGAGCTAGCACACCTTCAAACACTTATAGGGCTTAACTACTTAGTTTCCAGAAATATAACGATTTTGATTCAAAGATGTATTCACACTTTGTAAAGGAATTACTAAGTTTGGCTACAGTTTTACAGTTAAATACCTTGTTACATTAAAACTTCACCACCTGTGACCTTACAACCTTCTCTGCAGATATAGAAAAAGGATTATGAGTATGTTATTTGAACTATCAGGAAGTTTATAGGTTTATTGCTTTTGTTAAACTACTTTTTTTTTCTGGGTGGGTGGAAGGATAGAATTGAAATTACATCCCCCTCCTTTATAAAAATAGACCCTTTCATCACCATAATCAAATTATGCTGTCTCGAGGCTCTCTTTCTATACAGCTGACCATTTCTTGGTCTCATTTACTGCATCATCATCCACATCCCATTCAATATGCATGAGTATATCCCAGAACTTTTCCTCTTTTCTCTCTCTATACTCTCTTTGGGTGACATCATTTGCTTTAATGATTTCAGTTATCATCGCTGTACAGATGATTCCAAGATCCATATATCCAGCATTAGTTTCTCTCTTGCGCTCCAGTCCTATATCGCCAATTACCTATTGATCGTCTTTACCTGGCATCTCAAATTCAGCATGTCTTTTAAAATCCGTCCCTTTCCCTAATTTCCTTATTTCTCCTGGGGTCATCATCATCATTCTTCCAGGTTCAAAATCTTGGAGTCATCCTCATCTCTTGCCCCTCCTTCATCTTTCATACACAGTCATTTACTAAGACTCATCAATTCTACTTCCACAACATCTCATCTGCTTAATTCGGTTAAGTCCATGCTATTCCCCTGCTCAAGAAACAGTATGACCAATATGAAAATATGCTTTGCATGATATAACATGTATAATTTAAATCAAATTGCTCATTATCTCAGGGAGGGCAGAGGGGAAGAAGGAAGAGAAGGAATTTGGAACTCAAGATTTTAGAAAACTAATGTTAAAAGTTGTTTTCACATGTAATTGGAGAAAAACACAATATGAGAGCTTAAAAAAGAACTTCATTAAAAAAAATAAGCAGCAGTGGTTCTCTCTGCCACTAGAATAAAATTACCTACTCTTCTTGCCTAGCTTTTAAAGTCCTTCACAATCTGGCTCTTGTCTATCTTTCTAGACTAATTTCCTGCTAATTTTTCTTCTTATTCTCAACCTTTGACCCAAAACTAGCCTAACTGTATTTCCCTTAAAAATTGTTCTTTCTCTACACCTTTGTAACACAACATAGTCATTCATTGTTATACTTATTGGTGTGCCTTTATGGGTTAAATAAAATCAAGAAGGAAAAATGGGTGGCAAAACATTTTGAGAAAGAATGATGGATTTTTATAACTGCTGGAAATATTCCCAGCATTGGGTTCAGAGGTAGAGAGAAAAGAGATTTAACTGATTTATACTTTACAACTTCCTCCAAGTCAAAAAAGACCAATTAAAGATAGACCAGAATCTCAATTCCATAAATATTTATCAAGAACATACCATGTGTCGGGTCCTTTGCTAAGTGCTAGGGATACAAATAAGAAGCAGCCTTTGCCCTCAAGGAACTTACAATTCAAAGAGGGTATAACCTAGGCAAAATTGAAGTATAAGGGGACCATATAGGGACAGGAAATGACGACAAATTAGCTATAGTTTATCTTTCTGAGGCAGTTGGCTCAAGCACTTCTGATTTTCCTTTTATCTTCCTGAAGCAAATTTAAAAAGAAATATATCTCTCCCAAAACAAAAGAGGGACTAAAAAAGAAAGGCATCTTGAAGGGAGGATGGGGGAAAAGTTCATTATCCACCTTTGATAGTGGCTGGTCCAAGGGCAATAATTTCTTAAGGTGATAACCACTTTTCTTCATCTTTTCCACACAATTATAAATAGATACAAATCCACTATTAGAAGTTTTAGGCAGTAAATGCTTGAAGTTGGTAGAAAATATTCCTATTATCTCTTTATTTCATCCCCACCTCCTCTATATGTTACATTTTTTTTTCTCTCTACATAGTCCCACTCTCACATGACTAGTATCAGTAGAAAGTGCCATTCAAAACCCTTAAATTTCTAGAAAGCTTTGGGAGAGGAAACAAGGAATTCTTACTGAATTGATTTTATTTTTCATAGATTTTTGTTGAAAACTCCTGGTTGGCACAGTGGATAGATATGATGAATGTCTAGAGTGTAGCTAATGGAGTTAGGAAGATATGGGTTCAAATATGGTATCAGGCACTTAACTGGCTGTGGGGTCCTGAGCAAGTTCCTTTTTCTGTGCCTCGGTTTCCTCATCTGCAAAGCAAGAATGGGAATAATAGCACCTACCTTCTAGGATTGCTAAGAGGATCAAATAAGATAATATCTGTGGAAGCACTTTAAAGCAGTATATAGTTATGCAATGCTATAATTATTATCAACATTACTCATATTAGCCTTGATGTTACTCTTCCTTTTCACCTCAGAATAGTATCTCTTATAACAAGGAATAAAAAGAGAAAGAACTTGGTTTAAAAAAACTAATAAACATATTTAAAATTTTTTTTTCTCTAATGAACTTATCTTTTAAAATCTGGCATTTAAATAGTATTTCGCACCTTGCCACTATGTTAGTAGTGACAACGTTGGTATTGGATTCTCTATTGGAAATCCTTTTCAATAAGCAGGTTCTTGACTCTTTTTAAGGCTTAGAAGTTCTTGCCCTTTGGCAGAAAGGTTTCTTTCCATTGTTCTTTAAACACTGCTTCAAACAAGAAGGTGAGTAATCTATGACAAGAGAGGTTAGGAAATATGATTTCTTAATCGATGTTGTTTCCTTTCCAACCTATGGTTCAGTTCTAAGAAGAGAACACAGGATGTCCAATCGCAGTCAACAAACCCAGTACAGATCTTGCCACTTTAAGAGCAATTAGAGACAAGAGGGATGAAACAGATGTATCGGCATCTAAGGGAAATGTTGACATCCTATCTGGTTTATATTTTTATTTCTTTATTTCTCTGAAAAAAATCATGATGAATTTAACAAACATGAACAATATGAATATTTCAACATACAATGAAAAGCAAAAGAGGATTACATATTAAACTGCAAATCTGCAACATACAACTTGTCAAATTGCATATTGAATATATACAAGTTGTATATTAAATTCAAGATTATAGTAGCCACACCACGACCATGCTTATGTATTCCCTCTAAAATTCCTTCTGTCCTCTTCTGCAGTTTTTTTAATGTCTCATGGCTGATCTTTTCTTTCTTTTCCTTGTTTTTCTGCATCCCTGTCATGACCCCACAACTTATCTTCCAAATAAGATATCCTCTCTCTTTAGTCAACAGTCAACAAATAGTCAAGCAAAACAAATTCACACTAATACCATGTACACAAATGTGTATTTTGCACATTTTGCACCCCTACACCATAACTCAAGTGCCAAGAATTGAGTGCCAAGCTCCATCTTTAGTCTTATGGAGTCATAATTGATCTATGCATTGAGCAGAATTATAAAAGCATTTAAAAGTCTTTTCCCTCTTCAAATTGTTGTAGTGACTATGTATATTGTTCTTTTGACTCTGTAGACTTTAAATTGTTGATATATCTTCCCATGTTTCCCTGAATGTTTCTTTTGCTATTTTTCATTGTGTAATAAATTTCCATTTTATCCAAATATCATTATTTGTTCAATTTCTGTATGAGAACCCATGTTATTCTAGCTACTTTTAAATAGCATGTCTGATCTGTCACCATCCTTCCAACAATTATCACTGCTTGCTGGAGGTCATTATTAATCTAGTGGATGTGAAGTAGAGTTCTGGATTTCCATTTCTCTTAGTGATTTAGAGCAATTTTGATACAGTTAATAATAGTTTACATTTCTTCTTTTAAAAACTGCCTATCAATATCCTTTAACCATTTATCTATTAGAGACTAACTCTTATTCTTTTATATACTTTTTAATTTAAATTTATTTTTGGTACATTAAAATACTCAGTTGAAGATGGCGGCTTAGAAGCTGCGAAAGTTCAGACCTCAGAAACCCTTCCTTACCGATCGCAAACAGAGTGCTCCTAGGACACCGAAATTCAAGCTGAACAACAGGACAGACCCGAGGAACCCTCCTCCCAGACCTGGATCAAAAGGTATGGCCCCCCAAAAGCCAAAACCCGAGATCACTCGGATCTAAGGGGCAGGCAGGAAGAAGGTCCCAGGACCCACCGCCCCCAAACCAGAGTGCTGAGCCCACGGCAGCAGCAGGAATTTCAGGGTTGGCAAAGGGGCCCCAGGGATGGCTATTTTGAAGGACTCACCTTGAAAGCAACCTGAGTCAGTCTCCGGGACGCCCAACACAAATGGCAGGGAAGCATAGAGAGAAGGGGGAAGCCTGTAGACCCCTGGCTGGGTCCTTCCAACTGAGTCTCAAGGGAGGTCCCAGCTTTAGGGCACCAGCTGAACCCAATCCCAACAGGAGTCCTCAGAGCTACTGAAAGGAGAGAGACCTTAGGGCCCACAAAGGAGTTGCTCCAAAGAGCTTACCTTGAAAGTAACCTGGGCCAGTCTCCGGGCATTCAACACAGATTTTGGAGGAGGAGGTTGTTTTTTTTTTTCTTGCTTTCTTTCTTTTTTTTTTGGCTCAGGGATCATTTGGCCCACACCAGCTGAACCTAATCCCATCAGGAGCCCTCAGAGCTTCTGAAAGAACATAAACAGGGCCATCAAAGGGCTTATCTTGAAAGCAACCTAGACCAGTCTCCAGGCATTCAACACAGATTGTGGAGGAGGAGGTTTTTTGCTTTAGGGCTCATTCAGTACAAACAAGCTGAACTAATCCCATCAGGAGCCCTCAGAGCCCAGGGAGGCCACAACCTCTCCCCCCTTAGAAAGCAGAGTCTTCTGAAAGAACCAGCTAAACCTAATCCCATCAAGAGCCCTCAGAGCCCAGGGAGGCCACAACCCCTCCCTGATTATGTTAAATGATCAATGGGGAGACTAGTCTCCCAATGATCATCAGGGGGGATTGTAAACCTTAAAATTCCTTAGACTTATAAATTTTGGAAATTTCACCATTGGGAAATTTCATACTTGGAAAATTTCTTACTGATAGTCTATTGGAATGTGAACCCCATTGGCATGGGAGGTTCCTCCTCCTCCCTTCTTAAGATTACTTTAGGACAGAAACCTTTTGCTGAACAATGGAAAGGACTTTGCCCTATGCTTAAGCATAGAACAGGAATTTCTTTGAGTCATGATTGATTTTAGAATTGATACAATGGAGATACTTGGAATCAATCTCCACCCTACTCAGTCCTAACAGGATTGAGGAAGGGCTGCAGCATAGATCAAAATTTAATTATTCCAATCTCTACCCTACTCAGGTTAACAGGATTTAGGAAGGGCTGTAGCAAAGGATCAAAGATTTAATTATTTGAGAATATGACCTTCAACAGACATGTGCAAAGCCAGAGACCTCTGGGCGGTCCTGGGTTAAGCTAGAGCCTCCATTGGCACAGGGAAATTGATGGACAGTGATTGGTAGATGTGAGAACTGAGGGGAGGGAACTTGGATGGTTTCCTTAAAGATAGAGGGGTCTGAAGACTCAGGGGGTTGAGTTGAGGAGTTGGTCTGAGTGGTTGGAGTGTGCTCTGAGAAGCTTGCTCTGAAGGAAGCTGAAGGTGGGGGCCTTTGAGACTGTTTCTCCATTTTGGTCATGTGAGTAATAGGGACTGATCTCATTTCTTTGCCCCAGATATCTAAGGGCTTGGGCCTTTTTGGCCCAGCCTAAACAGAGGGGGTATATAAGCCCTATTCCCTTCTCTCCCTTTTCTCTCTCTCTATCTCTAATTCCTTTCTTCCTCCTGTTTGTAATTAAACTCTATAAAAGGCTGATGGCTGACTTGAGTTTTCATTTAGGAATTACATAGCTGAATTCCTTGGCGACCTTAAATTAATATATATCAGTCTTTTAAAGTGATTTCCTTGTCACACTACCATATGCTGTCTGCAAGAAACACACATGAGGAAGGTAGATATGCATAGGGTGAAAGTAAGAGGATGGAGCCAAACCTATTGGGCATCAAATGATAAAAAGAAGGCAGGAGTAGCAATCATGATATCTGACAAAGCCAAAGTAAAAATAAATCTAGTTAAAGGAGATAGGGAAGGTAATTACATCCTGATAAAAGGCAGTATAGACAACGAGGAAATATCAATACTCAATATGTATCGACCAAATGGCAGAGCATCCAAATTTTTAAAGGAGAAACTAGAGGAGCTCAAGGATGAAATAGATAGAAAAACTATACTAGTGGGAGATCTGAACCTTCCCCTATCCCAACTAGATAAATCAAATAAATAAATAAATAAGAAAGAGATGAGAGAAGCAAATGAAATCTTAGAAAAATTAGAGTTAGTAGACATATGGAGAAAAATAAATAGGGACAAAAAGGAATACACCTTCTTTTCAGCAGTACATGGTACATTCACAAAAATTGACCATGTACTAGGGCACAAAATCATTGCAAAAAAGTGCAAAAGGGCAGAAATAATAAATGCAACCTTCGCAGACCACAGTGCAATAAAAATAATAATTAGTAAGGGTACATGGATAGATAAATCAAAAATTAATTGGAAATTAAACAATATGATTCTCCAAAACCAGCTAGTTAAAGAACAAATCATAGAAACAATTAATAACTTCATTGAAGAAAATGACAATGGTGAGACATTCTTTCAAAACCTATGGGATGCAGCCAAAGCAGTACTCAGGGGGAAATTTATATCCTTGAGTTCATATATAAACAAATTAAGAAGGGCAGAGGTCAATGAATTGGGCATGCAAATTAAAAAACTAGAAAGTGAACAAATTAAAAATCCTCAGATGAAGACTAAATTAGAGATCCTAAAAATCAAAGGAGAAATTAATAAAATTGAAAGTCAAAGAACTATTGATTTAATAAATAAGACTAGAAGCTGGTACTTTGAAAAAACAAATAAAATTGACAAAGTACTAGTCAGTCCAAATAAAAAAAAGGAAAGAAAAAAACCAAATTGACAGTATTCAAGATGAAAAGGGAGACCTCACCTTCAATGAAGAGGAAATCAAGGCAATCATTAAAAGCTACTATGCCCAATTATATGGCAAAAAATATGGCAATCTAAGTGATATGTATGAATACTTACAAAAATATAAATTGCCTAGACTAAAAGAAGAAAAAATAAATTACCTAAACAACCCCATATCAGAAAAAGAAATTGAACAAGCCATCAAAGAACTCCCTAAGAAAAAATCCCCAGGTCCAGACGGATTCACAAATGAATTCTATCAAACATTCAAAGAACAGCTAACCCCAATACTATACAAACTATTTGACAGAATAAGCCAAGAAGGGGTTCTACCAAATTCTTTTTAAGACATAAACATGGTACTGATCCCAAAGCCAGGCAGGTTAAAAACAGAGAAAGAAAACTATAGGCCAGTCTCCCTAATGAATATAGATGCAAAAATCTTAAATAGGATACTAGCAAAAAGACTCCAGCAAGTCATCACAAGGGTTATTCACTATGATCAGGTAGGATTCATTCCAGGAATGCAAGGATGGTTCAATATTAGGAAAACCATCCACATATTTGACCATATAAACAAGCAAACCAACAAAAATCACATGATTATTTCAATAGATGCAGAAAAATCCTTTGACAAAATACAACACCCATACCTATTGAAAACACTAGAAAGTATAGGAATAGACAGACCTTTCCTAAAAATAATAAACAGTATATACCTAAAACCATCAGCAAACATCATCTGCAATGGGGAAAAACTCAAAGCCTTCCCAATAAGATCAGGAGTCAAACAAGGATGCCCATTATCACCTTTATTATTTAATATTGTACTGGAAACACTAGCAGTAGCAATTAGAGTAGAAAAAGAAATTAAAGGTATTAAAATTGGCAGTGAAGAGACAAAGCTATCACTGTTTGCAGATGATATGATGATTTACTTAAAGAATCACAAGGAATCAACCAAAAAGTTACTCAAAATAATCAACAACTTTAGCAAAGTTGCAGGATACAAAATAAACCCACATAAGTCATCAGCATTTCTATATATCTCCAATCCTGTTCAGCAGCAAGAATTAGAAAGAGAAATTCCATTTAAAGTCACCCGAGGCAATATAAAATACTTAGGAATCAATCTGCCAAGACAAACACAGGAACTATATGAACACAACTACAAAACACTCTCCACACAATTAAAACTAGATCTAAACAATTGGAAAAACATTGATTGCTCATGGGTGGGACAAGCTAATATAATAAAAATGACCATCCTACCCAAACTTATCTATCTATTTAGTGCCATACCCATTGAACTACCAAAAAACTATTTTACTGAATTAGAGAAAACCATAACAAAGTTCATTTGGAAGAATAAAGGATCAAGGATATCCAGGGAAATAATGAAAAAAAAATACAAAGGAAGGTGGCCTTGCAGTCCCAGATCTCAAACTATATTACAAGGCAGTGGTCATCAAAACAATTTGGTACTGGCTAAGAGACAGAAAGGAAGATCAGTGGAATAGACTTGGGGTATATGACCTCAGTAAGACAGTCTTTGACAAACCCAAAGACCCCAGCTTTGGGGACAAAAATCTAGTATTTGATAAAAACTGCTGGGAAAATTGGAAGACAGTGTGGGAGAGATTAGGTTTGGATCAACACCTCACACCCTACACCAAGATAAACTCAGGATGGATGAATGACTTGAATATAAAGAAGGAAACTATAAGTTAATTAGGTGAACGCAGAATAGTATACATGTCAGAACTTTGGGAAGGGAAAGACTTCAAAATCAAGCAAGACTTAGAAAGAGTCACAAAATGCAAAATAAATAATTTTTACTACATCAAATTAAAGAGGTTTTGTACAAACAAAACCAATGTAACTAAAATTAGAAGGAAAGCAACAAATTGGGAAATAATCTTCATAACAAAAACCTCTGACAAAGGTCTAATTACTCAAATCTATAAAGAGCTAAACCAGTTGTACAAAAAATCAAGCCATTCTCCAGTTGAAAAATGGGCAAGGGACATGAATAGGCAATTTTTAGTTAAAGAAATCAAGACTATTAATAAGCAAATGAAAAAGTGTTCTAGATCTCTTATAATCAGAGAGATGCAAATCAAAACAACTCTGAGGTATCACCTCACACCTAGCAGATTGTTCAACATGACAGCAAAGGAAAGTAATGAATGCTGGAGGGGATGTGACAAAGTAGGGATATTAATTCATTGCTGGTGGAGTTGTGAATTGATCCAACCATTCTGGAGGGCAATTTGGAACTATGCCCAAAGGGCAATAAAAGACTGGCTGCCCTTTGATCCAGCCATAGCACTGAGGTGTTTGTACTCCAAAGAGATAATAAGGAAAAAGACTTGTGCAAGAATATTCATAGCTGCGCTCTTTGTGGTAGCCAAAAATTGGAAAATGAGGGGATGCCCATCAATTGGAGAATGGCTGAACAAACTGTGGTATCTATTGGTGATGGAATACTATTGTGCTAAAAGGAATAATAAAGTGGAGGAATTCCATGGAGACTGGAACAACCTCCAGGAAGTGATGCAGAGCGAGAGGAGCAGAACCAGGACATTGTACACAGAGACTGATACACTGTGGTACAATCGAAGGTGATGGACTTCTCCATTAGTGGCTTCACAATGTCCCTGAACAACCTGCAGCAATCTACGAGGAAAAAAAAACCAAAACTATCCTCAAGCAGAGGACAAACTGAGGGAGTAAAAACACCGAGGAAAAGCAACTGCTTGACTACAGAGGTTGAGGGGATATGATGGAGGAGAGACGCTAAATGAGTGCCCTGATGCAAATACCAACAACAAGGAAATGGGTTCAGAGCAAGGACACATGTGATACCCAGACGAATCGCGCGTCGGCTAGGGAAGGGGTGGGAGGGGTTTGGAGGGGAGGAAAAGAAAATGATCTGTTTCCAATGAACAATGTATGAAAATGACCAAATAAAATCATGTTAAAAATATATATTCAGTTAACTTTCTCCCTCCCTCATCTCACCTCTAAGTTAGAGAAGTCATCATTTAGCAAAAAGATATATGCATATATAAAACTATATCTTACTTATTTCTATTTATCAGACCTTCCTCTGTAAGTAAACATACATAAGTCATTTTGCAAGCAATATTTCTGTTGCTATATATTATGTTCTCTTGGTTCTGTCCATTTCACTCTTCATAATTTCATGTTTTGTGAAAATTAACCTGCTCATCATTTCTTACAGCATAGTAATAATCCATTTTAATCATATGTCACAACTTAGTTTAGCCATTCCTCAGTTGATTGGTATCCCTTCCATTTTCAGTTCTTTGTCATCATAAAGAGAGTTGCTGCAACTATTTTAGAACATGTAGATTCTTTTTCCATTTTCCTTGATCATCTTAGGAAATAAGCCTTAGAGTAATATTGCTGGGTCAAAAGGTATACACAGTTTTATAACTCTTCGGGCATAATCCTATATTGTTCTCCAAAACAGTTAGCTTGTATGTGTTGTGAATCAGGTCTTTACAAGATAGATTTGCTACAAAGATTTAATTCTCTCAGTTAACTTATTTCCCTTTTCATTCTAACTACATTGATTTTGTGAAAAATACTTTTCAGTTTTCTGTAATCAATCTCCACTTTATCTTTTACGATAATCTCTATCTTTTATTTTTACAAGATCCCCACTAATGGATGAGGATGGGACCACTATCTCAAACTATATATCTTAATAAAAGCCAAATGGATATGATCTAAATACAAAAGGTCGCACCATAAACAAATTAGAGGCAAAACAAAGGTGTGGTCCAATGACTGACATGCTTTCCAGTTGTCCCAAAAATTTGTCTCAAAAGTGAGTCTTTATGTCAATATTTGATGTCCTTGGTTTTATTAAATACTGTGCTCCCATGTTTGATTGCTTCTATGTCTTGTTGTCCAATCTGTTCCATTGTTCAACTTTTCTATTTTCTTCAAAACCAGTCCCCAATTGACTTGATGATTCTTTATTTTTAAGATAGTTTGAGATCTTATACACATACACATATGTACAAGATTTGGGCCAAACTATAATACACCTACATAGAGACACATAATATATATACATATATGTATATGTACATTTATTTTCTCAATTTCATGTAAAAGTACCTCTTTCTTTCTATTCTTTTTTCCCGTTGAGAGTCCTTATTATTCCCCCCCAAATGAATTTTGTTATTATTTTGGGTAGTCTATCAAGTTACCCTTTGGTAGTTTGATCTGCCACTGCCTGTCACAAAATAGTGTTTTACTGAATTTATAAATAAATTTAAGTTGTATTTTCATTTTTATCATATTAGCAGGGTCCAACCATGAGCGAACTATCTAATTATTAAAGTTTTATGTCTATAAAGAATATTCTTTAGAGGTAGTTAGGTACTCAGTAGTTAGAGTGTCAGACCTGGAGATGGGAAGTCCTGTATTCAAATATGACATTAGACACTTCCAATCTATGTGACCCTGGGCAAGTCACTTGACCCCAATTGCCTAGCCCTTACCACTATTCTTTTCTTTCTGCCTTAGAAATTATACTTAGTATCTATTCTGAGAGAGAAGGTAAGGGCTTTTTAAAAGAGCATTTTATAGTTGTAGTTCTGTATTTCTTGCATATTGGTATTATTTTTATAATTATGCAATTCTTATATATATACTGGGAGATAGATTTTATACATTGTTTTATACATTTTTATTAAAACCTTTACCTTCCATCTTATAATCAATACTATGTATGAATTCTAAGGCAGAAGAGTAGTAAGGGCTAGGCAATGGGGGTTAAGTGACTTGCCCAGGGTCACACGGCCAGGAAGTGTCTGAGCCCAGATGTGAACCCAGGACTTCCCATCTCTGGACCTGGCTCTCAATCCACTGAGCCACCTAGATGCCCCCTATACATTACTGTGAAGAAAGTTTCTTTCTCTATCTCCTTCAATTGTGTTTTGTTAGTAATATACAAAAAGGATAGTTTTGTATTCATTATAGCATCTGTCCCTTTTCTACTGATTTTATTTTTACATATACTGTATTTATTGTTTTAATTAATTTCATATTGAATCTCTAGGGTTCTTTTTATATGTACAGAGTACTTGGAGACATTTCCTGCCTATTTCCCATTACCTTCATTTCTTTATTTCCAGTGATCTGGGAGCTCAGTTGGAACTAGAGTTTCTTTCTCTAAAAAGGGAAGCTTCATTTTCCTTTTTTTTTTCCTTTTCTCTATTTCATCCAGGATTTAATAGATTTCTACATTGAAGTTTGAATTCCTATTAGTTGGGTGGCTTTTAATTCTCCCTTTGAAACAATTTTGAAGAGATTTTAAGCGTTTTGTTTTATGCCATTTCCCTTTTCTCTATCTGCTTGGGTTGAGAAAGGTCTTCTATAAGTACGAAGGAAATGATAACCTGTGATTAGTTCTGTGGCCCCCTCCTTTGATGAAATGGCATAACTCCATGCAGGAGTAGTTGTGATCTCCATATTGGGGACTATCTAAAGTCTCTGCTGCATGGACTGTTTGAAGACTTTGATTCAAGGCACTGGAGAAAACACAGGAAATGACTCTTTTTGAGTCCCTTAAAGGAAATCCCAGAGAACTTTCCTACATCAGGGGAAAGGACAAGAAACACCTCTATTCATTTTGGGAAAGTAAAAAAAAAATTAACAAGGAAAAAAACATAATGTACATTGGACAGAGACTGCACAGACATGCTCTCGCTACTTTGAGTCAGTCACATGGGAGCTTTTAGGACTTGGTTCCAGTCAGGTATGACTCAGGAGCTTGAAATAGGGCATGACAAAGAGTTTCCTAATTGCCTCCTGAGATAGAAAAGCTGATGGTTCAGTGGCTATGTAAAAGGATCTGTTGGCGCCCAAATCACTTCCTTCTTTTCTGGCTGTGAACCTTGTGTATGTACTATCTCCATGGGGAAAAGGTAACCCTCCCTTCACCCATCCGGCATATCTGCCCTGCAGACACTTAATAATCTGGACCAAACTGCCCTCTAGTGTAATATCTGTCCATCTATGTATAGGGATGTATATATGATTGATCTGGACCAAATTGTCCTTCATTATTATATTTGTATAGATAGATAGACATATGTATATATTAAAATACATTCATAGACATATACGCATATATACAAGATTTGGGCCAAACTATAATACACATACATCGAGACACATAATATATATGCATATATGTGTATGTACGTTTATTTTCCCAATTTCATGTAAAACAATCTTTAACGTTTGTTTTTTTATCCAATTCTCTATCTCGCTCTGTCCCCATTCCCTTCCTTGAGAAGGCAAGCAATTTGATATAGATTATACATGTGTAGTCATGCAAAATATTTCCATATTAGCTATATTGTGAAAGATAACACAGAACAAAAAACCGTCAGATAAAGCAGGCTTCAATCTGTATTCAGATACCATCCGTTCTGTTTCTGGAGGTGGGTAGCATTTTTCATCATAAGTTCTTTGAAACTGTCTTGGATCTTCTGTCTGAGAATAACTAAGCCCTTCACAGCTGATCATTGCATACTATTGCTGTTTCTTTGGCCAATGTTCTCCTGGCTCTGCTCACTTCACTTTGCCCCAGTTCTTGTAGATCTCTTCAGGCTTTTCGAAATCCTGCTCATAATTTCTTACAGCACAATCGTTTTCCATCACAATCATATACCACAGCTTGTTCAGCTATTCTCAGATTGATAGGCACTCTCTCAATTTCCAGTTCTTTGCCACAACACAAACACACACACACACACACACACACACAGAAAAGCTGTTTTAAATAAAACATTTAATTTAATTTAAATTAATTTAATTTAAATTAATTATAAAAAACCAATAGGTCCTTTTCCATATCTTTGGGATACAGAACTAGTTAGTACACCATCTATATTGATAAGAAAAGGCTATTATCAAAGTCCACTTGCTCCTCAGAGATTTTTTCCCCCAATGAATCATTTGGTGACTCCTATCTGCTACTGTTTATAGTAATAATCTACATAAAGCTTCTATCAGACTCTTACCTCATGTTATGAGCTATGGGTTTGTTCATTTTTTCATGACAAAAGTAATTCATTAGCACTGAGTTATTTCATATGTGATATGTGATAGGAGTCTTTAACATGACTGAAATTTATTACCATAGGACTAAATCAAGTCAACAAGGATTTATTAAGCACTTACTATGTGCCTGGCGTTGTGATAAGTGCTGGGAATACAAATAAGGGGAAAAAATAGTCACATCTCTCAAGGAGCTCATAGTCTAATGGGGAGAAAACATGCAGACAACTAGGTACAAAGAAGGCATGTATAGAATCAAATTAGAGATGATCTGGAAGGGTTGGCACTAAGATTACAAAGGATCGGGACTTGAAGGAAGCCAGGGAAGCCTGGTGGAAATGTGGAGAGAAAGTGCTAGGCACTGGGCAAAACCAATGAAAATATTCAATCAAGTGATGGAAACCTTGTTTTGGGCACAACAAGGAGAGGGCCACTGGATCATAGAATATTTAAGGGGGAGTAAAGTAGAAGAAGCCTACAAAGTTAGAAATAGATAAAGAGTTTTGAATACTGAAGAGAAAATGTTTTTATTTGATGCTGGAAGTGATAGGGGATCACTAGAGGTGACTGAATAAGTGGCATATTTGGACCTATATTTTATTTAACAACTGAATGTAGAATGTAGTGGCGACTTGATTTGGGAAGATTGATTTAACAATTGGAGAATGGACTGGAATAAGGATTTGAGATGGGGAGACCAACTAGTAAGGTAGTGTGATGATCTAGGCATGAGGCAATAAGGGTCTGTCCTAGGGTAATAACAGTGTCAGAGGAGAAACAGAAGAGAGCTGTACCTGACAACTAATTTGGATTTGGAGGATGAGAAAGGGAGAGGAACTGAGGACACCTAAGTTGTCAATCTGAGTGACAGAGAGGATAGTGTTGCCCTCAACAAAAACAGGGAAATTCAGAAGGAGAGAAGGTTTAAGGGAAAAGATAATCAGTTCAACCTGAGAAGTGTTGAGTTTAAGATGTTTACATACATCCAACTGGAGATGTCTAATAGGTAATTGGAAATGTGCGACTTGGGGTCAGGACAGAGGTTAGGAGATGACAAATAGATCTGAGAAGCATCTGCAGAGAGATAATAATTGAACCCATGGGAACTGATGAGATTACCAAATGAAAAAGGATAGACACTGAAGAGAGTAGGGGAAATCACTACAGCATGCTGAGACTTCAAAGGTACAGAGCACTAAGAAACTCAGAAGAAATATCACCATATAGCAACACAGTCCCTCTCCCCTATCAGCATTCACATTCATAACATACTTGTTACCTTCAATTAGTTTCACATTCACCTTGTAATCCTTCTCACGATTCCTAAGATTTTAGATTTAAAAAAGAAACTTTTATAAAGTAATTTGATGTGTGGAATACAACTTGAGGGGCTTTCAATATTTTGCAACTTTGAAATAAACACCTAATTTAGTTTTATTGTGGAATTAACTTTGCCGCCCCTTAGCTGTCATAATATTTTAATCCCAAAGGGGTTAACTATACCCTTTCTTAAGGTCATCTCTGTGTTATATTAGTAGGAGTAGAATATCAAATGTCCCTTCTTAAGCAGCTGCTCCTTTCCTTTGTAGGCTCCAGGAGCCATTGCCAAAAGTCTAACAGCAGATGGTTCTCAAGGGAATTGTTCAATAGTTCTGTCTTCTTAAGTCACTTGGAGAAGATTTTTGATGCTAATCTGTATGGTAGTGTTACATAATTCTATATACACTATGGAATTCAGATTGTATAACCTCATTTATAGTGGCAGAAATCTACCTTGTAAGTTTCATAGTTTGTAGCAAAGTCTGATTTGTGATAAATATTAAAAGAGCATAGATGTAGACAGAAGAGCAAATCATAGACATTATTTGCTTTTCCTGTAACACTACTACTAAGTCTGGATGCTATTGATGAGTTCAAGTCTAGAGAATACAACCAGATAGCTTCAGGATGACCAACTGCAGTTTTGAACGTGCAGTTTTAAACATGTTGAGCAATGTGGCACCTGGTAAGTTTTCTTGATCAATCTCTGATAACAATGTGCTTCAGGGCGTCCTCTGTAGTCTGTACTTGTGACCTTTTGCAATATGATAAGCTCTTTTTGATATTGAAAAAATGCTGTGAACATCCAGATGATAGAAGTTTTACTATTAATAGCCAACAGAAAACTACAGTGAAGTCAGCAATTCCTTTAAATGAATTTGCATTTTTCAACCACAAATGGATCTACCTTAGCTAAAAATACTCATATATGTATGTATGAGACATATATTTAGTTCCCAGAAGGTCTGTTTTCTCCTGTATTATACTGAGTCATGCCACGCATTTTTTGGAGCTAAACTAAAATTTAAAAATGAAAATGCCTGTACACAGAGACTGCCAGACTTCTTGAACTGTTTGTCCAGGGGCATGCAGCCCATTGGCTGGGGAACCACTGATTTACACCATTCTCTTAGCCTAATTAATTTTCTTGAGTGCAATGAAGCACAATGACTTTAATAAAGTTTCTGACCATAAATTCCTTAAGTTCAAATGAAATCCTTTAAATTCAAATCAATAAAGCCTTCTTAAGTAACCACTATTTATATAACCCCACACTTAAACACTAAAAGAAAAAGTTTAGATAAGACACAATCTACGTACTTATGGAGTTCATTGTATAGTGAGGAAACATGACCTATGTGCAGATAACTCTAACACAAAATAATGCATAATAAGTGAAAAGTAAAAATGAAAACAAAACATTAGGTAAAGTATGGGGTATGGGAGAAGAGAGATCAGGGAAGTCTTTCCTAGGGAAGGTGGTACTTAAGTTGGGCTTCAAAGGACAAGTAGGAATTCAACACTGAAAGAGCAACAAGGAGGACATTCTAGGCACAACCAAAAGGCATAGGAACAATGTCATTGTTACTTGAACAGCTATCTGGCTCAGGAATAGAGTGTGGGACGTGGAATAAGGAAGACTCATCTTCCTGAGTTCAAATCTGGCCTCAGACACTTACTAGCTGTGTGACCCTGGGGAAGTAACTTACCCTGGTTTGTCTCGGGTCCCCCTTGTATAAAATGAACTGGAGAAGGAAATGGCAAAAAACTTCAGTATCTTTGCCAAGAAAACCCCAAATCAGCTCATGGAGAGCTGGCCATGACTGGAAAATGAATGAACATTTGTTACCTAGAACATAAAATACATACCAAGAAACAGAATGAAATAAGCCTGCCTTATAAATTTCTTTGATTCATGCTACAATGATTTTCCCTCTTCTATTTTCTATCTATATGCACAGTTCATCTAGCACAGTGCCTGACACATAGTAGGTGCTTAAATGTTTGACTATTGACTATATACCTCAATACTCCCCTTGTGTTATGATTCCAACCTGCTGTCAGCTATAGAATCATAGAGCTGAAAAGGATTTTGAAGATCATCTTGGTCAATCCTTCCATTTACCTATTAAAGAAAGTGACACATAGAGAGGAAAAGTCATACATCCAACTGAGTGAGTATCCAACTGAGTGAGGTATTTATCACAACCAAGAGGTTGTTTCTATAAATTGTACTAGAACATCAATATTGATTCTTGACTAAGGTTTCTTGGTCGCTTTCCACAGAAAAGTAGGTATACTTCTCTTGATACTAAGCATAGTTATTTGATTGGTTTTGAAAGATTAAATAAAGTATTCTGCCATGTGTCATTCCCTCACAATCTTTTCAATAAAAATCATAATTGATTCTAAGTCACCAGACATAGCTTCTAGCCAGTGTTTTCACTGGAAACCAAACACAAGATGAGCTGAATGAGACAAGATGTGAAATCAAGGCAAGACAAGTTAGATAGGGCAGGCAAAAAGAAAAACCAAGACAGAAAAGTCAGTCAAACAATGTGACAATTTTAAAAAGAAAAAAATGTAACAATTTATTGGAAATATAAAATGTTTCCAAATGTTTGAACATATGTTTCAGTGATCTGGAAATAAATTATTAATAATTTAATAAATATATGATTTCTTTCCCCTCTTTGCCTTACAATCTCTTTCTTTCTTGCTTCCTTCCTTCCTTCTTCCCTCTATCTCACATTCCCTCCCTCCCTTCCTCACTTCCTTTTCCTTCCTTTCTTCCATCCTTTCTCTCTCTTTCCCTTTGTATTCTTCAATCATTCCTTCTTTCCCTCTTTCTCTTTCTTTCTTGCTTTTTGGTAGAGTTGTGATGCATAACAGTTGCATTTAACTTTTTATTTTTGAGGAAATACCAGGCAGATGAATATTCAATTGTCTAGAGTTCTTACTCTGTGTTCATTAAAATCAGAAGATGATCTTTTAAGTTCTCTCACATAACAATGGCTAGTCTCAATGGGTAAGGTCTTTGTAAATGTCAAATGTGTGCAGTCAAGAGAAACACCAGAGAATTTCCTCATCAACATACACAAACAAGGTGATCCCATAGCATGACAGCTAAGAAATACCTCAATTGACTATGTTGAGACAGCTGCTATAGTCCTGTAACATAAGTAGCAATTCCTCACAAAGTTGTTCATTCCAAGTATGAAATTTAAATCTTAAAAAAATGATTGGCTATGCTAATAAGATATGTGCCTTTCATAGTACAAGTTTAGCACATGATTTTCTCATAGATTAGAGATGAATCAGAATGCAACCTCTTTGAAAGCTAAGATTATCTCATTTTTGTCTTTGTGTCACTATAGCCAAGCACAAAAGGTGTTCAAAAAATGCTTACTGACTAATATAATATACATATGGACCCTAAATAGTATCGAAAGTATATTTTCTTAAGAAAGGGCATCATGAATGTAATAAATCTCTTTTCCATAGATTCTAGTCAGGAATCTTCCCAGTAAGATCAGGAATGAAACAAAGATTCCCATTTTCATACTATTATCAGTTTTGTTCTAAAAATGCTAGCTATAAAAATAAGAAAAAGAATTTGAAGGAATTAGGATAGTCAATGAAGAAACAAAACTATCAGTCTTCACAGATGATATGATGGTATACTTAGAGAATTCTAGAAATTTAACTAAAATTAATTGAAATAACAATTTCAGCAAAGTTGCAGGATATAAAATAAATTCACACAAATAATCAGCATTTCTATATATTGCCAACAAAGTCCAGCAACAAGAGATATAAAAAGAAATTCAATTTAAATTAATGGTAGATAAATAGAAAATAGTTGGGAGTATACCTTCTAAAACAAAGCAAGGAACTATAAGAACTCAATTATAAAATACTTTTCACACAAATAAAGTCAGATCTAAACAATTGGAAAAATACTAATTAATCATGTGTAGGCAGAATCAATATAATAAAAAGGACAAGCATACCTAAATAATCCTAGTTGTTCAGTTCCATACCAATAAAACTCTCCAAAATTATTTTATAGAGCTAGAAAAAAATAATAACAAAATTCATCTAGAAGAAAAGGTGAAGAATGTCAAGGGAATCATTGAAAAAAATGTGAAGGAAAGTGGCCTAGAAGGACCAGATCTCAAACTGTATTTATTACAAAGCAGTAATCATCAAAACAATCTGGTACTAGTAAACTCTATTGAGTGGTAGATCAGTACAAAAAATTAGGTACCCAATGTCTAGTAATAAATGACCACAGTAATTTAATGTTTGAAAAATCAAAAGATCCAAGCTTTTGTGGCAAGAACTCATTACTTGACAAAAAATTGGTGGGAAAATTGGAAAACCATGTGGCAGAGACTGGGGATAGACCAACATCTCACTCCAGATACCAACATAAGGTGAACATGAGTAAATAATTTAGACATAAAAAGTTATACCCCAAGAAAATTAGGGGAGTATGGAATAACTTACCTGTTGGATCTATGGATAAAGGAATAATTTATGACCAAATAAAATCTGCTACTATTCAAGTCCCTCTATCTTGAGTGATTCACTGGAAAAGCAGACTATGTAAAGGTCCCTGGAACTGGGTGAATGGAATTACATTCTTAAGTGTGTCCCAAAGAAGCCAATCTAAATAGAGGTCTACCCAGGTTCCAGGGTGAATGTAATATTCAATAGCTTACCAGAATAGTTTGAAATATTTAGTAGTTGTCTCTAGTAAGAATAGCCATTTGAGAATTACATTTCTTGGTAGAACACAATAAAATTAAAAATTAAAATTAAAGAAACCTTCAGATGAGACTCTTGGCTAGATCCAAAAAAATAGAACACATGGTGCCATTATTGGTCATCTTCTGAAGGATAATTATGTTGATTCAGGACAAGTAACTTGATCTTTCTAACTCTCAGATGTGTTTTATGTGTAAAATGAGGGATAATAATCTCTGTCTAGTTTTGTTCACCACCAGTTGTTTTGATTTTGAAATGAGATCATAGAAACAAAAGCTCTTGAAAATCATAAAAGGAATATTATAGGTTAATATCTCAGGCTCTAATAGAGCTCTTTGCATTGACTTGCAGGTCATGCTTGGTTTAGGTTACATCTTTTTCCCCAAGAGGAGATATTCCTTGATGCCTCACATTTTAAATGGATTTTTACCACTCAACAAAGCAATGGAATAATCCAGCTGGGTAAGAACTCTATATAAGTTAATTCTGTTTATGCATGTGACAATTTTCTTTCCAAAGGCATGACCAGGTTTACAAGAAGGTGAGGGACTGTTCAACCCTGAGTACACTAAATTGATTCAAAAAGCTAAGCAGGCATTGGCAGAATTCCAAAATATTTGTTTAGCAAAAATTTGAGAGGCAGTGTGCTGCAATGGATAGAGAGCCTTCTGTGAAGACATGGGTTCAAGTTTCATCTTTGTTACATATTGGCTATGTGGCTCTGGCAAGTTGTTTAGTATTTTCACTGCTAAAGAAAGACTATGAGGTGCACAAAATGGAAAGACCTGTGTTAACCAGATGGAAACTCTTCACCTAGAAGTTTGCTGTACTGGTGAGGTTACAATCACCATCTCAATTTGTTTTTTTTCTTTTTTTCCCTCTTTTTCCTATTTCCTTACACAAAAAGGGGAGAAAAAGGAATCTCCTGGTTCGTCAGAAATGGTTGGTCAAATTAAGTATGCATAACTTTCGGTGTCTCTATGACCAGCTCACTTACCCAATCACAAGAGGGAAACACTAGAGATGACAATGAATCTAGAGATCCAAGGTTCTTAACCTTGTATATTTTTATATGCTTCTGGGTTACCTCCACACCTACGAAAGAGATCATTGACAAAGGACTTGGAGAGAAAAAGAAAAGAGATCATTTAATTTTTTTTTTAATTTTGATAATTCATTATAACACAGCGACAGGTTTAATCACACATAATAATCATTGCACGAGAGCAAAGAAGTCATATAAAGGCTCATATGCACCCAAGTGCCTGCACACACATATGTGCGCACACACAAACACACATTCTTCTTTGGAAAATTATCACAGTATTATCTGGAGAGGAAAATATCACAAAAATCTTTCCCCTAAGTTCCCTAACAACTTACTCCCAAATAAGTTTTTGCTACATCATCCAGAAAGAGAATCTCTTACTAGATAGTATAATGGAAATTTATTTTCATTTCAGTATTTTTAATTTTTAAAAATCAGTGCAAGGACCCCTAGACACCATTCAAAATATACTAAAAAGCATTCTCTGAATGTTAGTTCTGCTTTAGACCCATGCAACAGCATCCTTTGATGAGGGCAAAAGTCCTTTTACAAACCATCACTTTTCACTTCCTTCTTTTGTAGAGACATCTAGTCCCATTTAATTTGTGATGAAAAGAGGCACAGACCAGTCATGATAATATATTGTCAATTAGTACCAGAATTAGAAATACTGATTTCCCACTAAGGATGCTGCCTAATCTATTTTCCTATGGCCTGTACCTGAGAGGACTAAAAGTCAAGTCTCTTCCTTACAGTCAATATCATCATTATTTCTGTGGGGTCCAATGTGGGGGAGGAGTGGTTGCTGGGTAACTGGGCCCTAAGAATGGTCTATGACATCCTGGTCTCCCCAGCCATCTACAGTTGCCAACCCCTGGACCCATTTTCTTCTTCCCCTTGGCCACCCCACTTATCCTTTCTCAGCTTCCACAGCTCCGGTACTTGGTCCCAGCCCTCCTCACAGAAAATCAGTTGTAGTGCCTTATCTATGTCATCCATCACATGGGAAACTTCTAACAGGCTGGGATCAAGGACAAAGTCTCGGTGTCCATGGAATGGAGTGTCTGTCTGTCCCCGAGAGGGGCTATATACCTCACTACGTACTAGGACAGACAAGCATCTCTGCAGTCAGTGGTCCTTGCTTTTCCTCAATGGCTTCATAGGACTCCTGTACTTGACCCTTCCCATTCTTCTGCAGGTAGCAGTTGTACAGGTTGGCACCATAGTTATCACTCACTGGATTATCACCAATGGCATAGAGTTTGCTCTATGCCCGATCAGAACTTCTACTTACTGGTAGGTAGTGAGGGTGGGCTTCCCCATCAGGACTGCATATTTCAATTCCTTGCCCGTCACTTTTTGGTAAATGCTCTCCAGGCAGAGAAGAAAGGTGCCATGGCCAAACCTGTGCATCATGGCTTCAACCATCCAAAGGAGATCCATGCTGCTGGCATGGACAGGGAGATGGGGATGGGGGCTACTGCCAGCCCTGTGCCAGGGTTCCCATTTCTGAGGACATCCATGATGAGCTGGAGACTTGTCTCCCAGCAGACTGGCTCTCTGAAGAGAAGTACCCCTTCTATGGGGGGGAAGTCAGATGTCAAGGGAGGCATAGTCTTTGGCCATCATTCAAGATCAACCATGTCAAGTACAGGAAATGCAGATCTCAACTCATCAACAGTAACCACATTCTGGAAGCCCAAGTTCTGGGCATTGTCCACCATAGGCCCCTGCCTGATACCAGCCTTTGCTTATTATGGAACTTTGAGAAGAACTTCAAGGAACTGATGGAAAGTATTACTTGTTCTGGTTCAACCTGCAGACCCAGGAGGTATGACAATTCCTAAGCTTTTACATGTGGTACACAATTTCCAGCATTAGTGACAAAGACAACTGGCATTCAGAAATGCCCATGTGAGTCAACCAGCTTTTGGGCAGTTTCCAAGACAGCAGGGATCACTTTGTGGCCACAGATAAACACACCATCAATGTCAAAGAGGAATCCAAATGTTGGAGAGGTCTGCGCGAGGCCGGCTGCGTAACTCCTTCCGGGGCTGCCCTGAAGCTCCCATACCTTGCAGAGGGCAAGGTGCCGAAGCCAGCAACCCAGAGCAGCTCAGACCAACATGAAACAGTTGTGCAAACCCATCTGATCTTGCTGCTGCCAGCACGTGCAGCCAACAGGCCCGCGCTCTCCCTGCTGGGGCCAAAAGAGATCATTTTAGAGCATCAGTGACCTTCATTTCCCTCTTTGAAGCCTATCACACAGGGTCAAAATGAGATTTCTATTACTAAAACCCAGCTTTATGAATGCAGGCCTTCCTCCCATTCTCCCTGGCTTCTCCAGTACTGCTTTCCTTTGCTCTACTTTTTCCACTGTAGAACAGTACACACAGGTAATTTAATTACATATGCTTAACCTTTCAAAGAAAGTGAAGACATTTCCATATCCTTAGTGTAAATGAAGATTTTGAGAAGTGACAAAATGGATCTGCAGAAAAAGGAAGAAGCTTAGAACTTGGTAAAACACCAATCAAATGAGATGGAGAGAGTTCCAATGAAATCTTGAAGGGAGCAGTTGGGAAGCCCAGCTGCTTGAACTTCACTTCCTTCTCTGGCTATTGGAAGAGAAAGGTGGAAGACAAACTCTCTCTTTGGTCATTGGTTATCCATATGACTGAGTGCTGAGAAGACTTTTGGGTTTAGCTCAGAAGAAACCCATCAGCCTTTGCTGTCAAGATCTCCCTTTAGGGAAAATAACATTATTTCCTGAATTTGAATATATCTTAGAATCATCAATCAACAGGGATAACATAAAATTAGGGAGACCTATTTTCCTCTCACCCCTTCCCCTTCCCCTTACCTCCCCTATAAGAATAAAAGACCTCTTAGTTGAAAGATTTAATTGTGAGAGTTAGTTATTAGAGGAAACTTTCAAACTTACCATTTCTGAGAAGAACATTCAAGACAGTTGTAGAGGAACAGGAAGTAGGGTTGGGGAAGAAATTGAAGATCCGGTCTTTCCCCTACTTGACTTCCTGGTACTAAGGCTTTAGCATTTCCTATTACCATAATTCCCCTAATAACTGTACCTACTACATCAGTTTTAGACACGTAAGCTTAGTTCATGAAGTGTAGAGTTTCACATCATTTATTCAACTTCACTGAAGTTTAGAACATTCAAACACATTCCTGCTACTGTCAGTGATGACTAGGGGTTTAAAACTCCCAAATAGACTTTTCTGGGGGCTTTCTCTTCTACCTTCTACAAAAGGCCTTTCCTGATTCTTCTAGGCACCAGGGCTCTCTCCTTCCATACTCCATCCATCCCATGCCCTTTGAATGAATTTTGTAGTATATTCCCTTAATCTCTCAGGATCTCCTTTTCTGTATGATTAGTAGGGCAGGTTAAATATCCTCTAAGTTCCCTTTCAGTCTTAAAGTGATTTCATGATGCTATGATTTGTATAAATGTTGTTTTCTTCTATTAGATTGTTAACTAATGAAGAGTGATACTATTTCTTGCTTTTTCCTTCCTTTCTTTTCTTTTTATTTCTTTTCTTTTCTATTTCTCCTTTCTTCCCTCCCTCCCTCACTTCATCCCGCTTTCCCTTCCTTCCTCTCTCCCTCCCCCTGAATATCCTTGGATATCCTCGATCTTTTGTTCTTCCAAATGAACTTTGTTATATTTTTTCTAATTCAGTGAAAAAGTTTTTTGGTAGTTCAATGGGTATGGCACTAAATAAGTATATTAATTTGGGTAGGATTGTCATTTTTATTATGTTAGCTCATCCCATCCATGAGCAATCAATATTTTTCCAATTGTTTAGATCTAGTTTTAGTTGTGTGGAGAGTGTTTGTAGTTTTGTTTGTATAGTTCCTGTGTTTGTCTTAGCAGATAGATTCCTAAGTATTTTATTTTGTCTAGGATGATTTTAAATGGAATTGTTCTTTCTAATTCTAGCTGCTGAAATGGGTTGGAGATATATAGAAATGCTGGTGACTTATGTGGGTTTATTTTGTATCCTGGAACTTTGCTAAAATTATTGATTGTTTTGACTAGCTTTTTAGTTGATTCTCTAGGATTCTTTAAGTAGACCATCCTATCATCCGCAAAGGGTGATAGCTTGGTCTCCTCATTGCCAATTCTAATACCTTCAATTTCTTTTTCTTCTCTAAGTGCTACTGCTAGTGTTTCTAGTACAATGTTAAATAATAGAGGTGATAATGGGCATCCTTGTTTCACTCCTGATCTTATTGGGAATGCTTCTAGTTTATCCCCATTGCAGATGATGTTTGCTGATGGTTTTAGATATATACTGTTTATTATTTTTAGGAAAGGTCCTTCTATTCCTATACTTGCTAGTATTTTCAATAAGAATGGTTGTTGTATTTTATCAAAGGCTTTTTCTGTGTCTATTGAGATAATCATGTGATTTTTGTTGGTTTGCTTATTAATATGGTCAATTATGTGGATGGTTTTCCTAATATTGAACCATTCTATCATTCCTGGTATGAATCCTACCTGGTCATAGTGAATAACCCTCCTCATCACTTGCTGGAGTCTTTTTCCTAGTATACTATTTAAGATTTTTGCATCTGTGTTTGTTAAGGATATTGGCCTATAGTTTTCTTTCTCTGTTTTTGATCTGCCTGGCTTTAGGAGCAGTACCATGTTTGTGTCGTAAAAGGAATTTGGTAGAACTCCTTCTTGGCTTATTCTGTCAAATAGATTGTATAATATTGGGATTAGTTGTTCTTTCAATGTTTGATAGAATTCATTTCTGAATCCATCAGACCCTGTGGATTTTTTCTTAGGGAGTTCTTTGATGGCTTGTTCAATTTCTTTTTCTGATATGGGGTTGTTTAGGTAATTTATTTCTTCTTCTTTTAGTCTAGGCAATTTATATATTTGTAAGTATTCATCCATATCACCTAGATTGCCATATTTGTTGCCATATAATTGGGCATAATAGTTTTTAATGATTGCCTTAATTTCCTCTTCATTGAAGGTGAGGTCTCCCTTTTCATCTGGGATACTGTCAATTTGGTTTTTTCTTTCCTTTTTTAAATTAGACTGACTAGTACTTTGTCTATTTTATTTGTTTTTTTTCAAAGTACCAGATGCTAGTCTTATTTATTAAATCAATAGTTCTTTGACTTTCAATTTTATTAATTTCTCCTTTGATTTTTTGGATTTCTAATTTAGTCTTCGGAGGATTTTGAATTTGTTCATTTTCTAGTTTTTTTTTAATTTGCATGCCAAATTCATTGACCTCTGACCTTCTTAATTTGTTAATATATGAACTCAAATTTCCCCCTGAGTACTGCTTTGGCTGCGTCCCATAGGTTTTGAAAGGATGTCTCATCATTGTCATTATCTTCAATGAAGTTATTAATTGTTTCTACAATTTGTTCTTTAACCAGTTTTGGGGAATCATATTGTTTAATTTCCAATTAATTATTGATTTACCTCTCCATGTACCATATTAATTATTATTTTCATTGCATTGTGATCTGAGAAGGTTGCATTTATTATTTCTGCTCTTTTGCACTTGTTTACAATATTTTTATGCCTAATACATGGTCAATTTTTGTGAATGTACCATGTGCTGCTGAAAAGAAGGTATATTCCTTTTTTGTCCCTATTTATTTTTCTCCACATGTCTACTAACTCTAATTTTTCTAAGATTTCATCCACTTCTCTTACCTCTTTCTTATTTATTTTTTGGTTTGATTTATCTATTTCAGATAGAGGAAGGTTCCGGTTTCCCACTAGTATAGTTTTTCTATCTATTTCATCCTTGAGCTCCACTAGTTTCTCCTTTAGAAATCTGGATGCTATGCCATTTGATGCATACATGTTGAGTACAGATATTTCCTCATTGTCTATATTACCTTTTATCAGGACGTAATTACCTTCCCTATCTCTTTTAACTATATTTATTTTTACTTTATTTAGATTTATTTTTACTTTATTTTTACTTATTTTTTTTACAAGTTAATGACTTTATTGTATTGACATATTTAAAAAATATTACAAACTTAAGCACTACTGATGAGATCCAAGGTGTGACAGCAAGCTCTGCAACCAGGCAAGAAAAAGCACAGGGGTAGTGGTGATTGGTGATTCTGTAGCCTTGAGTTATGTCTTTGGTATTAGAAATGCATGTGAATATGCAGCATTTAACTTTTCCAATACAGGGCATTCAGCACAGACCAAAAGAGATATCATGTCAGATATCATGATTGTGACTCCTGCCTTCTTTTTATCAGTTGATGCCCAATAGATTT
The DNA here is from genome assembly GCF_027887165.1 of Monodelphis domestica. Lineage (NCBI taxonomy): Eukaryota > Metazoa > Chordata > Mammalia > Didelphimorphia > Didelphidae > Monodelphis > Monodelphis domestica. The sequence goes on from NC_077233.1 coordinate 260,700,003, forward strand.
GGCTCCATCATCTTACTTTCACCCTATGCATATCTACCTTCCTCATGTGTGTTTCTTGTAGACAGCATATGGTAGGGTTTTGGATTCTAATCCACTCTGCTATTCCCTTGCATTTTATGGGGGAGTTCATTCCATTCACATTCAGAGTTATGATTACTAGCTGTATATTTCCCAGCATTTTTATTTCTACTCCTGATCCTTCTGTTTCTTCTTTCACTATTTTCTTCTACACCAATGTTTGTTTTTAATCAGTACCCCTATTTCCCACCCTTATTTTACTTCCCTTTTGTACCCCCTCCCTTCTTGTTCCCTCCCTTATTTTCCCCTGTAGTCATTCTAAAATTACCCCACCACCACCACCTTCTCCCTCCCTTTTACTGCTTCCCTCCCCACCAGTCCGTTTATTACCCTTCTACTCCCCTATAGGGTGCAAATCTATTCTCTGCCCCAATGGATTGGATTGTTCTTCCCTCTTTGGGTCAGTTTCAAAGTACATAAGAGTTGAGTATTTCCTATCTCCAACATCTTCACTCTTCCAGTGTATTGATGTTCTCCCTCCTCCCTCCATGAGCTTCTTTGTGACATATGAATTTGCCCCCATTTGTTTCTTTTCCCATTTCTTTTAGTATTAACATCTCTTTTTAGCTCTAGTTGTGTGTGTGTATATATATATATATATATATATATATATACAAACACATGTATATGTATTTATGCATACATATATCTATATACCTATTTATGTCTTGTCCTTTTATCCTATACAGTTTGTGACTGTTCCCTCTAAGTGCAATTCTTCTAGCTGCCCAGGTGATAACAACAGTTTTTAGGAGTTGCCAATGACCTCTTTTCTTATAGGGATACATATCATTTTAGCTGATTGAGTCTCTTAAAAATTTTTTTTATTTTGTTTTGTTTTTCTTTTTTCCCTCTTTTTAAATTATCTTTTGATGATTCTCTTGAGTTCTGTGCTTGGACGTCAAATTTTCTGCTCAGGTCTGGTCTTTTCTTTGCAAATTCTTGGAATGCTTCTATTTTGTTGAATGAACATACATTCCCCTGTAAGAATATAGTCAATTTTGGGGGGCAGCTGGGTAGCTCAGTGTGTTGAGAGCTAGGCCTAGAGACGGGAGGTCCTAGGTTCAAATCTGGCCTCAGACACTTCCCAGTTGTGTGACCCTGGGCAAGTCACTTGACCCCCATTGCCTAGCCCTTACCACTCTTCTGCCTTGGAGCCAATACACAGTATTGACTCCAAGACGGAAGGTAAGGGTTTAAAAAAAAAAAAAAGAATATAGTCAATTTTGCTGGATAGTTGATTCTTGGTTGTACACCTAGTTCCCTTGCTTTCCAGAATATCATATTCCATGCCTTTCAGACCTTCAGTGTAGATGCAGCCAGATCCTGTGTTATCCTCACTGTGGTTTCATGGTATCTGAATGACTTCTTCTTGACAGCTTGTAATATCTTTTCTTTGGTCTGATAGTTCTTGAATTTGGCTATAACATTCCTGGGTGTTGTCAGTTAGGGATTAAGTACAGGAGGTGATCTGTGGATTATTTCAATCTCCACTTTTCCCTCATGTTCTAGAATATCAGGGCAGTTTTCTTGAATAATTTCCTGTAGTATTGTGTCCAGGCTTTTTCTTTTGTCATGGTCTTCTGGTAGACCAATGATTCTTAAATTGTCTCTTCTCAAACAATTTTCTAAATCTTCTGTTTTGTGAATGAGATGCTTCATATTTTCCTCAATTTTTTCATTCTTTTTGTTTTGTTTTATAGTGTCCTGCTGCCTTGTGAGGTCACTTGATTCTAGTTGTTGTATTCTGGTTCTTAATGCCTGCATTTCATCCCTGGCTTTTTGATCATCCTTCTCCTTCTGTTCTGATTTTCTATGGAGGTCATCTTTCATCCTCTTTACCCCATCTTTCATTTCCTTTGCCTCATTTTCCAGCTGATTAATTTTGACTTTCAAGACAGTGTTTTCTGTTTCCAGATGACTTTATTTTGCAGTTAAAGTTGTCTTCAGCCTCTCTTAATTGTGTTTTGAATTGCTTTTTGAGTTCTTCCATAGCCTGTATCCAATTCGCTGTGATTTCTGATTTATCATTTGCTGATCTCTCCCCCTCTCTTCTGTTCACTGTATAGAAGCTATCTATTGTAATGTCTTTCTTCTTTTTCTGTTGTTTGCTCATATCCACCCCTTCTTTGCTCCCCATATTTGTCTGTGCTCTTGATCCTCTCATTTTTTTTTGTTTTGGGAGCTTCTGTCAGTCTCCCCTCTTGGAGCTTTGACAGAAGATCTCTTGGTGTAGTCTCTGGGGGAGGGTTGTTGGGAGTTTGAGCTTCCCTGTCCTCTGGAGGCTTTTGATTGGATTAAAGTCCAACAGTCAATGAGGGAGGGGTGTGGAGCCTGGACTTCCCTGAGTTCTGAAGACTTTTGATAGGAATAAGTTCAGCTTGGTTGGGCTGGGTGTGCTCTGAGGCCAACAACTCCTGTAAGGCTTCAGCAAATATGGAGGATCTCCACAGCCCTGGCCAGGCTGCCAGCTCTATGTTCCCTCTTTAGCTCCTTCCCTGCCATCTGTGTTCAATGCTCTGTGCTTGGTACAGCCCTGCCCACAAGGTACACCCTCCAGACCAGCATCTTTGCCTACCCAGAAGTTCTCACTGCTGCTGAACTCTCCACGCTCTAGGTGGGTAGGGGTGAGGGGTCCTGGGACCTTCATTCTGCCTTTCCCTTAAACCCGAGTGTTCTCGGATTTTGGCTTTTGGGGGGCGTGCACTTTTTGAATTGAGTCCAGCAAGAGGGTTTCTTGGCTCTATCTTGTTGTTAGGTTTTATTTTCAGTCCCCTAGGAGCATTCAGTTTGTGATCCGTAAGGAAGGGTATTCAGAGGTCTGAACTTCTGCTCCTTCTAGGCCGCCATCTTGACTCAGCCTCCTCCTATCTTGATTCTTGTTGAGACTCAATCAGCTAGCCTTTGCTAGTCTATAATTTGAAGGCAAAGTTAAGAATTATAAGGATAATAGCAGTAGTTTTTATTTAGGTTAGTCAGGAGTAGTGTAATCTCTGAAACACAGGAGAATTGGTTCCTTGCGGAACCAGGGAGTTTATTTGGGTGGATTTAGAATCCCTTAGAATTAGAAATCCTTTTTTTATCCTTATATATTTCAATAAATACTTTATTTTTATAATAAGAGTCTCTTTAGCATCTTTGTGGTTGGCCCTGAAGGGAAATTCATATTTCAGCTTCACTTCATCACTGAGGATACTTTTGATTACATCTATCAAAAGTAACCAAACAGTTTTGAACCTATATTGAATAGTTTTTCCATCTAAATACTTAACATTTATAATTCACCAATATTATTTTTACAGAATCTTGGAGTTCAACAGTGTAATGGTAAATATTTGACAACCAATTCTCAGGGCGGGGGCAGTGGGTGGGGAGATAATGTATGTATAATATATTTTTAAATTTATATACATTATTAAAATTTTCTCCTGGCTGGCTATATCATACCTCTGTTTTAGTCCCATTGTAGGATGCTTTGGTCAGATAGCATCTGGAGTAGTAGGTTTAGGTCTGGACATGATTATATAGACAACCTCCAGAGGAGGACAGTTCTGATAGGGAAGGATCTTTATGAAGGTCAGTTACCAAAATGTTTTGATAGCATACTATCTCTGATTGTATCTAATTCATTGATAAACATGCCAGTGTCAAGCCCCAACTACTGTAATGTAGAGACTTCCTTCCAAAGTGACATCAAAGGATTGATGACTACTTCCAGTTAACCAACTGGCTACTGAATACATCAATCAACCTAATAACCCTACTATGTATCCTACACATCTTCCATATTTTCCATGATAGAATGACTTTTAAAATTGCTTTGCTAAGATCTGGTATTATCTTTATCACACTCAAATCTACCAGTCTAGTAACCCTATCAATAAAGAAATGGAGGTTAATCTGGTGTGACTTATTCTTCATAAAACCACATGGACTCTTTGTGATTGTCCCCTCCTTTTCTAGATGTTCTCTCTCCCTCTCCCTGTTCTAATCATTCTTCTTTTGTTATTATGGAATGTTTAAGGGGACGAGACAAGAGGTAAACATCTAAATATTTTAAGTTTATTGATAAGGAAATGGGATGGGAATGAGGGTAACAGAGGAGAAGGAAGATTTCTTAATCTTATCCCCAAAGTAATTTCCCTTAATACTATTCTTTTGGATAACTTACCTAAGCTAAATAAGTTAGGTTCCCCCCAAACAGAACTTCACAAACTGAGTCCAGAAATGGGCCAAGATCCCAGAGGTAAAGTCCAAAATAAGTCCAAAAGAGATTTGATGGTTCTTCTTTGGTCTTCAATCTAATTGCCAGAAGCCTGTTCAAATCTCTCTCACCTCAAGCTGGTATCTCACAAGTGCCAAAACTCTTGTAGAAAGGTGGACATCACAGCTACCTCCAAAAACTTCACCAACAAGTCTGGTTTCAGTTGGGACCACAGCCCCTTTGGAATCTTGACCCCGGTTCTCATGTAATTCTGTGTCACATGCTCCCTGTCAATCAAATGCACTCTTTCTTTGCTTACTATACTTTCTTCCCCATCATGCAAATTGTATGATATTGTAGAATGTTTTCAGAAATCAGTTAAATTCTCTTGCCTATTGTTTACACAGTCCATTCTCTTCCCATTTTTTTTATTTGATATGACATTAGTCTTTCTCTACTTCTATAGTACTTCTCCTCTACATTCTTTCTTAGCCGTTACATCTGCTAATTCTTTAAGTGTTCTGCATGTAGTTCAAATAAACCTAGTGACTGTAATTCATCAAGGATGATTTGGTTCTCTCTCACTTTTTCCTTACTTCTCATAGGAATCACCTCATTTTAAGCCTTTCTTTGCGCCACCTTTTCTAGTCCAAAGATTACCATTCTTTGAAAGTTTGTTTTTGTCTGCCTGCCCTTTGATCCAGCCACAACACTGCTGGGTTTGTACCCCAAAGAGATCACAAGAAAAAAAAACTTGTACCAAAATATTCATAGCTGTGCTCTTTGTGCTGACTAAAAAAATGGAAAATGAGGGGATGCCTTTTAATTGGGGAATGGCTGAACAAATTGTGGTATATTGTGGAATAGAATTTGCATTACATTCAAAGGACAGAAAAAGCTGAGTATGGATCATCTGTCAATCAAAATGAAGATTCCATTGGAATGTTACTGGGAAAAACAGCTGAAGCCAAGCCAGGCTGAACCAGGCTGAGAGGCTTATGGACTCAGCTTTTGACTGCTTGTGGCTGATGGTGGTGGCTGAGCCTGAAGAGCTATTTGTATCTCTGAGACTTGAGTTTGAAGGAAGAAGAAAGACAGTTGTCCTCCTATCTCTCTGATTGATTCTGTTTCACAAGAGTGACTGGATTGCTACTCCTCCCAATATTCCCTAAGCTAAGGCTACTTGTCGATAATAGGGAAAACCCCATCCCTCTTACCTTATCCTCTACTCTTGTCCTGTCTTCCCCAAATAAACCCTTACTTGATAAATCAAGAGAAAAGAGTATTTCCTCTGAAATCTCATAGTTCACCCTGAGTGACTTGAAGGGAGGGGGAGCTGAAAGAATTCTGAAGAGGGAGGAAATGGGAGGCATTGAGGGAGGAGGGTAGGCAAAACTTGATCCATTAGTCATCTAGAGAATCAATAGACACCCTCAGAAATATCTGTCTATTACAGATTGACACCCCAGATGGGACTCGAACCCACATTCCCTGATGATGGAATACTATTGTGCTCAAAGGAATAATGAACTGGAGGAATTCCATGGGAACTGGAATGACCTCCAGAAATTGATGCAGAGTGAAAAGAGCAGAACCAGGAGAACATTATACACAGAGACTGATACACTGGTACAATAACATGTAATGAACTTTTTTACTAGAAGCAATGCAATGATCCAGGGCAATTCTGAGAGACTTATGAGATAGAACACTATCTACATTCAGAGGAAGAACTGTGGGAGTAGAAACACAGAAGAGAAACAACTGCTTGGTCACATGGGTTGATGGGGATATGATTGGGGATATAGACTCTAAATGATCGCCCTAGTGCAAATATCAAGAATATGGAAATAGATCTTGATCAATGACACATGTAAAACCCAGAGAAAGTGCAAGTTGGCTACAGGAGGGAAAGGGGGAGGGGGGTCAGGGAAAGAACATGAATCTTGTAACCATGGAAAAATATTCTAAATTAATTAAGCAAAAATTTCCAAAACTTAAAAAAAAAAGAAATTTTTTGTTCAGTAAACCAGGCATGTTCAACTCTTTGTGACCCCATAGATCATAGAATGATAGGCCCTTTTAACCTCTATTAGCTCTCAAAGTTTGTCCTTTTGCAAGAATGTTATGCCATGAGAATAACTAATGCTTAAAATATGTGGGGATTGGGGCAGCTAGGTATCAGGGTAGATAGATTGCCACATATGAGTCAGAATAATTCAAATATGGCCTCAAATACTTCCTAGCTGTGTGACTCTAGGCAAGTCACTTAACTCTAATTGCCTAGTAGCAATTCTAAGACAGAAAATAGGGGTTTAAAAATAAAGACATGTGGGGGTAAGACAGCTAGGTGGTTCAGTGAACTGAAAGCTGAGTTCAAATCTGGTCTCAGACAATTAATTATGACCTTGGGTAAGTCACTTAACCCGCATCGCTTTAACCTTTACTGCTCTTCTGCCTTGGAACCAATACTAAAAATTGGTTCCAAGATAAGGAAAAGATTAAAAAAAAAGATACATGGGGCTGAGCTCTTTCCCCCTGTTATTTTATTTTCTCCTATAAAGCCTTTCTTTAATTGGTTAATAAATTTATTTATTTATTTGTTGGTTGGTTAATTAATTGATTAATGAATCAATCATGTATCCCCCACCTTAGTTTAGGCCAATGGTCCATCAAAATGATCAGGTATACTGATGTACCCCATATAGGAAAAATACTGGAAACCAAATCAATCCCATTCAATTCCCCAAGCAAATCTGTTTCTTCCTCTGGTTTTGATTCTGAACCTACCCCTATTCTTGCCTAAGACCTCTACTTTGGCTAACACATTATCCTAGTGGATGATCCACTAAGTAGCTGAGATGGAACAAGTCATTAATTCATTCATGACCATGCTAGCTTTCTGTCAAACAGACTAGAAAAAAGTTTATAAACTGCTGAAAAACAGTAGCTGTTGAGTCAATTACCTTATGAGTTAGGGGCACCTCGTTTTTTTTTGCTCAGAGCAGAAATGATATAAGCATTGAAAGAATGGGAGAAGGAGGGCCTAAGGCATCAGGCAATCAAAGGTAGTGACAATTAGCTAGAGAAGAGAAGTTAAAGAACTGAGACTTCCAGAGGTCAGCTTCTGGCTAGGTCAATTTGTAGTTGTGAAGTTGTACCTTGGGGCAAGAACTTGCATTTCATTTTCCATTGGTTCATTTAGCAAATCTGCCCCTACATTAGAGAAAAGAGACTGCACAAGAAAATGTCAGGTCTTATCAAGATCCCATGAATTTTTCCAGGAGTAAACGTATTCTCTGTTTTTACTGTGTTCCCATTCCACAATTTGCTTCAAATTATTGGAAAGTAGTAAAATGACCATTTAGAACTAGAAAGGATGTCCTTGGGTCCAAGTCTTCATTTTACAGATAAGGGATGTAGAGTTGCCCAATGTCACACAGGCAGTAAAATGCTATTTAGATATGAAACCCAAATTCTCTGTCGCAATGTTATATGACTTGTGTAACAGTTAAAAATTTAGGGAAACTGAGGCAGGTGGAAATTAGTTTTCTCTCTGCAAGGAGTATTATTTTTATGAGGTTTATTAAAGGTCAAGGGTTAAAGAAAATACAAGCAAGAGAAGCACATGCTAGGTGGATCATGAGGCCCACCCAAATTTCATTCACATCATGAGACGTGTCTGTTTGCCAGCTGAGCCAGAAAGAGAACAGAGCCACAAAAGCCTTTGCAATCAGGTTAAATACTCCATCTCTCTCTCAGCCCAGGTGAGAATTCAGTGATATTACAAAGCATTCTGGGGCAGTGGAGCAAGGAATTCTGGGGATTGAAGTCCTGGATTCAAGTCTATTTTTTACACTTGTGAATAGTGACAAGCTGAATCTGAAAACTCTAAATGTCTTTTATGGGCTCTGAGATGTCCCTGAATTTAAAAACTCATGATATGTCCATGGCATGATGTGAAAATTAGTCAATCATTAAAGCAACTCTTTTTTGGAATGGGATTTCAAATGAGAAAAGAGCTCCTACTAAGATAATTCAGGAATATCAACGTAGTACCTTCAGCTTCATAGGATTATAGAATCCTAAATTTAGAGGTACAATGGAATTCAAAGGTCATCTAGATTAACCTTATTTTATACATGATGAATTTGAGACTTGGAAAGGTTAAGTAATTTGCCCATGATAACATAGGTAAGATAGCAGAACCAGGATTTGAACCCAGGTCCTTCCCACTGTGCCATTCTGATTGATACTAATATTTCCTATGCCTTAAATCAAGAATCAGAAAACTATGGTCTAAGGACCAAATTTGGATTGCTGCTTGTTTTAAATTGACCCATGAGCTATATTATTATTATTAATAATTATATTAATTTTGTATTCATTCTTTATTATATTAATTATATATTATATATTAAGTATATCTTTACTATTCATTATATTAATTTAAATATATAATACATTATATGTCAAATGGAATATATTGTCTAATTGTTTTAGTCATATAAAGCAAATATTAATGAATAATCATTATTAATTAAATTATTATTGTAAAATATTATAGATATGCTTAGTACACAGGCCATACAAAAACAGATGGCAGGCTGTTTTGGGCCCTGGGGCCAGAGCTCTGAAGCTCATTTGGGTTTATTGACAAGGGAGGAGATAAATTTAGCCTTAGTTACCTGTCTGACAAGCATGCTCAGATTATAGAATTTTTTGACTTCAGGGCCTGTATCTAATCAGCATTTTATATTTTAGATGTCATGGGAATTCAGTTAATCAGATGAAATTTTGTTTGGTACCCTGAAAAAAATCTAGGTGAGGGACAATGGTATAATCAAGTTGACAATGGTATAATCAGAGGACCTGTTCTATCCACAAATGAACCCAGAATTCAATATCAAAGCAACAGAAGTGTCTGATGAATCAGAGAAAGGCATCTTGTATTTGACCATGCTGGCACCATGCCACTAATGAGGAACAGGGAACTATGGTAGAAAGACTCAACCAGGGTGACTGAGACAAATGCCATTCAATGCCATTCTTGCTTCCTGAACTGATACTGATTTCATAGCAAGGAAAGAAATGTATCTATTACAAGAAAGCTTGTACTATGTGCCAGGCACTGTACTAAGTGCTTTACAAATATTCAGTCCTCACAGCAACCCTGGGAGATAGATGCTATCCTTATCCCCATCTTATAGTTGAGGAAACTCAAACAAACAAAAGTCAAGTGACATGTCCAGGGTCACACAACTAGGACAGATCTAAGTTGAGATCTGAACCACAGCTTTCTGATTCCAGATCCTGCACTCTATTCACTCTACCACCTTGCTGTCTCACAGCTCTGAATATTTTGTTCTGGAAACCATTTTTGACTAGGGAGCACATGATCTCTGGGGTATTTAGTCCCTCTGGGCTATGTGGAAGTACAGAACATTGACAATCAGAACCAATCCGGGCTGACTTGTTGCAGAGCCAACAGGCTGCCAACATGATGTACGAAGAAGGAACCAACAGCTATTACACTTCCCCATTACCATCAATAGGGACCTTGAGTCTGTCTACTTCCATGCAAATTCTATCCTGGGAGACCTTCCATAAATCTTGTGGAAAGGCTGGCTTCCCTTCCTTATCTCTCTGGTGTTAGTGACTTAACTGATTAACGTTATCCTCTTCATTCTGGGTGTCACTGATCTTTGCTCTGAGAGGTTTCCTTTGACTCCAAAATTCTCCCATCAAATTCTCACTCATTATCACTGATTCAGGATGTAAAAGAATAATTCATTGTTCAAGATAGGTTCTCTTTTTGTGGAAATAGGGCCATCTCCAATATTTGCCCAAGTGGTAGGATTATAGACTCAAAGGAAGGAAACGAGAGGTTGCATATTCCCTAGAGTTGCTAGAGGTTTTCCATCATTACCACCGTGGCCTCGACATGTGTCCAGTGAGTGGAAAGAGGAAGCTGTTCTGGAGAGAAGAGGACCAGCAGAGTCTATGAGAGATGGCTGAGTCAGCAGAGAAGACGTGTCCATTTCCATTCTTCATCATTTTGGGACCCCCTGCAACAAAAAGACTGCCCTTTTAGGGAACTGAATTGAGTCAACAAATGGTCAATTCCCTGGCATTTCCTGAATTTTTCTTCCTGAATCTAGACTGACCTTTTGATCTTAAAAGAAACCCTACCAGAGTACTTGAGTTCTGACATTTTTCATCCCTTCAATTCATAGAACTCAAAGTCATTTTAGTGTCCACCTGATCAAGTTTTTGGATTTGCTTGAGTGGAAATGGAAGCTCCAGTTGCCTCAAAACATAAATGAACAAACAAATGAATGGAAAAATGTTTATTAAGTACATTCTATGTACTAGGTATGCCCTTTCTTATCAGCATATTCCTCCCCACTTACTCCCCAAGCCAGTGATTTAACTAGTCATAGATATAAATTAGCCCTAAACCCAGATGGTTCACATCAGGAGGATTCCATCATCAACCACTCCTCAAGCCTAGTCAACTATTCAAGAACCTTGGGTTATCCCCAGAAAAATTAAATGGGATCAGGAGATAATAGGACTGAAATGAAGCTAGAGGGAGAGAGTAAATGTGAGGAGATCAGTCTATAGTTCTTAGAATTTGCTTTGTACTTCTCTCATGAATAAATTGGGTTTATCCCTAGGTAACTTCCACTTAAAGTCTTCTGTGAAGAAGAATTCACCTCTGAATCCATCACAATTAATTAGTGGCTTCTTCTATTTCACTTTATAATATATATGTATATGTATATATTTATTTAGGTTTTCCAGTAATTGTTTTGTAAAGGCAAATATTTTAGACTTTTGTAGCTATTGCAGAAGTAATTGGTATAGTGGATACAGAAAGACTGAAGTTCAAATCCTGCCTCAGACAGTTATTAAATGTGTGACTCTGGGCAACTTATACAAAATCTATTTGCCTCAATTTCCTTATCTGTAAAATGGAGATAACCTAATTTTCAGGTTGTTGTAAAAAGCAAACGAGACATGTTTTGCAAACCTTAAAACGCTATGTAAATGTGAGTTACTATATTCATTTCTTTTTATATTCTCAGTTTTATTGTTATGTGATACCAGCCAAATTATGTGTAATAATCTCTAATAATTTCAGTACATCCTCTTTTGTTATGATTTCTTACTATTTTTTAAAAGGGGCTTACCTCTTACTTATTCTTGATTTAACTGGCTGCTTAAAGAGCTTCTGAAGAGTTTTGCCCATAGTAATAATAGCAAGTCAACAGGAGAACACAGATCTGATTCTCAGCTCAGTTGTTTTGCCATTATATTAAAATATCTTCTTCCACTTAACCACTAATTCCTCCTCAGTAGTATAGGCAAATGGTCTAAAGAATGGATGTATGGCAATTAATTTTCATTAGCGTAGCCAGTGTAAAAGTTTGTAAAATGGAAATTCTTCCAACAAGAATTTATTATATACTTGTGTTCAAGACAACTAGCTGGGCAGATAGATGACACAGTGGATAGCCTGCTGATCCTGGACTCAGAAAGCCTTATCTTCCTATCTTAAAATCTGGCCTCAGATTTTATTGGCTGTGGGACCCTGGGCAAGTCACTTAACCCTGTTTTCCTGTTTCTTCATCTGTAAAATGAGCTGGAGAAAGAAATAGAGAACCGGTCCTGTGTCTTTACCAAGAAAACTTCAAATGGGGTCACAAAGAGTCATATGTGACTGAAAATGACTCAACAACAATAATGTTCAAAACACCATCCTGGGAGTTTGAAATACAGATAGGAAAATGAAATAGTCCCAACCCCAAAAGAGCTTACATTCTTCTGAAAGGATATACAGGAATAGAAATAAACAAAGTATATGCAAAGTAATGCAAATAATTTCAAGTAGTGAGGAACAATCGAATGTAATACACTTTTCTACTAACAGCAATGCAATGACCCAGGACAATTCTGAGGGACTTATGTGAAAGAGCACTATCCACATCCAGAGAAAGAACTGTGGGAGCAGAAACACAGAAGAAAAACAACTGCTTGATCACATGGGTCAGTGGGGATGTGATTGGAGTTTTGATGTTAAAAGATCACTCTACTGCAAATATGAATAACATGGAAATAGATTTTGAACAATGATACATGTATAACCCAGTGGAATTGCTCATCAGCTCTGGGAGGGGAGAAGGAAAAGGGAAGGGAAAAATCATAAATCATTGAACCGTGAAAAATAATCTAAATAAATTTTTTTTTAATAAGCAGTGAAGGACACTAATGTACTGTTGGTGAAATTGTAAATTGGTCCAACCCTTCTGGATAACAATTTCGAACTATGCCCAAAGGGCTAGAAAACTATGTACACTAGAAAACTGTATACTCTTTGACATGGCAATACCACAACTAGGTCTGAATCCCAAAGAAATCAAAAAAGAGGGAGGGGGGAGTATTTATTTCTACAAAAATATTTATAGCTGTTCTTTTTGTGTTGGCAAAGAATTGGAAACTGAAAAAATGTTCAATTGGGGAATGCTTGAACCAGTTTTGGTATATAATTGTAATGGAACACTATTATGCTGTAGGAAATGATGAGCAGAATGCTTTCCAAAAAAAACAACTGGGAAGTCTTTTATGAACTGATGCAAAATGAAGTGAGTTGAAACACAGTGTACACAATAACAGCAATATTGTAACCATGATCAACTGTGAAAGACTTAACTACTCTGATTTATATAGTGATCCAAGACTTTGATGAAAACTTCTATATACCTCCAAAGAAAAAATTGATGGAGTCTGAGTTCAGATTGAAGTATATTTTTTCCACTTTGTTTTTCTTGTTCTTTTTGCAACATTGCTAATAAGAAAATATGTTTTCATGATTTCACGTGTGTAATTAAAATCACATTTCTTGCTTTCTCAATGGGAGACAGGAGGAATGAGGAAGGAAAATGATTTGAAACTCAAAGCTCCTCTAAAAGGATGTTTAGGCACAATCAATTGTAATAGACTTTTCTTCCAGTAGCAATGCAATGCTCCAGGACAATCCAGAGGAACTTATGACAAGAACTCTATCCATCTTATAAAAGGTGAGTAAAATGGGTGACTGAGATTTTACTTGATTCAGTTTGAGAGGACAGTCTGCTCAGGCTCAGAGAACTAAATGGCTTCTCTGTGAAAAGGCCAGCAAGTAACTCACTCTGACTTCAGTTGTTAAACAGTTGTAGATTTATTAACAAGGATAAAAAAAGATTGGGTATTGGGTTGAGGGCTTGGAGATTCCCTAGCACTAATAAAATCTAATTTTTCCCAGCCCGCTGACCTTGCAGAAGGTCTCTTCAACCCCCAACAAATGTTGGAGCTACACTCACTTCCTCTCTACCTAGAATTCCCCTGTTTCCTAACTTGCTACCTAGGCTAAGCCAACACAAACAGTTTTTGATGGAAGCCAGAATATAGCTGTTAAGTCAGAGGATGGTGTCGGTAGGGAGCTAGTCACCCTGGCTTGAACAAAGTCCACCAAGGCAACTTAGCAGTTCAGTTCACTACTGAGGTAGGTGTTCTTGAGAGATCTTGGGATGTTTCTTCAATGTCTGGGATCACAGAGGAATCACAGGAAATCACAACAGATGGTTGAATGGGTTTTCACCATAGGATCAGGAGAGAGAGAAAAATCAGCTCCAGAGTGGTTGCTTGCTCTCCCCTACTCCAGAACTCTTAGCTGTCTCAGAATATTTTCACAGGATTCTAAGGTCTCCCCTGGTACTTCCTGGCTTGCTGCATTCCATCCAGCTTCTGTTTCCACTCTGCTCCCTTGCTTCCTTCTGAAACTCTCTTTAACAACCTCCAGAGAAAGAACTGTGGGAGTAGAAATGCAGAAGAAAAATAAATGATCGATCTCGATCTCGTGGTTCAATGGGGATATGATTGGAGTTTTGACATTAAAAGATCACTCTGTTGCAAATTTGAATAATATGTAAATAGGTTTTGAACAATGACACATATATAACCCAGTGGAATTGTTCATCAGCTTTGGGAGAGGGGAGGAGGAAAATCATGAATCATGTAACTATGGGAAAATATTCTAAATAAATAACTAAATTATAACCAAAAATAATGTTTAAAATAAATAGATTATAAATTTGTTTGTTTTTTAAAGAAACAGGGAACACTAACAAATGGATTGATCAGGAAGAGCCTCCTTTAAAGAGGTGGCCCTGAGCTATGCTTTAAAGGAAGACAGGAATTTTAAGACATGATGAGGTAGGTCTCTGTAGCTGAAGAGAAGAGAAATATTAGGCATAACAATGACTAAGGTATGAGAAACCTTACCCTACTAAGAATGGAGATCAGTTGTTTTACATTGAAAACAAAACAACATAAAGCTATTTCAGTGGATAAGGGAGGGAATTCCATTAGATATAAGAAAGTACTTCCAAATGTTAAGGCTTGGTAACTAGATCTGATTATTATGTAGGAGTTGAACCATGTCAGACTCTTGTAAACCTCAAATTTCCTTAGACTTATAAATGTTGGAAATTTCACCATTGGGATATTTCATACTTGGAAAATTTCTTACTGATAGTCTATTGGAATGGGAACCCCATTGGCATGGGTCTCTTCCCTTCTTAAGATTACTTTAGGACAGAAACCCTTTGCTGAACAATGGAAAGGACTTTGACCTATGCTTAAGCATAGAACAGGAATTTCTTTGAATCATGATTGATTTTAGAATTGATACAATGGAGATACTTGGAATCAATCTCCAACCTATTCAGTCCTAACAGGATTGAGTAAGGGCTGCAGCCTAGATCAAAATTTAATTATTCCAATCTCTACCCTACTCAGGTTAACAGGATTTAGAAAGGGCTGTAGCAAAGGAGCAAAGATTTAATCATTTGAAAATATGACCTTCAACAGACATGTGCAAAGCCTCTGGGTGGTCCTGGGTTAAGCTAGAGCCTCCATTGGCACAGGGAAATTGATGGACAGGGGATTGGTAGATGTGAGGACTGAGGGGAGGCAACTTGGATGGTTTCCTTAAATATAGGGGGTCTGAAGACTCCAGGAGGGGGTTGAGTAGTTGGTCGGTGTGGTTCGTGTGGGCTCTGAGGAGCTTGCTCTGGAGGAAGCTGAAGGTGGGGGCCTCTGAGACTGTTTCTCCATTTTGGTCACGTGAGTAATAGGGACTGATCTTTTTTCTTTGCCCCAGCTATCTAAGGGCTTGGGCCTTTTGGCCCAGCCTTAACAGAAGGGATATTTAAGCCCTATTCCCTTCTCTCCCTTTTTCTCTCTCTCTATCTCTAATTCCTTTCTTACTCCTATTGAAATTAAACTCCATAAAAGGTTGACAGCTGACTTGAGTTTCATTTAGGAATTACATAGCTGAATTCCTTGGCGACCTTAAATTAATATATATCAGTCTTTTAAAGTGATTCCCTTGTCACACTCTTCATGACTCAATTTGGAATTTTCTTGACAGAGATGATGGGTGAATTTCCCACTTCTTTCTCCAGCTCATTTTACAGATGAGAAAAATGAGGAAAATAGTGTAAAGTGACTTGCCCAGGGTCATACAGGTAGGTAGTATCTGAGTGCAGATTTGAACTCATGTCTTTCTGACTCTAGACCCAACACTATCCACAGAACCACCTAGCTGTCCCTAGATCTGGTCATCAAAGTCAAAATATGCAGATCTCTAGCTCCCTACAATGTAGAAACTACAAAGGCCATACCAATATCTATGAGGTATGCCTATGTCAGGACAGAACTTGATATCTTTTTCCTTACTCCAGTCCAGGGAATTTTAGTAATCTCCTACTAGACATAACAACTAAAATTTTATACAGGGTATCCCAAAGGTCTTAGCTCCTTTTAAGTTTTTAAGAAGCACAAAGCTTCACTAAGACTTTGGGGACAACTGGTATTAGCACTTTAAGGCTTGCAAAATATTTTCACAATCTCATTTAATCATCACAATAACCCTGGGGGCAGTGCTATTGTTATCCCCCTTTTACAGAAGAGGAAACTGAGGTTGAGCTGTTGAAACTTATCCAGGATCACCCAGTTAATATGTCTGAAGCAGGATTCAGGTCTCACCTGAGTGATCTTTCAAGGACTGAAAGATTTTTTTCTTTGGAGAAGTTGAATGCTGGTTTTTAAAACTGGACCCTTTCAAAGAGATTTTGCTTAACTTTTAGAAAGAGGGAATGAACTGATTCAAAGTGCAGTAAGCAGAACCAGGGGTACACCATACACAGCAACAACAATACAATCATCAGCTGTGAATGACTTGGTTATTATCAGCAATGAGAGCATCCAAGACAGCTCCAAGGGACTTGTGATGAAAAATGAATTCCATAAAATGAACTGATGGTGTCTGAAAACAGATTGAAGCATTCCATTTTTCATTTTATTTCCTTTGTGAGTATTTTCTTGTATGTGTAATATATGTCTTCTTTCACAAAATGATGAATATAGAAATGTTTAAAAAAAAGGGAATAAAATTTGGGGAAATAAAACTCATCTTTGAAAGGTTCTATGTAATTCACAGAGGATTAAAAAGCCTGAAGGCTCAGAGGTTTAGGATTCTTCTTAGTGATTCTTCACATCAATTCTGTTTATTTTGCCCTCTTCTTCCAGTTTCAGTCCTCTGGTTTCTGTTTCCCTGGACTTCAACTGCTTCCTTCCTTTATTCTGTCCTCTGATTTGCATATCTTCCTGGATCTTTTTTCTCTGCCTGGATTTTGACCAGCTCCTTGTCTTGACTGACCTCTTGGTGTAGATCCTATCTATCTCCATCTTGTCTGTTTCGTTTGGCCTCACAACCTCCCTTTGACTTCTGACATTTGGCTAAAACTCTCTCAAGCTCCAGTTTCCATGACTAGATCCCCAGTCTTTTGGCAAAAGCCAACTTTCATCCACCAAGTCCTTGAAGGGGCTGTCATTTAGAAGACTCGTTTTTAGATATGCTGGTTTTCATCAACCCTGGAAAGCAGGACTTGGGAGCACCATGTAAAAGTTACGCAAGGCAAAATTCAGCTCAATATTCTACTCTAAAATGGAATCTCCTGACTTGGGAAGTAGAAAGCCCAATCCAAGGAGGGCTTTCATCAGAAGATATATAACCATTGTAGAAGGGATTCCTGCTTAGTTATAGGTTATCTTAGATGACTCCTGAGGTCCCTCCCAAGTCTTACTCTATGGTTTTATGATATCCTAACAAAGAAGGGCCTCGAGCCAAAGAAATTAAAGGGGGCAAAGAAAGAGATTAAAGGAGAGGAGGTAGCTAGGTGGCTCAGTGAATAGGTGGATCTTGGAACCAATACATAGTATGAATTCCAAGACAGAAGGTAAAAGTATAAAAAAAAAGAAAAGAATAAAAGAAAAAAGTAATCAAGGTTCCTTTGGCTTTGACTAAAAGTAGTAAAGGACACCAGAGTGCTTCCAAGGCAGCGAAATAATTCCCAGAAGGTTATTTGTCATAATAGTCAGAGAATGGAAACATTACATAGGAAAAAAATGATATTAACAGAGGCCTAGGAAGTCCATCAAGAAAAAGGAGTAGGACTCTGAGTCTTTTAGTATCTCCTTTGAATAATTTTTTTCTTGAAATCTCTAAATTTTAGGTCTGGGAGCAACTTCCAGGACTTATTTAATGCATCCCCTGCCTTCTCAGGAGGGTAGAATATTTAATAGAGTTATCAATTCTATTCTTAAAAAACTCTAAGGAGAAAAGATTCTTAGGAGATGTTAAAAGCAAGGGGGAAGATCTGAGGATAGAAATGATCTCTAAGCCCCTTTTTAATCTCAAAACTCCTGTAAAATTCAAAGTTCATGTCGGGTAATATGCAGAATATTACAGGAGCATCCAGTGACTCTACATCATCACTGATGTCTCCCTCTCCCTCAACCCATATCTCAAAACTTGCCATTTCTGCCATCACATTTCCTATATCTGACTCTTCTCTACTTACCTAGTAACCACCTTGGTTTAGGTCCTCATCATCTCTCACCTAGATTATTGCAACAGCCTCCTCATAGGTCTCCATGCCTCAGTTCTCTCCCCACTGTAGTCCGTCCTACATCCCTCTGTCAAAGTCATTTTCCTAAAGGACAGATCTGACCTTGTGACTCCACTATTCCACCAAATCCTGCGAGCTCTTATTGCCATGAAGATAAAATATGAACTGAACGCTTCTATTTAGTTTTAGTTTAGTTTACAAAGTCTTTTACAACCTGGTCCCATTCCAGTTTTCCAGTGTCAGTAGACATTCCTCTCCTTCCTAACCAAATTGGTCTTACACACACACACACACACACACACACACACACACACACACACCCTTCTCCATCTTTCCTTCTCTGAGCCTTTATGCTACCTGGAATGTATTCCCTCCTTGCCTCTCTCTCCCTCAGACAGTCTCTTTCTTCCTTTAAGACACAACTAAAGGACTATATTCTTCTAGAAGTCTTTCCTGAGCCCCCAAAACTGCTAGTGTTCTTACTCTATACATTGTATTTAACTGATTTCTATATATTTTATGTTACTTGCTTACATGATTATGTATGCATTTATATAGTATTTATTTATTTATACAAATATATAATTTATATATTGTTGTTCAGTCATTTCAGTCATGTCTTGACCCCTTTTGGTTTTCATTGCAAAGATACTGGAGTGGTTTGCCATTTCCTTTTCCAGATCATTTGACAGATGAGAAACAGAGGCAAACAAGGTTGTCAAGGGTCACAAACTCAGTGAGTGTTTGAGGACAGATTTGAACTTGGGAATATGAATCTTCCTGATTCCAAACCCAGTGCTCAATTGACTGTGGCACCTAGCTGCCCACAAGGTATACATACATATATAATATAATATGTGTACTAAAACTATAAATTTTATCTTTATGCTGTATCTATTTCATATGTATTTTTCTTCTCACTAGAGTGGAAACCCACTGTAAGCAGGGAGTGTTTCACTTGTTATATCTGTAACCCTTTAGCTCTTGTCTTTCGTCACTTTCATAAGATTTGAAGGGGAAGGAGGTTGTTGCACCCCTAAGCCCCCAGGGCAATGAGAATTATGGGCTCTTTTCTCCTGGAGACTTTGAAGACTAGAATTGGCACTTCTATTTAATGGTTCAAATGTCACCCTCCTGAGAAGCAAGGAGATGGATTAAACAACTACTAGAAGTTGCTTCCAGTCCTAAAAGTTAAGGATTTAAAAAAGAAATGTGTTCAAAGAAGACATTCAATGCAAGAGGTGCCTTCTGTGGTCTCCCAGCATTATTTCTGGGGCCCTTTTTTCTGGTCTATATTTAGAAGACTTAGAAGCTAGTGGAGTCAGGGGTGGTCATGTAGCTATATATCAAAAGTCCAGGAATTTAGTGGACCTAAAAAGAGAAATTAGTCCCTCCCCATCATTTTAGAGATGAGGAAACAGAGGACCAGAACAGTGAACTGATTAAGATCATCCAACTATTTGTCACAGACTTTCCCAGATTTCCTGACTTCCAGGTCTAATGGCCTTTTAAACAAATCCTATTGTCTTTCATGCTTAGCTGACTGATTTTAATCAGTACTCTACAAATATATTCCATATACACATTCCACCAAGATTCACAGTTATAATATGTTTGCATTACACGCATTAAAGCTCAGTCTACATGTGGCTAGCCAGCATTCCTGGTCTGTAAGCCAGCCACATATTCTAAGCAAAGTCCACTGATTATTATAATTCAATTTAAACCATCGAGGATGCTCCTCTTCCCTCTGAAGTGAACTTTGTCATGAAATCATTCTCCAGTGGAAAGGGAGCAAAGGCTATCAATTTGAACCATATTTCCCCCCTCTCCTACCTGAGAGCAAAGGGCGGCCGTGGCTTACAGCCTTTGATGGGCAAGCCAGATTTTAATGAGTCTGGTTACTGTAATCAATCTGGATTATGCTGCACATCAACATCCATTCTCGGAGTCAAAGAAAAACAATAACATTTTGCTTCAAATTAAGTGGATTTATGGTGTGCCTGCGCTAAACCAATTATGGAAATTCCGCGTAGATATTTGAGATTGTTTATCATTCCCATGGTCCAGTCCTCCAGAAACAGCGAGGCAGCATGCCGCTCAACGAGATTTATTATTAGGTAACTGAATAGGTATGATCTACCTGTCAAAAAAAGATTGCATTGTGTTCCTGCCAGTCCCTTAGTCTAAACGTGACCCCTCCTAATGAATGGGGTGCGGAGTGGCAGATCTCAGCAGCCTCCGCCTGGAGGTCTGAATGGCAGGGTGGCATTTTTCAGGAGGTGTTTCACATGACTGCTTCAGGCAGGTGACAAGGCAACCCCTTGATCAGATTGTAACCTTTCATTTTCCAGGGCTAAGTGAGGTTCAGTGGAATGAAACGGACCACAGAGAAAATCCCATCACTCCTCACTGAGTCCACGCCGACAGGGGCAGCATCTGCTGCAAGCCCATGGACATTATGGACACGCACGCACCCTGCAGTGTGGACGCCCACTTCAGAGCCAGCGGGTACAGAAGTTTCCATGCTTATTGTGCAGTTCACAGTTAAAAAAAAATTAAAAGACTTCATCACCCGCCACCACAAAATCCTGACCCAGGCTGGGCTCTCGGCCAATGTGACCACTTCAAAGGATAAATAGTTCAATAACAGACCCAGAGAACCCAGATCATAAATTCCAGGAGGGAAACCTGTGACTCATAGACTGGCACTGACAGCTGGCTGAGCATTATAATAACAATGGGACTGGCATAGGAACTCTGCCACCATCAGCTTTTAGGACCATAAGAGCACAGCCTCACAGAGAGCTGAAAAGGGTTCTCAGAGGATAACTAACCGAACCTGTCTGCCGCCCACTTAACCAGATCAGAACAGGAGGAAAAATGTTTAGCCCAGAGGAGCTGAGCAGCTTGCACAAGGTCATCAGAGCACTAAAGTATGGTAGAGGCTTTATGTAAAGCCAAGTTCTCTGACTGCAAACCTCAGGTGCTTTCTTTTCTTTTTTAAAAAGAGCTCTAGGGGGCAGCTGGGTAGCACAGTGGATTGAGAACCAGTCCTAGAGATGGGAGGTCCTAGGTTCAAATCCGGCCTCAGCCACTTCCTAGCTGTGTGACCCTGGGCAAGTCACTTGACCCCCATTGCCTAGCCCTTACCACTCTTCTGCCTTGGAGCCAATACACAGTATTGACTCCAAGACAGAAGGTAAGGGTTTAAAATAAATAAAAAATAAAAAAAAAGAGCTCTAACTTCTGTCTTAGACTTTATTAGATCCAAGTCAGAAGAGCAGTAACGGCTAGGCAAATGGGGATTAAGGGACTTGCCCAAGGTCACATAGCTAGGAAGTATCTGAGGTCACATTTGAACCCAGGACCTCCTGTTTCTAGGGCTGGCTCTCAGTCTCTTGAGCTACTGAACCACCTAGTTGCCCCAGCACTTTCTACTGTGGCTTGTTACAATGGGAATGAAGAGGAAGGAGGCTCCCTGGTTTTAGGCAGCCCTATTCATATAAGACAAACTAGCTATGATTTCACAGCATTTAATGGCTCCAAAAATGAAGCCCACCAACATCCCCCCCCAAAAAAAAAACAAATGGAGCAGTAAAGAAAGAGAGTTTGCTGTGGTTCAGTCATGTCTGACTCTTTGTGACCCCATTTGGGGTTTTCTTAGCAGAGATATGGTTTGCCTTGCCCTTTCCTTCTCCAGCTCATTTTCAAAGTGAGGAAACTAAGGCAAACAGGGCTAAGTGACTTAGCCAGAGTCACACAGCTGGTATACAATAGACAGATATTTTATATTCATATATGAGGCAAAATTTGAACTCTGGACTTCCTGACCCCAGACCCACAGAGACTCCTGTGAAAGGGAGTAGAAAGTGCCAAAATAATCTCAGTCTCAGTCTAGCAGATGGATAGCACACTGACACTGAAGTTAGCGAGCCTTTATTTGAATCTTGCTTCACATACTTGCTAACTATGTTAGACGGGGACCCTTTAGCTCTGAGATTAACTTCCCAGGAGTCCCAAATTAAAGAAAAAATTCTCCCTTCTTAGAGTCTAAAATCCAGACCTTCTGGAGACAGAAGTCTATTTCCTGACGTGTCATACTCCTTAGAGGAAGAAGAGAATAGTCTGTGTTGTTCCTGCATAGGGTCCTACTGGGAGATCAAAGGTAGTGAATTATTGAAATGATGTAGATCTTTTATTACATTTACATAGTGCTTTAGGGTTTGCAAATAATACATACCATCCAAATAATACCGCATTTGATCCTCAAAATAACCCTGAGAGGTAGGTGCCATTATTATCCCCATTTTATAGATGAAGACACTGAGGCAGACAGAGGTAAAGTGACTTGTACAGGGTCACACAGCTTGTTAGAGTCTGAGTCTAGATTTGAACTCAGGTCTTCCTGACTCCAGGTAACTTGCCTGGCCTCATCTACCTGAATTCAAATCTAGCTTCAGATATTTCCTAGTTGCATGACTAGGGAAATTATTTAACCCTGTTTGCCTCAGTTTTCTCATCTGTAAAATGAGCTGGAGAAGGAAAAAGCAAACCACTCCAGTATCTTTGCCAAGACAATCCCAGAAAGGATCATGATGAATTGAACAGGACAGAACAACAACTTCCTGACTCTAGGTTCAACTCTATCCCCAGAGCCACCTAGCTAGCTTGCTCACCCACCCACCCCCCACCCAATAGGATAAACAGTCTATACCACAGGGTGGCACTATACATCTTAGGGAGACCAGCTTGGACCTTGCTGGGGAAAAAAACTCCCTGGAATGTCAAACTCTTGCCCAACCTCGAGTTCATTTCCCTTTCAGGGAGAGCAGGGGGCATGTTTGAGTTCTTCCTGGCCATTTTGTAAATGTTTCAGGGCTTCTATGAGTCCTTTGCGTTTTCTGTGGGGAGTAACAAAAGCTGCCCCCCATCCATCTTGCCTGGGTTTCTCTGGGAAGGGATGGGGGACAACTAAGTGGGAAGGAGGCCCTTTGATTCCTTGGGAGATTTTCCAGGAGCCATATCGGGGGGAGACAACAAGCCAGCAAGAGGTATCCCTTTTGATGGTCAGCCCCCAGAAGTAACCCAAGTCTACCGAGAAACCTGGGCCATGGGTTCCACCCACTGAGTCTGTTTCAGTTGGCCAAGATGCCTGCTGTTTACTCCTAGAAAGACTGTGTCAGCCTCATCCAAGTCATACAAATCCATTTCCATCCATTTATTTTCATTCATTCATGTGGTGGTGAGGAGGAGGAGGAGGAGGAGGAAGGAGCCACATGATCACCTTGGAGGACATCCATTAGCGATTAGGTAAGGAATCCTTGGTAATCCATCAGCAGCCCTCCCCAAGCCCACCCCTAGCTTCAAAGGAGAAAAAAGCAAAGTGGAGGGCAGGTGAGATCAAGAGAAGGGAGCCTTTGTTTCGCACTTTATGACTCCCAACAAGCTTGTTCTCTGGGAACAAAGAAAAGAGGCAGTAGTCAGGCTTCCCGAGGTGATGAAGTGGTGATTACGACTCCCTCCCAGCAGCCAGCAGTGCCCTAGGTGGGAGAAGCAAGCAGCAGAGAATTAGGCTAAGGTCCCTGCCCTGTGGTTTCCCTGCAGGGATGGCTGGCTACCAGGTCAGAAACATCAAGAGAAATTGGGGAGGAAGCCCTGCTGGTGCTTCTTTTCTCCATCAGCATTGCAATTAGCTCCTGGTTTCAGTTTGCTCTCATTTTCTCCCATTTCATGGTGTCACACGCTAAGTGGAAGGCATGAAAACCCAGCCACCCCACCCACCCCTCAGCTCAAAGGGGAAATCCTGAAGGCAGAGCGGACCCCCTGGCAAGATGAGAAGCCCAGCGACAGCTAGGCTCACTGATGAGCAAGACAGCAAGCAAAGGTTCCATTGTGCTCCCCAGTCTTCTTTAGACGTGCCATGACATCTTTCTCCCCCAGGAACGCTTTCATAGTTCTGGAGCTCCACCAGAAACTGAAAATAAACGTTTGGCCTTGGATCTACAATGGCTTCAAACACTGTTTAATAGATGGGTGTGACCCATCTGGGGTCCTTCCCTGTTCAAAGATGTTCAGCCAGCAAACCAGAGTATATAAGCCCCCAACAGTCAGGAGGTGGCAAAGCCCAGGAGGGACGTTGTGCCCAAACCTCATGATGGTGATTGTGCAGACTCAGAAAATTCTAGAGTTGGAAAAAAAAAGTGAAACTGGCAAAGGAATCCAACCTGGCCTGGAAGCCTATGAAACTGGCTTGCCAAGCTCCATAAACAGAACTATTTTAGAGGTTTCTTAGCCAGGAAAGGACACAGGGAAAATATCAAAGTAGAAACTGCCTTCTATAATTCCTAAGCTACCTGATAATTAAGATTATTTTATTGAGGGAGAAAAAAATCAGGGAAGAGGAAAAGCAGAAGGAGAGATATCTTTAATACCAGTATGCTGCCACTACAGTCAATGCATATCATTATCAAGTCAGCAAATATTCTATTGTTCTTGTCATTCTTGTTAAAATAATCTGATTTTTTGACCTTGTCTTAGAGATGAGGCTCTAAGAAGTTGCATGACTAGATCAAGAAAAGGAAGGAAATGCTACCCCTATTTAAGGGATGGGGAAACCGAGGCAGGGAGTATTCAGAAGACTTGCCTAAGGTAAGTCAGTGGCAGCATTGAAAACCATACCTGGGTCCAAGACTCTAGCCAGTGGATTACCTTGACTTTGCCTATTAATTTTGAAAAATAGCACTGTTGTATATGATGCCACCTACCCCCACATTTCAACTTTTAATGTGAAAAAGGATAAAACAAATCTCAGGCTCACTACTCCATCTCCTCCGCCCCCCACTGCAACCTTAGTTACCATAAGAAATTATAATAATAACTCAACTTTCTAGCACTTGAAAGCATTTTCCTTTTTAAAATCCTGTGAGGTACATAGTGTAAACAATAATCATCTCCATTTTATAGATGAAGAATCAAATTTTGTCAATGGTAATGAGAGCTGGATGAGCTAGGAAACCTCTGGTTTTGAACTGTTCCCCTTGTAAGATAGACACATATGTGCTCTATTATTTTATCTATATTATCAGGATTCCAGGTTCATAAAATGATCTGCAGTGGAAAATCACCTTGTTGATTGTTTTTTTTTTAATTCTTACTTTCCATCTTAGAATCAATACTGTGTATTGGTTCCAAGACAGAAGAGGGGTAAGGGCTAGGCAATGGGGGTTAAGTGACTTGCCCAAGGTCACATAGCAGGGAAGTATCTGAGACCAGATACTTGACTCTGAGTGAGGCTCTCAATCCACTGAGCCATTTGGCTGCCCCCCAAAATCACCTTATTTGTTATCTAGTCATGTCTGATTCTTCATGAACCAATTTGAGGTTTCCTGGCAAAAACACTCAAATATTTCCCCATTTCTTTCTCCAACTCATTTGACAGATGAGGAAACTGAAGTTAACAGGTTAAGTGATTTGCCCAAGGTCACACAGTTAGTATATGACTGAGTCCAAATTTGAACTCAAGAAGATGAGTCTTCCTGATTCCTAACCACTTAGCTGCCCCAACAACACAAGTATCTTACTTTAAATATCTCCTAGAAACAGATGCTTTACAACTAAAGGAGCTGAGATTTGGGGAGGGGAAATTAATTGTCAAGAGTTGTGGAAGTATTCTAGTTTTCAAAGTCAGGCTCTCTGACTCCAAACTCAAAAGGAGTTTTAAATTTTAGCTCTTTAGGTGGTCCAAAACATAACGGAAATGTGGAGGCATTTCTCTAGCCAGTTGGAACTGATTAAATTGAATTCAACATTTATTGAGTATCTACTTTTTCGAGACAGAGTAGTGAGCGATGATAGAGCAAAGAGAAATCTGGTATAGTGAATTATGGGACACATAGGATTTCATAGCAAAATCCCAGGAGATGCCTGAGGAGACAGGGAGGTTAAGCAATTTGCTCAAGGGCTCACCTCTAATAAGGCTGTATTGAAGACCAGAACTCTCTATGTCTGGCATCCTACAGAAGTCTTATGCATAACAGATTCTTTCCATATGCTCCGAAACGGACTTGTTTTTAATGTGTTGCCTCCCTCAATCAGAGTGTGAACTCCTTGACAACAGGGATTGTCTTGGTTCTCCATTTGGGTACCCAGTGCTCAGTACATAGTAAACACAATAAGCATGTTTTCATCCATTTGCTCCTTCAGAGTAACTCTTTACAGCCCACTTCTGGCCACCCTTTCTAGCCTTGTTAGATATATTACAATTCACAAATGCTTTGGTCTAGCCAAATTGGCTTTCTTGATCCTCGTGTGTCATATTTCTTGGGTTTTTGAATGGACTGTGCCCTTATGTGTAGACTACACATTTTTACTCACCTCTACCTCTTAAAAACCCCAATCACCTTCAAAATTCAGCATTGACACAAACTTCCACGTGAGACCTTTCCGGATCCCCCCAAGTTCTCCAGATAAAAAAGTAAATGGCATTTCTTTTATTTCATATGTGTATATATGGGCACACGATTTCTACCCTTTTGAACATATCTTATAGGTAGCAACTGTTTTCCTTTATGTCTTTGTGCATCTGGAACATAATATGTTTGTTTTGTTTTTTTTTTAACTTTTATCTTCTGCCTCAGAATTGATACTGAGTATCAGTTCCAAGGCAGAAGAGCGGTAAAGTCTAGGCAATTGGGGATAAGTGACTTGCCCAGGATCATATAGGTAAGAAGTGCCTAAGGTCAGATTTGAACTCAGAACCTCCCCTCTCCAGGTCTGGCTCTCTATCCACTAAGCTACCCAGCTGCTCCCATAATAGATACTTAATAAATACTTGTTAAGTGATAGATTAATTGATTAGTTGGATGGGAGAATTCATACGACAAACATTTAATGAACATTTGGTAAATACAGAGACAAAAATAATTACAGGGATATAAAAAACTGGGTCTACTCTCAAGAGGTTTCTAATCTAATGGGAAAAGGGAGGAAATACAAGTGTGTCGATGATGATCAACCAAGTCAGTAAGGTAACCAAAAAGCATTCATTAAGCATGTACTACAGACAACCCATTGTGCTAAGTCCTGGGGAATACAAAGAAAGGTAAAAATAGGATCTGACCTTCAAGGATCTTTCATACCAATGAAGGAAAATAATAGCAGCTTACATTTATGTAGCAGCTGGATGGCACAATGGCCAGAGCATTGGGTCTGGATTTAGAATTAATATTTTTCTTGGAGGCTTTGGATAAAGCAATAGTTGTTTGTGATTGGGTAGAGCCAACATAATTAAAATAATAATCCTACCTAAACTAACTATTAAATTCCTAAAATTATTTTTTTAATTTGAAAAAATAAAATTCATTTGTAAAAACAAAAGATCAAAGATATCAAAAGAATTGAAAAAATGTAAAGGAGGAAGGTCTACCAGTAGTAGATATTAAACTGCATTTTAAAACAATAATTATCAAAACTATCTGATACTGTCTGAGATGTAAAAAAAGATACTTGCAAAGCACTTAGCGCAGTGCCTGGTGCTACATAAACACTAGTTATTACCATCATTATTGTTATTGTTGTTGTTGATGTTGAATTGGCCTGGGAGCCAGAAGAACAAGGTTCTAGTTTTGTCTGTATTACATACTGGACCTTGAACAAGTCCCTCAACTTTTTAGTGCCCCAGTCAATTTCCTGAAATTATAAATTGCAGAGAACATGGTCATTCCCAGTGATAAAAAAAAAAGTTTCCTATATTACAAAATAGATCTGGTCCCAAGGCTGATTTTTATTATGTTTGTGTATCTATCTCACTCTCTTGATGGATTGAAAGAAACTTAGGGAAAAACAAAAACAAAAACAAAAAAAAACCCCTCTGGTTCCCACATCAGAAAACCTAGAATCAAATCTTATTTCTGATCCTTACTATATGACCTGAGGCAAGTCACTTCATTATATTCTGGGCCAGTGACGTCAAGTAGAAATGGATCTCTTAGAGCTACACATTGATGGGGGAAGAGGGGAGCATAAATTTAAACTATATGTGTTGGGTTTTATTTTTGTTTATTTTGTTAAACATTTCCCAATTATTCCCAGCTCTTATCTAGTTCTGTCCCAAAATGTTGCTAGTGTCTCTTCTTGGACTATAAGTTTGACACCTTTGCTCTAGGCAATTCCTTAAGACTTGAAGTTTTAGAAAAGGTGAAGACCTGTCCTGCATTTGTAGAGGGAGTCCTTTCACTTGGGATTTCCATATGTCAATGAAAGGTAACTTCTCTTTGCCTGAGGGTTTGGCAATAATGTTCTAACTGAGGGCTGCCAAGCACATTTTCCCCTATATTGTCCCAATATTATAGTCAGTTGTTTCAAATCCACTTAAATCTATAATTTATTTGCTCACGACCTCTTAGTTTTCTCTTTCCTTTTTCTCATGACCAACCACAATTTATTAAGTGACTTCAAAGTTTTGGGAAAAGATAATATCTTTATCTATACAATAGGAGTTAGGGTCATACAGCTAGGAAGTATCTGAGGTCAGATTTGAACCCAGGACCTTCTGTCTCCAGTGGCACTCTATCCACTGAGCCACCTCACTGATCCCATTAATAGTTTTTTGTTGAAGTGTTTCTTATCCCAACTTCTAAGGTTCCATTCCATGAGCACTGGCATTCTAAGAAGCTGCTGGAATATCTTTTTAAAAGATATTTTATCGGGGGCAGCTGAGTGGCTCAGTGGATTGAGAGCCAGGCCTTGAGATGGGAGGTCCTGGGTTCAAATCTGGCCTCAGACACTTCCCAGCTGTGTGACCCTGGGCAAGTCACTTGACCCCCCCATTGCCTAGCCCTTATCACTCTTCTGCCTTGGAGCCAATACACAGTATTGACTCCAAGACGAAAGGTAAGGGTTTAAAAAAAAAAAAGATATTTTATCTATTATCTATATAAATATTTTATATTTAGAACTGTCTGGAGTTAAGAATATATCAATTTTTCTCTCTCAAGTGCTTCAACTTTAAAATAAGGATAATAATATCAATGAACTTATAGAGTTGTCATGAGGTTTGAATGAGATAATGTACATAAAATATTATTATCTGATGGTGGGGAAAATAACTTTAACCTTTTATTTTCTTATATCATGGACCTCTTCTCAGAATAATGGGGTTTTTGCTACTATTGTTTTTATTTTTAACAAATAAAAATATATAATATGTATCAACAATAATATACTTCATATGGTTTGTTATAAATATGTATAAATTACAATGAATATGCTTATCCAGAAGAAACATATTCTCACATTAGCTATATCCAAAAATCTTTCTTTTTTCGAAAATATAAAGCTTGAAGAGCTTTATGAGCAGAAGTGACAGACTTAAAAGACAAAAGCCTGCAGAAGAATTTGAGTCATCAGATTACCAAAACAATGTGAAGAATAAGCACAATGTTTTCAGGAAAATGATCAAGAAAATTCCCAACAGTAGTAACATCAAAGAACAGAATACAGATCAAATAAATCACCAGGCACCATCAGAGAGAACATCAGATTCAACTCATACAGACATGTTGTCCTCAAACTCCAGAGTTTCCTCAACAAAGAACATTTTCTAAATTGCAAGAAGAAAACTGTTACCAGTAAAGAAATGCCAGTTTGAATATCTTTGTGATAAATATGCATAGTCAAGCAAAACTAATTCCATCCTTTGTGATGTACCAAAAATGTGTCTTAATTTGTACCTTGACTCCATCACCTCTCCGTCAAGAGATCGATAGTACGCTTTTTCATTCTTCCTCAGGAATCATGGATAATTATTGCATCAATGAGGATAATAATATTGTTCAGTGACTTTTCAGTCAAATCTGACTCTGTGACCCCACTTGGGGTTTTCTTGACAAATGTATTGAAGTGATTTGCCATTTATTTCTCTAGCTCATTTTACAGATGAGGAAACTGAGGCAGAGTTAAATGACTTCTAAGCCCAGAGTCACACAGATAGTAAGTATCAGAAGCTGGATTTTAACATTTATATGTACTTACCTAAGTGCTAGTCACTGTGCTAAGAGTTTTATGAATATTATCTCATTACTATTACCCTGGGAGAAGTGATTACCCCCATTTTACAGATAAGGAAACTAAGACAAACAGATGATAAGTGGCTTTCCTAAGGTCACATAGCTACTGAATTATCTGTGGTGGGATCTGAACTTAGTTCTTATTGATTCCAGGGCCAGTGCTCTACCCACTAACCCTCCCAGCTACCTTTGATCTGAGTCTTACAGTCTTCAAAGTTTTTTTTTGTTTGTTTTTTTTTAAATACCCTTATCTTCCACCTTTGAATCATTACTATATATTGGTTCCAAGGCAGAAGAGTGGAAAGGGCTGAGCGATGAAGGAGTTTAAGTGACTTGCCCAGGGTCACACAGCTAGGAAGTGTCTGAGGTCAGATTTTAGCCTAGGACCTCCCATCTCTAGGCCTGGTTCTCAATCCATTGAGCCATCCAGCTGCCCCCAAAGTTATTTGTTTTTACAAACAGTTTTGTATGAACCACACAAAAAGTTTTATATAAATTATTTTCCTGGTTCTGCTTATTTCATTCATCTACTTATACAAATCTTTCCATAACTCTTTAATGTCATCTTTTCTCTTATTCCATATATCACAATGGTCTTCCTCTATATGCATATTCATTTTACCATCAGTTTGCTCCTAGACTGAAATGAAGGCATTTCTATCTCTTGTCTTTAGCCATAGACTCGAATAGATCCAATTAGACTGCATGGTGAATCTGGACTAGCATCTGGTTCCAGGTAGGCAGATTTTAGGCTTTGGAGCTGCAAAGAGTTGGGTTTTTTTTTCAGATTATTCAGTCTATGCCCCCTATTTTATACTGAAGTCCAAAATATGCAGTGACGTTACCGATGTCCCCACAAGTAGTCAGGAGCAGAACTAGGAATCAAACCCGGCTTCTCCAGACGTGTTCTTTCTCTCTGACCCAAACCAGAACTTCCAGAACTTCACCATAGAAAAGGATTTTTAGGACCACTTATGGACAGGAGTAAATTTTCTAGATTCAGCCAGTCCTTCCAGAGTAGTCTCTAAATAGGAAATCCCTGGTAAGTTAAGGATGTTAAAGTCACTAGGAAGGGATTTCTCAAGGCTTGGAGATCTGCTGTGAGCCAGGTCTCCCACTGGTTTCTAAGAGTCACTCTTCAATCAACCAGCAATGTTGATATCCCTGGGGCCCATTTTCAGAGCAGGGCGAGGAGAGCTTTTACAGTTTAAGGAACACTGTGCTCCAGACTTCCCCATTGCCTTTTCACACCCCAGCTAAATGCAAATCATTTCGTTTAATCCCCAGGGTCTAACAGGAAAGTGCTCTTTTCTGTACAGCTATCATTGAAACAAGGGTATCTCAGAACCAGGAGCTGGACAGATGGGCCATACTGCATGGAGACCTAATTGCCTACCTCCCATCAGGCAACAAAATAAGCCCCATCTTTGTAGGCTGATTTACCTTGGAAAAGAAATAAAGTGAGAGGGCTGTCCCCGATGTTTGTGGGAATGCTTCCGAAACTTAATTTCTCATAGTTTTGTAGTGGGGAGATTCTTTGAAGCCTTCTGACAGAGTCATGAATCTTAAGGATTGAATGAAGAAAATGCTAGCTCTTCATTGTGTAGAAATTTTGTTTCCTATTCTAAAGCTCTGAGAATTAAACATAGGACACTTACTACGAGTAATATGTGGGAAAGCATGAACATGTTTGCCACTGGCAAATAGTATCCATTCGTGGGCTATGTTAATGGTATCAGAATAATAATCGTTCTAAATGAATGGATAATTCAATAGAAACCAGGAAAAATGAAAATCATAAAGTCAAAAGATGCCTCATCTTTTGCAGGGTGAGAAGGGGATTTTAATATCAACTATCCTCCATTTTCCCAGGAGTCTTTCTTCCTCCCTAATATCATGAATCAGCACTGGTCCCCAGGTCCAATCTCCTCACTCCCTTACCCAAATGCCCGGTCATTCCAAATTCAAATGAAAATCCTATAAAGATCTACCAGATCTTTACTGATTGGGAACAGGATGACCATTCTCTTTGAGGACCCAATTGGGCACCTAACTCTATCCAAGAACTTGCCATACTGCCCTAAGCTCATTCTCACCAACCACCACTTCATTATGTGTTTCCCTTCAATAAAGCTAAATTGCATAACAATCTTGCCATAAATTCCATGTTTCCTTTTATTAGTTTTTTGGCATTCTCTTCATGATTTTATATGATGGTCATTTGTCTACCTTCCCTATTGGATTGTAAACTCATTAAAAGAAAGGTTCAGGTCTTTGAAGATCTTTGGATATCCATACACTAAACTCATGTTGGCAAACCTATGGCATGTGTCCTGGAGGGGGCTGCTCCCCTTCCCCTCTCTAGCATGCCTGAGGACATTTCTCACATGACCTACCCCTTTGCCCAGCACCCAATGGGAGCACTTCTTCCCTCCCCTATCCGAGGTAAGGGGGAGGCTCACAAACACCATGAGGGTTGCAGTTTGGGCACTCAGTCTCTAAAAGGTTCACCATCACTGCACTAAACTATCTCAGCACTTAGAACAGAAAATAGTTGTTCAATCATCTCCCAATCATGTCTGACTCTTCATGATACTATTTGGGGTTTTCTTGACAAAAAAAAACCTAGTGGTTTGCCATTTTACAGTTGAGGAAACAGAAGCTAAAAGGATGAAATGACATCCTCTGGGTCACACAAGTAATGGGGCCAAATTTGAACTCATGAAGATAAGTTTTCCTAACTTCAGGCCCAGTACTGTATCCACTGTGCCACCTCTCTGCCCTAGAAGAGTATAGGCATTTAATAAATACTTACTTAATGGATTGAATTCCAGCTGTAAAATCTTGTGATTCCATAAAATAAATTCAAGCCTACTTAAGTAATATAAATAAGTGACTGGAAGGTAGCACTCTATAGTTGATGTTGGAGAGCCAATCTCAAAGCCAAAAGAAAAAAGAAAATGAAGTCATTTTGGCTGTGTGACCCTAGAAAAATCATTTAATTTCTCAGTTCTAGATAGCTCATTAAAACTATAAGTTGCCACAAAGATGCCAAACTGCATGGACTAAAGGAATCCCTTCATCTAGGATTTCCCTATACCACAAAATTACAAGTCCAGTTCATATGTCTAATAATTATTAAATTGGATTTGTAAGATGGTGACCACTAGAATATAAGGGCCAGATACCTTATTGCTATATAAGTAAGACGCTATGAAAGACATTACTGAATTCTGGTTGATGTAACAATTAAGATTGTACATTTAGATGGGATCTAACTGATGGTTTAGTCCATCCACTTATTTTCCAGATGAGCAAATTGAGGTCCAGTAGTTATACCATGAATAAAAATGAACCAAAATCCAAGATCAAAATGGTCACCTATGCAGAACCAGAATTTGAGCTTGAGTCCTCTGCTTCCAAATCTAGGATCCACTGCAACGTGAGCTGCTTTCCATCTACAAGAATATTTTCATAATTTCTTCCAAAATTAAAACAGGCCTCCTACATTTTTGATCCTATAAATGGAGGCATAAGAGAAGGACAAGAAGGGACTCACTGCTACTCTGCTTTCTCCACAGGGAATAAATCTCAGGATTGGTGTCTCTCTTCTCCCCTGGCCTTCCTCTTCAGGAATGATGGAAGGGTAAGTATTCCGGGGAAGATTTTTAGCCTACAGCCTTACCAGAAGCAATAGTGTTTTGTCAGCAGCTATTCTGAATAAATATTTTAGGAAGCATTCAGGCTAAGGCAGGCCCATGGGGAAAGAGCACTGGGCCAATTATATGTTTTCAAAATTTTCCTCTAGACTTGAACCAATGAGATATTCGGGGCAGAGGTCAGCCATATCATTGTCATTCTCATAAGGTAGCTTGTCACCTGAGTGAAAAATTCAAGCTACAAACCATTCACTTAATTACTACTCGATTTTCAAGTTCAGCAAAAGCTAGCACAGCTTCCTTTGGCTTCCATAGCTCCTAGTATTTATGCTGTCCCCAAATACTATTGTAGAAAATGGTTTAAAGTCTTTGAAGTTGTTGAATAGCCAAAGGTCTTCTCATAAGGTCATATCTTCTTGTAAGGAAGAACAAAAGGACAAAGAAGGCGAAGACCTCTGTGGCAGACAGCAAGCGCCTTGAGAACACAGTCAAGACCTTCTTTCTCTCTCATCTCTCTCAAGAAATACCATAATACATTGCATACAACAGACTCATTAAATGTTCATGGAATGAATGAATAAATTTATAGACTTTAAGCTATCTAAACTCTCCGATTTATTGTTTTTCCCCAGAAATATTCTGCTGTTTCTGTCTGTGGTGCCACCAATCTCCCAAGCCTAAAATCTTGGTGTTGTATTTGACTCTTTCCTCTTCTTTAACTCTTGTATGCCTCTATAAGATCATTGATTTAGGGCTGGAAGATATTTCTGAGGGCATCTAGTACAACCTTCCCTACCTCATTTTACAGTTAAGGAAATTTAGGAAAGAAACTGACTCCCCAAGGTAATAATGGTACAATAGATAAGAGAGCTAAGCCTGGAGACAGGAAGATTTGTCTTCTGAGTTTGAATCTAGCCTCAGACACTTACTAGATGTCTGACCCTGGGCAAGTCACTTAACAGTGCTTGCCTAAGTTTCCTTATTTGTAAAAGGAGCTGGAGAAAGATATGCAAACCTCTCCAGGATATTTGCCAAGAAAACCTCAAATAGGCTCATGAAGAGTCAAACTTGACTGAAAAACAACTGAACAACAACTGATATAAAATACATGTATGTATATTATATTTTTATTTTATATATATCATATATTATGTAATTATATATAAATTATATAATTATGTATAAATTCTATATAAATAAAAATATAAAATATATTATATTTTATTATATTATATTAATAATATAACATATTATTAAGCATCATAGTTATTTTTTTATTCCTTTATCCTCCACTAGACCATAAGATATATGAGGACAGAAGAAAAATATGGAAAGACCTTTATGAATTGATGCAAGGTGAAGTGAGCAGAACCAGGAGAACACTGTGCATAGTAACAGATATTATATGATGATCATCTGCAAAGAATGAAAACATTATCAACAAAGCAAGTTTAATCCACAAGGGACTCATGATGAAAATGGTATCTGTAGTCATTGGAGTCTCAGTGCCAATCAAAGTCTGACATCTTCTCCCTTCTCCCTCATTTCCTTCATGAGAGTTTTATTGTATGTGTGATATGTCTTTTGCCCTGACATGAACAATATGGAAATATGTATTATATGGAAATACTGATGTAACCTATATTAGACTATTCACCACCTGAAGAAAGGAGGAGGGGGGGGGATTAAAGAAAAGAATCTAAATCCTAAAAAGTCAGAAAATAATTATCAAAAATTGTTTTTTACATGTAATTGAAAAATAATAATTTTAAAGGGGAAAAAGATACATGAGGACAGGAATTATGTTTCACTTAAACATTATATACTCCCCCAACACCCATTATAGGGTTGTTAACATGATAGATACTTCACAAATATTTCCTGAATTGATGAATAACTATCATGAGGGGATTTTAATTCCTCTCTATGAAGCACTAGAACAAAATTTCTATTGAGATTTGTTTCTATCAGTGTGTGTCACTGTGTGATTTCTGTCTTGTTTTTCTACAACTTAAATGCACCTATAATTGGTATTATTTTTCAATATGCATCTACATTTCCCCCTCCATTTTAAGAGCTCATTTCAAGGTTGTAACATCTATTTAGACCATAAGCTGACTAATTCTTCTACAGTTTATAGAAATATTTGTAGCCTGTGTCCATAAGATTAAAGAAGTATAAAAAAGGGAAGATGAAAAAAAGTTCAACTATATACATCAGTAATAGTGTTGTCAAATTTTCTCCCCACATCTGCCACTCTTCTAGGACTTCATACCCTGGGGAGTTGCTAAGTTCATGAAGAGAATAAATATTTCCCCCATGAAATAGCATTTGGAGCTTAGCTGTTGTGTCAAGAAATGCGGTATTTTTTAAATAAAATTTTATTTATATCTTCTTGTTTTTATATCATCTACATTTCCCATTGCATCCCTACACCTATTCCTACCCCAAAAAACCATTCCTTTATAATGAAGAATTTTTAAAAAAGAAAAAAGAAGTCCAGCATTGTATGCATTGTCCCACAATCCATGGTCCCCCAGCTCTGTAAAAATACATGGGGAAGTGTTTGGTATGAAGACTGATCATTATAATTGCACAATATTCAATTCCAATTCCTTTGTTGTTGAAGTTATTTGATTCCTATTTTTTTTGGTGGTCATAGGTGACCTGTATTCTTGGATCTGCTTACTTTACTCTGAATCAGTTACTGTAGATTTTTTTTATGCTTCTCAGAATTCATCACATTCAACATTTCTAATAGCACATTAATAGTTCATTATATTCATGTAATGTTTAGCCATTTCCCAATCAATGCACATATATTTTGTGTCTCCTTTTTACCACAAAATATGTTGCTATAAATATTTTGGTGTATATGGATCTTTTCATTTGTCATTGATTTCCTTGGAATATGTTCCTAGAAGTGGAATTTTGGGGTTAAAGGATGTGTACATTTTCATCTCTTTCTTTGCATAAATTCAAATTGTTGTTGGGTTTTTTTTTCAGAAAATTTGAACTAAGTCACAGATTCATCAACAATAGAGTTTTGCTATATTTCTGTAATGTTCTTTGGATACCAGTGGAGACCACATTTTCTCCCCAAATGTGGCTTTTTTAAAAAAGATTTTTATTGGTGCCTTTTATTTTTCTACAACTTTAATGGCACTTGTAATTGGTATTATTTTTCAGTATTTTCCCCTATGTTTTAAAGGAGCTTGCTCTAGGACTTGGCCTATATTTAGACCACAAAAGCTGACTACTAATTCTTCCATAATTTATAGAGATGTTGTTGGCTTTGCCCCTAAGATTAAAGGAACATCAAATAGCATCCCAGATACATTTGTGGGAAATATATCAGGAAGAAGTTTGTTGTGTTTAAATATGAGGGACAAAACTCAAGGCCAAGATGCAACCCTGCCTACTTTAAAGAGACAGAAAAATTCCATTCTCTATTTTGGCTGCCATTAAATGGAACAGACAAAAGAGAGAAGTCCTCTTTTTTACATTGCTACAAGAACAGTACCTTCTTAGATGTCCTACACACACAGGTGGCCGAGTACTAAATGCCAGAAAGCTGTTCCCAAACCCTTCAGCTTTTGTCTCATGGATGATCTAGTCATATTGAGCAGAGTCCTGCTGGGAAATGCTCCAATGTTTCATGAAAAGGAAAGGATTGTTTGCAGCAAAATCAGAAGTCACCCAGTCCATCTGCCACCTAACACATAAGGTGTCTCACAGGGAACCCTAGGAACTCTAATGCTGATAGACACCATAAGTCTGTAGAAAATTTGCTTTCAGATAAACAATCATTTTACAAGAAAGGAATCCAGACTACCAAAAGAAGATGGAACAGCATCGGAAAAGAAAAAAAGACTATGGTGGGGAAACTGGGGAAATATAGGAATGTAGCCCAAAAGAAGATCAACAAAAGGATTCAGTATGTTTATTGGTCCAAGGACTCAGATTAATGTTTCCTTCAGTAACTTATGTCTGCCTAGCAGGAGCCTTATTGGGATAAAATGTAGAACTTCACCTGCTGATTTTAGATAAAATAGTTAATCGGTCAGTTCTATGAGCATGGTCATCATTAGACTGCCTCCCCTCAAAGACTCTTGGTTTTTGAATCATGTTCCCATTTTTTTTTGGGGGGGGGACCATGTTTATGACTTAAAGCTTCATGGCTTCAATCAATTCATGAATGTGAAGCCAATGCTTCTTGGCTGCCCTGAGATCTCCATTTACCCAACTTAAGATCGAGTCTGTATTTTACAGTTGTGCTCATGAAAGCTGCAATTTCACTCATAAAATTCTATTGTGCTCAGCATTTACAAGGTAGCCAGATACCTTAATAAAAGTAATTTTCTTAACAATAATAATAAGGCAGTTCTTACAATGGCTTTTAAAAAAGGACTCTGAGAAAGTAAAAAATAGGAAGATGAAGTGACTTGCCCTGAGTCATTTGGTCTACGTTAGAGTGACTAAATCATTCACCAAGTGACAATTAGGTAGAACATGATCACACCCTTTGACTCAGTCTAAGACTGGCCATGCAATTATTGCAGCATCTTTAAAGATCTAGTGTTGGTCGGCCTACATTAGGTCACAATAGACACGTTCAAAATCTTTGCTTTTTTTGTGATCGTTAGACCTGTATGTGTATGGGGTGTATGGGGTGTTCAGGGAGGGGTAATATCTTTGGTATGGAGGGCTTGTCGTGCCCTCCTAGGGCAGCTCTCCAGCCTCTGACCCTCACCTGACACCCAGCTCTCACTTGTGGCTCCTAGTAGCTGCTACCATGCGGCAGCGGCCACACCCCGGGCAACGGCTTGGACAGGCTGGCTAAACCTTGTGAGGGTAGCCATCGGGTCATCGACCCCTGGTGAACCAG
This sequence comes from Monodelphis domestica, assembly GCF_027887165.1. NCBI lineage: Eukaryota > Metazoa > Chordata > Mammalia > Didelphimorphia > Didelphidae > Monodelphis > Monodelphis domestica. The sequence continues at coordinate 260,738,918 of NC_077233.1, forward strand.
GGCTTTGCTCACCCAGCATGTGAAGACTGCTTCGGCCAAACAGATGGAAGAAACCAACAAGAAGGTTCAACGGCTGAGATGGCGATGCAGCAAGGCACTGTGGAGTGCTTAGGGTGTGATGGAGCACAAAAGACAACACGGCCATCCAATGCAGCTGAGGAAGTCTCCAGGCAAAACGACTTTTTGTGCCACTGGACCCAGGCTTCCAACGCCGAGAGAGTGGGACTGTCTCTGTGCATTGACTTTTCCACTTAAATCTTCATGCACAGGTGTCTTTGTGCACAAAAATGCACAAAGACAATCGTCATCCTCGGTTCGAGAGACAACCAACAACAGACCTGTATGATACATAAACCTCTGATCTATAATCTATGTTTGTAGATAGTTGTATCACATAAATCTTCTCTTTTTTCCCAAACCCTAACTTCTCTGTTATTGTCATTTTTTCTTCCAAATCCTCACTTCTTCCTAATTTTCCTATTCTTGTAATCGCTCAAGTTCACAGTCCAGGCATTATCTTCAGCTTCTCACTCTGCATCAATCTCTAAGTCCAATCACTTACCAAGACCTGTTGTTGCTACTTCTGTAGCATCCCTCCCACATACTTCATGTTTTCACTGACATTGTTGCCAGGAAGACTAGTATCTTTGGTGGGAGGGGTTTCTGAGTCCTTTTCAGGGCTACTCAGCCACCTTGGATGTCCACCTTTCACTCAGTCTCACCTGTGGCTTCCAAAAGTTGTGACCTGAGTATACATAACCTGGCAAACTGTCCGGGATGCCTGACTAAATCAGGTTGAAAAACCTTCAACCCATTTGTGTTAGCCTAGCTCTAGCAGGTGAAGACTTCCCCAGCAGTATATGCGAATACTTTTTCCATTGACCGTGAAGGCAGCTGAAGAAGAAGGCACTGGGAAGCCCTTAAAGTTTGGTCAGATCTCAAAGACATCGAGCTCATCCACTGGACCTTGAGCCATCTCTAGTCATCCTGGCTTTGTCCTGCCATTGGACTTCTATGACTCTGGAAGAGGAAATGAGTCTGACAACTTTATGCCTCTCTGCCTCACTTAAATCCAAGTCATGAGCAGGTCAGCACATCACCCCATAATGTCATTGATCCTCTTCAAAAGGGAAGGACAAACCACAATAGGACTTTATCTCCTACACTATAACAATAGCCTCCTGCTTGGCTTGCTGGCTTTAGAATTCTCATGTGGTCAGCTCTCAAATTAATCTTCCTAAAGGGCAGATCTGCCCCCATCACCCCCTTATTTTATAAACTCCAGGGACTTCCTATTACCACCAAGATCCATTATAAAATTCTTTGTTTAGCTTTCAAAGCCCTTCATAAGTTGACCTGGCCCCTTCCTACATTTCCAGTCTTCTTACACATGCTCTGCACATACTCCGCTATCCAGTGACATTGGCTTCCCTACTGTTACACACACACACACACACACACACACACACACACACACACACACACACACACACCTCTCAGTTTCCTGATTCTAGATATTTTCACTGGTTGTCTCCATGACTGAACTCATCTTCTTCATGTCTATCTCCTGGCTTTCCCTAAGTGTCTGCTAAAGTCCCTTCTACAAGAAGCCTTTCCCAGGTCTCCTTAATCTTCATGCCTTTCTTCTGAGATTACCCCAAATGTATCCTGTTTACTTTTTATTTATACATAGTTGTTTCTAAATTGTTTCCCCCCATTAGCTTGTAAGCTCCTGGAGGACAGGGGCACCGTTTTTCCTCATTCTTTTTATCTGGCACATAGTAGGTATTTGCTAAATGCTTGTCGACTCGACACCTAACTACAATGTGCTGGCAGCAGTGCATGGTGGGTTGTGATTGGTTTCGATCATATCATTCAGACAAATTTTTTACTTGACCATGTTTAGCGTATTTAGAAGATCATAGCATCTTCCTTTGACTTGCAAACTCTTGGATCAAAGTAATTCACAGACTATGGCTATATTTGTAAAATGGAGTCAAGAATTGGTGTTTTCAATTATACACACCAGTGATGTCAAACTCAAATAGAAATGAGAGCCACTAAACTATACATAAGGATTCCTACAAACCACATATTAACTTAGTTTTAAAATGTGACATTCTTGATATTATCACGTTTTGTTGTATTTTATTTTGTTAAATATTTCTCAATTATATTTTAATATGGTTAGGTTATACTCATGATACATAACAAATACTTTTTAAAATATTTAAGAATGTTAAAATGTTTATATGTACATATTTAAGATATATTTTATTAACATTTGTATAATATATCATATTCATCATTATAATATAATAAATGTAATTTATTAACAGTTAAATAGAGAAATATGAAAATAAGAAGTATTGAACAAAATAATAATTGGGGCTTATGAGCTGCACATATAGCACCTATGATTCGGAGTATGAGTTATTTATACCCAAAATATTCAAATAGGTGAAACTAAATTCTTTGGTCACATTATTTAATATAATGTTTATTGTAAGGAAATATAAAGAGAGTTGCTTCCAGGGATAGGGCCCTTTATTTTTCTTTTCTTGGCATTCACTAGTTAATAACATTTTCAAATAAGCCTCTATTTGCTTGTCAGTGAATAGTCATGTCTAAACTTTATGTTTTAAATAATAAAAAATAAATAAAATTTGTACTGAGCAACTACAAGTTTTTCAATCTCTTACCCCAGGAGTACTCAAAGATATAAGAATGATTGTCACCTAGAAGTTCTTGGCAGAGTAGAGTTTGAGTCCTCCCTTGAGCAAGCAAAAGAAAGTGTCAGCACAGTCCTCACAGAAAGTTCAATTCACACTTCCCATAGGACTGTCTGTTAAGTGCAAGCACCAGATCTTATGGATGAGGTCTTGGTTAATTGACAGCCTGAGATCATTAAATGCTTGATCCAGTGCAAACTGGAACTCAAGAGAGTAGATGGCTTGTATGAACATGGTTGGGGACCTCTAGCCTCACTTGGCTAGAGCTAACTCATCAGAGAACAGGCTCAGGGGTCTTTGCATCCATTTCCCCTTGAGGGTAGCAATCTCTTTGTTGCTCTAGCATCCCTCCTTATTCTCCTTTCTTGTCACCACCCAATCCCCTAGGGCCTAGGTCAAAGGGAAGGATGGGAAGAAGGGAGAAGAAGAGAAAGAATGCATTACCCTTATATTTATATTGTGTTTTATTAGTGGGGATCCCTTATATAGGTACCATTCTGGTGATCATTGCCAGGGAAATCCAAGATCCGAGGGGTAAATATGGCAAAAATGAAGGCTAGAGTTCAAAGGGCTGCTAAGTATGGTGCTAAGTATGATGATAAGAAGATGGACATGGAGAATCCATCATGTCGAAACCACATGGAATGGAGATCACAAGAGTCAGAGTGATGTTCTTGGTGTCTAGATGTCCTCTCCAGTTCCCCAACTTTTGTGGATTGATGTTGTGGATGATGGTGATAAGAGCTATGGGACTGAATCAGAGGCTGGAAGTAGCTGAATGGCAAACTTAAGCATCAGGGCAGCATGATTCTGCTTTTTCATCCTGGCCATTAAAACCAGCTTAGCTCCAAGTCTCTTTCTACAGCCTAACTACCAGGTGATTACTCTGTGATTTCATTCTCTTCAGAGGGGGGAGGTGAGAGGAGAGACAGACAGACAGAGACTAAGAAAGAGAAGCAGAGAGAGACGGAGATTTTGAAGAAAGAGACGCATACAAAGACCAACAGAAAGAGATACTAAGACAGAGACAAGAAGAAATAGAACAGCAATTTATCTCTACCCAGCTGCTTGTGTATGAATATATATATATATACATACATAATATATGTACACACACATATATATATACATACATATCTAGGTGCTGAGGGACTGAGTCACAGGATATAGGTATGTGTGTATATAATATATATTATTTATGTGACAAGGAAATCACTTTAAAAGACTGATATATATTAATTTAAGGTCGCCAAGGAATTTAGCTATGTAATTCCTTAATGAAAACTCAAGTCAGCAGTCAACCTTTTATGGAGTTTAATTACAAACAGGAGGAAGAAAGGTATTAGAGATAGAGAGAGAGAGGGAGAGAGAGAGAGAGAAAGGGGAGAGAAGGGAATAGGGCTTAAATACCCCCTCTGTTTAGGCTGGGCCAAAAGGCCCAAGCCCTTAGATAGCTGAGGCAAAAAAAGAGATCAGTCCCTATCACTCTCGTGACCAAAATGGAGAAACAGTCTCAGGGGCCTCCACCTCCAGCCTCCTTCTGAGCAAGCTTCTCAGAGCACCACCTCTCAGAGCAAAAACTCTCCCACCAACCAACTCTCAGTCCTCAAACCCCTCTATCTTTAAGGAAACCATCCAAGTTCCCTCCCCTCAGTTCTCACATCTACCAATCACTGTCCATGTCTTCCCTGTGCCAATGGTGGCTCTAGCTTAACCCAGGACCGCCCAGAGGTCTGTGGCTTTGCACATGTCTGTTGAAGGTCATATTCTCAAATAATTAAATCTTGATCCTTTGCTACAGCCCTTCCTAAATCCTGTTACCCTGAGTAGGGTGGAGATTGGAATAATTAAATTTTGATCTATGCTGCAGCCCTTTCTAAATCCTGTTAGGACTGAGTAGGGTGTAGATTGTAATTTCCAAGACCTGGTTCTGTCATTCCAAGTATCTCTATTGTATCAATTCTAAAATCAATCATGACTCGAAGAACTTCCTGTTCTATGCTTAAGCATAGGTCCAAGCCCTTTCCATTGTTCAGCAAAAGGTTTCTGTCCTAAAGTAATCTCAGGTAGGGAGGAGAAGGACCCTCCCTACCTAATGTTGGAAATGGGAAAATTTCCAACATTCATAAGTCTAAGAAATTTTAAGGTTTATATTTATGTGCACATTATTAGTAATTATACTAGATATTAGTATCCCTTCACCATCACAATTTTTCCCATTGCAGTTTCCACATATCATGAGCTAACATAAGAAATTAAATGGGAATTGGGGGGGAGTTTTGCAGAAGCTGCAGGTGACCCAGAAAAAGTTTAGAAACTATATAGCCTATGACCAAATACTTAACCTAAACTTTACAATAAGGTGTTGTAAACACCCCATAAAAGGAAAAGACAAAATTTCAGACTTCTTCTCTGATATGAAGGGAGGGCCAAGAACTTTGGCACAGATTTTCCACATCACAGAGGTGCTGTGACTCTAAGTCCCAAGATGTAGAAAGAAGAGCTGTATTATCTTTAGGTCCCTCCATTTATGTGCATGAGGAATTGCCCTAATTTTCTTTTACAGATGAAATCCTATCCTCTACATTTAAGAATTTTCCTTTGAGAAGGTCAAGACTCTTTTAACTGATTGATTCTCTCTCCATCCCTGGCCTAGTTGATAAAATTACAGAACGGGCAAGAATTGAGAAAAATAAGTGTTAATATATTAAATGAATATTTTAAAAACCTTGTTGCTAAGAGAACTCATACATTGCCGTTGCATAGCTGAAATTGGGCTATGCTTCTGGTGGACTTTAAAAAATTGACTTGCCAGATCTAGGAAGAGAAAAGACTGCGGAACTCTTCAGAGTGCAATTCCTGGAAGTCAAGAGAAGAGCTAACTATTAGAAAGGATAGAATTTCTGAGTCAGGAGAGCTGTGATTTCTTATCTCCTCTCTCCCTTTCCACACAACATGCTCCTTGGCCACAGCACAACAAAGCGTAACAAAGCGGGTTGTCCAAAAAAGAGGGGGCCTAAGGGGAGGCAGTCAGTGGAGGCAGCTTCTCTTACAGTTGAGAAGTGAGCCAGTATGTATTTAAGAGAGAACTGGCCCTGGCATTTGGGGGTCAAGCCACAAAGAGGAAGATGCTGAGGGAGAACAGATGAGTGGCCTACCCTGCAAAGATCCTGTGCCCAGGTGGGGAGCAGCATGGGATCACAAGAAGAGGAAAGATGCTGGAAACACTTAGCCCTAAAAGTGTGAATTGCCTTGGCCTCAAAGGCTCCCTCATTCTCAGTGTATTTCAAGCATATGCCAAGTTTTCTCACTGATGCCCTATGTATTTATAGGGAAATGCTCTTCAGGTTTATGAGGGAGGGCGTGGGGTGAAGATATTTTGTAGCTGCTGCTCTTGCTATGCCATTTCAGTACAGTAAATACCTTTGTTTTGAGCTAATTGTATCCTCTGGCAAACTATTAAAGGTAAGTGTACCGACTGGGGCTCATGGCCTAGAGTTTTAAGTGTATGGACACACAGAGTCCTGTGAATCTGGGTAGTCATTCCGCCCCAGGACCCAACCTGCCAGGACAAGTGTGAGGCGGGACTCTTATCCCAGAAGTGGAAGCTTCCACTTCTATGGAAATCTGTAGAGAGCTCTACACATACATATGTCTGTTTAAAAGGAGGAGTTTATGTCCATGTTCATGCTCTGGGTTACTTACTGTTCAATATCTAGTTTACATATACAGTACCTCCTTTGTTTCTCATAGCCATCTCCTAAATTATTTGTGTCATTTTATAGACCTCATCTTGTAGATGAGGAAACTGAGACTCATAAAGAGCGAGTGGTTTGTCCAAGCACTCAGAGCTCAAAAGTAGCAGATTCTGACCTTAAAAACAAGTGTCATCAGAGAAATAAAAGCACACAGTATGGAGGTAGGGATTGGTTTGGCTTTTCTCTTTTAACTAAAGTATGTATGTAGTTCATTATCTGGCTCAAAAAGACGTTTAATAAATCTTTACTGAATTAAACATAATGTTCAGATGAAGGAAAAAAAAACCACATCCACTTGGCTAAGCAGTAACTAATATGCTTTACGGTAGAGATGCCAGTTGAGCTGAGCTGGGAAAGATAAATGGGATTTTAGCAAACAAAAATGACAGGGGGAGGTGGGGAGAAAGGAGCCACTGAAGGCAAAGGGAAAAGCATGGAAAACAACCAGGGCACCTTTAATAATGACTAAAACAAAAGACAGTATTCACACAGAGGTGCAAAATGTCCTTGATTTCATAATTTATTTAAGTAAGCTAAGATGACCATTCCAGAATGTCTTGAATTTTTCTTTATAGCAAATATCAATAGAGCCGCAGACAAACTACTTAAGCATAAATTAGTTGTTGAATGTAACCCAGTATTTGTATATGCATTTATCTCTATATCAGATTACCGCATTGGGAATAACCTTCAGAAAAGTGGTAGAGGTAGGAGTGGCATGGGCATGAAGGGAAATAGAGAACGATGTTAACACTATCAAAATAGGTCTTTGCCATATGACCAGACCCTGTTCTCCCATTATACTTATTACTTTGGTTTCTCTGATCTGAGTTTTCTTGCCTGGTACTTGGTCATCTTCATTTGGTTCTCCCCATTCGATTCTTCCCATCATTTGGGGAAATTCTGGCTTGGCAGATTTTCTCAGTTAATACTCAAGCATCCTACTTGCACTCCTTTTCCTCAGGTCAGTCTTCTGGGAATTTTTGGGTTCCCCAAATCTCCTAACCTTAGTGACTCAACATAGGAATCAGAATCACGTTCCTGATGCCCTAAGCGGTGTCCCAGCACTGAAAATCCATGGCGGGAAGCTGAGAGTTCTCTTCTCTCTGGATTGGTCTCTGAACTAACTCTCTCTAGGCTGGCTCTCTCTCCCAGAACCCTCTTCTCTGAGCTCTTATCTTGTGATCTCTGACAAACCAGGAATCAGAGCCCAGGCTGAAATGGAGGATGCAATTTTTGCCTAAAGTTAGAAAGGCTAAAAATGCTTTTTTCTCTTTCTCTATTTAATTATAAATGCTCAGACACCTAGTAATATGCCTACGAATTAATTTTTACTTGTAACATTTTTCTATTTGTATCCCTGACTCTTATCTTAGCACAGTACTTTGTACAGAGTAATTACTTAAAAATGTTTTCTCATTCATTCAAGAATCAATCTAAAAACATTTCTGAAGACAAGGCAATAAGTGGTAACAAAAGATTGGCACTCCATCAAATAATATTATGGGAGCCACTCTTAGCTGTACTCCTAACTGTCCTGACTGTAATACTTGGGAAGTTTTATCTGGCAGTCAAAAGGAAAGGACCAAAGGTCTTTAGTGCAGAGCACTAAATGGATGGATACGCATCTTATTTAATGCCCTTTCCATTGATAAAGCCATATCCCTTTCTGATGCAGAACCCTTGGAGAGTGGCAAGAACTTTGATGGAGAGAACTTTTTTTCCTTTTCTTCTTTCATTATCAGAATTGTCCCCTTTGTTATATAAGGAATGAAACTTTGACTTCTAAAGCTTTTCCCTCTTCTCCTCCTGGTGCTCTTTCTTGCTGCAACCTTTTACTACTTGACTATTAATTGTTTGAACGCATCTTTATTTACCCTCATTACTATCTTGCCAACATTTTTTGTACTTCCAAAGGAATTACATTTTTACTCTAATAACTGTCTCTTTAATTAATGAGACTTAAAAGGTCATTTGTCATTGAAAATCACATCTAGAATAACTGAAGCACTAAATAGACCTTTTTTGTTTCTGGTGAATTGAATCCTATATTGATAATTCTACCTTTCTTAATTAAATTCTTATTAACATATACATTATTAATTAGATCATTAATGCAGGTGTCATTTTGAGTCACAACAGGATTACACTGCAGCTCCTGTGGTTATTAAACCTTGATAATTTCCGCAATGAATTAGTATTACATTAACTGGAATCTCCAGTGTGAATCCAAATTAAATGCTTAGTTTAGGAAACACTTCTGCCACTTTGAAGAATAAATACTAAGCACAGGATTTAGAGTTTGATTTTTTTTTGCATGTTTTAATGCCTGTGAGTTATGATGTTCGGTAGATAGCCAATGTCCTTTACACAATGAAACTCAACCCTTCAGGTAGTAAAAAATTCTCCAGGATTTCAAGGACCTGGATTTCATCATTATGGTTAATCCCAACACTTACACAAGTCATAACCATTGCACAAGTTATCAGATAATAGTCATAAATTGAAATCAGTGAAAAAATTCATTACCTTTTGGCCAACATGCTGGCAATTAGTTTCTTCACATTTCACTAGACTGGTCATTGGATGACAGACACACGGACCACTGTCAAGACCTTTTTGGTTTGGTTGGACGTGTCATAGCACGTGTTCCAGTGGCCCAGATTTTGAGAACCCAATCTCACTTCCATGAAATGAGGAATATCTGAATAAAACATCATTGGGGGTCAGTTCACAGAAACTGAATTTCAAAATCTCATGTCTGTCAATCAAGCATGATACCTCTAAGGGCATTATATGCCTGCCTTTGCTAGAATGTTTTCAGCTTTTCCCCACCTTCATGCCTTAGCTCATATTGTCTAGACCTTCTTCTCTAATACAACTTATCAAATCCTACGCATATTTCAAGCTAAATATCAAATGAAATCTATGAAATCTTGCCCTATCCTAACTGCAAGAAGTAATGTGTATTGCCCCTAATATCCAAAAACACTTTGCTCATCCCTCTCATGAAAATGAGAGGTTTGATTGCAATTATTTTCATGTTCTCTCCCCCAATACATTGTAAGCCCCCTGTAGACTGAGATCATGGTTTACCTCTTTGGGTTGCACTTAGCACAGAAAATGCTTCCATAGATCTGCGATCTCTTCAATGTGAGTATTCCCACCACTGGGACAGATCATAACCCATGAATGGTTTTCTGCCTTATGTGACCTTTGTCCATATGCTTTCTTAAATCCTCTGCATGAGAGTTATCATGGAGTGCCCAGGAGGGGGCTTTTCTCTACATATATTGACATCACCTGGATACCAGCGCAGCATGTTTAGCTAGATACATGGTTATCATCCCACCTTTTCTAAACACAGATTTCTTTGATGACATCTTTTTTGTATCAGATTTATAATTTGTTACATGATATTGATAAAATATCTTATGTGTGCTCACCATGATTAAAGAAGACATAAAAAATCTCTTAGTAGAAGCTCAATAAAATGTTTTTTGAATTAATTAATGAACATTAAAAAAACATTGAAAACTTAGATGGTGAAAAAATAGTGATACTCCTAAATAAATGGGAACTTCATTCTGGGGAAAATTGAAAGGGGAATAAGGATAATGATATAGTACAAGATGATAATTAATTGGGAAAAACATCTCTGAAGTGAGTATCTCTAGTAAATGTTTCATTTCCAAAATAAATAAGGAACCAATTCAAATTTATTTGAAAATTCATTCTCTAGTTAATAAGTAGGTCTATGAATATGAAGCTTTCAGAGAACTACAACCTATAAATTATCAGATGAAACCATTCCCAAATCATTGAGAGAAATGTAAATTAGAATAATCTGAAGTTTCTCTCCATGTCATGAAATGACAGAGATGACAAAAAAAAAGGAAATAGTCAATATTTGAGGGACTGAGAAAAGATAGGTGTATTAATACATATTGGAATTGGGTAGCGGTCCAACCATTCTGGACATCAATTTAAAATTATGTAAGAAAAGTAAACAAACTGTCCATACCCTTTTATTCGATGATCCCTCCCAATGTTTTACATATACATCAAGAAAATCAAGGGCAGAAACAAAGGCCAAATACATCCCCAAATATTCTTAGCAGAATTCTTATGGTAGAAAAGAACAAGAAAATGACTGTCCATTGATTGGAGAATCACCAAAAATACTGTAGTGTTCTCATTCATGGGGAATCTGAATTTTATGGAATAGAATGGAGTAGTTAGAAATTGTGAACATGAAGAATTCAGAGAAATGTGAGAGGGCTTGTATGAACTCATATAATCAACAATCAATGGAGCAGCATTCAATAAGCATTTGCCTCTTTTCAGGCACTGTGTGAGGCTGTGGGGAGACAAAGTCTCTGCCTTTAAGGAACTTAAAATGGAATGGGCAAGGCACTATGTGTATATAAACATAAATACATATGTGTGTGTGCATGCAAAACAGATACAAGTCAGTCTTGCATTGGCAGCTAGGAGGAATATGATAAGACTTCATGCAGAAGATAATACTTGAACTTGTCTTGAAGGAAACCAGGAGTTCCCAGAGACAGAGATGAGGATTGAGTACAGCCTAAGCAAGGAGGAGAGTCAGTTCAAAGCCACAGAGATGGGTGTTGGAACACATACGAGTGTTAACAAGTCCAACAAAGATATATACAATGTCTACAACAATGTAAATGAAAATGTAATGAGGAAAATGGGTCAGGGAGTGGGCTAAACCAGGTCTCTTCTGGGTAAGTATTCAGCTGTGAAGGACTCCATGTTTTGGGATAACATAATAAATTGCATGCATGCGTGTATGTGTGTGTATGCGTGTGTGTGTGTGTGTGTGTGTGTGTGTGTGTGTGTGTATGGGGGAGGAGTTCCTCTTAGTCTTTAGATCTCCATTCCCCTCTCTCCAAACTTAACCCTCCTCATCTCTCTGCCAGTCTCTGTCTCTCTCCCATTCATCTATCTCTTTTTTCCTTCTTATCATTCCCCTCTCTTCCTTTCTCCTTTTCTATCTCTGGAATGTGTGACAAATAATTTTCACCATCTCCCTGATATTTCCAATGGGCGTGATATCTCATCTGTGGATATCATCCAATGGGAGAGATATCATATCTCAGTAGAAATGGCAACTGATCACACATGGCAGCTAGCTCAGGGGCTCTACCTGGGCTTGAGCCCAGACCTTTGTCTGCCTCTTCGTTTTGTTTCTTTTCCTGAGAATAGGTGCCAATCATCAATCCTGAAACAGATGTTTCCAGATATGGCATCAACCTTTTGAGTTTGAGAGTTTGTGTCCCCTTGCAACTACCACAATACTTCTTGAGAAGATGTCCATGGCCAAGAAGAAGCGTGACTGCCAAAAGACATGGACAAGAGATAGTGTAGCATGAATGTGAAAATGAAATGCCAAGTCCCACAAAATGCTACATATTATGATGTTTTCAGTGCCAACTTCCCAGAAGAGCATTATAGTTGCAAATGACTACTTCCTATTTAAATCACCAATGCGAGTCTTCTTGGAGTTAAATATTTCATGTTTTGTGGAGGAAATAAATAGGTCCTCTGCCTGTTTTATATTGTACACAGAATAGTTTTCTTTTATCTCTTTTTGGAGACAAAGATAGGTCCAAAATCCACTTTAAATTATTTTCTGCAGATCTCTGGGATAAGGATGTAAACAGACAGAGATTTTGAGGAAAAAGAAGACTATCTTCTCTTTGAAGGCCAGGCTTCCCCAGAATGAAACCTGGTCCATATATATGGTTGTGTCCAGACTAAAGATCCTTTAGTGAGAGAAGAAAAAAGTAAATGCCTCCACTTCCCTGGGCCCAGCAGTGAGTGTGTGTGTATGTGTGTGTGTGTGTGTGTGTGTATGTGTGTGTGATTACAAAAAAAGACCCCTAAAAGCAAATCAAACTTTGTATAACTGAAAAGCCAATGAAGATCAAAGTGAACAGCTAATCAAATACACTTCCCTCCAAACACGCGTGTTCCTCCACCCCAGAGAGGAGGAGGATTTCTAGAATGGAACATTATATACACAGACAGATGTAGTCAATGTAACCATTTTTCCTTAATCATTTTTCTTTGTCAAAATGGAGGTTTTCAAAGAAGGGTGTAAAGAATGAAATAAATGATCGGGCTGTGAATATAAAAATGGATCAATAATTTTATTTCATATATTTGATTTACTCACAGGGAGAACTAGCATTGCCTGGTTTCCTATTGAACAATGAGAAGGAGAAAATATGGCTGGAGGGGAGAATAAAAATTTGTCCCTGAGAGACTCCTACTTGATCTAGGGCAAACTCTTCAAAGAAAACACTGTAATAGGAGTGACTAGTTTCTTCAACTTTACTGAAAGGCTTTCCAAATTATCATTTATTAACTAAAGCTACCATGAAATCATGTCCAAGTGTGTGGCAAGCATGTTTTCAGGACAGCATGGAAGAAACCTTCAAGCATTGTGAAATGTGATACCTCCCCCCTGAAAAATATGGAGTTGTATTCCTGCCTCGCAGACATGGTGCCCCGTGCATGTATTTGGAGAGTGATGTCTTCATGTGTCAGCGGATAATCTCCTTGCTGCATGAATTGCTGACCTGTTATTAGATTCCCTTGGGTTCATCTTGTCACTTCCATGTGAGGAGCTCTCCCCTAGAACTCCCTGAGGACATTTGAGCTGAAAAACAAAGGTAGGTGGAAAAGGAAAACTATGTAGTAATTGGAATGATTTGTTCTTGGGTTAATTATCTCCTCCTCAATTCTCCCCACATTCCCAAAGGGGCAAGGGCCCATTATGTGCTATGCTAATAGCCTATAAAATTTGCATCAAGTGAACATAAAGCTATGTTTGAATTATTCACACAAATTAAAGAATATGGGGCTAGTAAACAATTTTACTCTTATTTAAAGGCAACTTGCTACTTGAAAACATGGGGTTTAGTCTCCTTCACATAACAGCCTCACACAATTCCTTCCTGATGCTCAGAGATATCAAACACCATTTGTCATAGAGTGATACGCTTTAGGATAAAGAACGTGTTAGAATAGAAGGAAGATGAATCCAGAGCCTCATGGGTGATTATGATCCATTTGACCATTAGAAAGAGACTTGGACTTCCATTGGAAGATTTACCAGCCCAAACAAGGACTCAGAATGCCAGAAATATTCAGAAGGAAAACAATCAGTAAAGTATGACCAAGAGGATGAAAGGAGGAGAAATGATTAATTGAAGGTAGCTAAGAAGAAGACAGAAACAAATCTGAGGAGTAAAGAGGGGGCAATGATCTCTTATTAACCAATAAGAGTTAATGAATTCCATCTCTTGACATTCCTATAATAGTAGTTGGGCTTCAAGGTCACTTCATCCTATTTGCCTCAGTTTCCTCATCTGTAAAACAAACTGAAGTAAGAAATTGCAAACCAGTCCTTTATCTTTGCTGAGAAAACCCCAAATGGAGTCATGAAGAAAGAATTAGACAGTTGAAATGACTGAACAACAACAACAAAGCTAGTTAAGTCCCGTTTGGGGGAGGAGTGTGGAGAAGAGGAAGATCATGTTCCTTTTCAGCATCACAACTTTTATATTTTCATTGTGCATCTGTGCCCCCCTCCATGGTCATCCCTATTCAACTAGAGTTACTTTCATCCATAGTTACTCTCTGAAATGCAAATTAAAACAACTGAAATACCACCTCACAGCTATCAGATTGGCTAATATGTCCAAAAAAGGAAAATGATAAATGTTGAAGGGCTTATGGGAAGATTGAGACACTACTATACTGCTGGTAGAACTGTAAACTAATACAGTCATTCTGGAAAGCATGCCCAAAGGGACATATAACTATACATGTCTTGCATCAACCATATCACTATTAGGGCTGGATTCCAAATAGATCAGAGATAGGAGAAAAGGATCTACTTGTACAAAAATGTTTTTAGAAGCTCTTTTTGTGGTGGCAAAGAATTGAATACTATGGGAGTATCCATCAATTCAGGAGTGACTAAACAAGTTGTGGTATATGTTTACAATAGAATGCTATTGTGCCTTAAGAAATGAGAAATAGGATGAGTTCAGAAAGACCTGGAAAGATTTATATGAACTGATGCAAAGGGAAATGAAAAGAACCAGAGCAGTGAATACAGTAACAGAAATACTATATGATGATCAACTGTGAAAGACTAAACTATTATCAGCAAAACAAGGTCCCAAATTAAACCCAAGGTACTTGTGCTAAAAAATGTTTTCTACATACAAAAAGGGTACTTTTGGAGTCTGATTACAAATCAAAGCATGCCATTTCTTACTTTATTTTCTTCATTGATTTCTTCTTGTAGGTGTGATATGTGTCTTCTGTCATGTTATGATGGATATAGAAATATTTATTTCATGAAAGCACTAATATAATCTATATGAAGCTATTTACAGCCTTAAGGAGGAGGCAGAGAGAAGGAAAGAGAGAATCTGAATTTTAAAATGTTAGAGGCCAATTGTCAAAAATTATTTCTAAGTGTAATTTTCAAAAAAAATATTTGTTTTTTTAAGTTACTCTTGAGGAAAGCTGGGTAGCTCAGTGGATTGAGAACCGGGCCTAGAGATGGGAGGTCCTACATTCAAATCTGGCCTCAGACACTTCCAAACTGTGTGACCTTGGGCAAGTCACTTAACCGCCACTGCCTAGCCCTTACCATTCTTCTGCCTTGGAACCAATACACAGTATTGTATTATATACAATATTGTTTGTTATGTATTATACACATATATATGTATATACATATATATATACAATATAAGTATTATATACAATAGTGTATACAGAAGGTAAGAATTTAAAACAAAAAGCTACTCTGATTATTTTCAAAGAGAGAGAGAAAGAGAGAGACAGACAGATAGACAGAAAGAGAGAGAAAGACAGAGAGACAGAGAGAAAGAGAGACAGAGAGAGAGTGATAGAGAGAGACACAGAGAGAGACACAGAGAGACACAGAGAGAGACACACAGAGAGACACAGAGAGAGAGACACACACAGAGAAACACAGAGAGAGAGAAAGAGAGAAAGACAGAGAGAGAGAGAGAGACACAGAGAGAGAGAGAGAGAAGGGAGAGGGAGACAGAGAGAGAGAGAGTGAGAGAGAGAGAGAGTGAGAGAGAGAGACACAGAGAGAGAGAAAGAAAGACAGAGAGAGACAGAGAGAGAGATACAGAGAGAGAGAGAGAGAAGGGAGAGGGAGACAGAGAGAGAGAGTGAGAGAGAAAGAGAGAGTGAGAGAGAGAGAGACACAGAGACACAGAGAGAGAGAAAGAGAGAAAGACAGAGAGAGAGAGAGAGAGAGAGAGAGAGACAGAGAGAGAGAGAAGGGAGAGGGAGACAGACAGAGAGAGAGAGAGAGAGAGAGAGAGAGAGAGAGAGAAGGGAGAGGGAGACAGAGAGAGAGAGTGAGAGAGAGAGTGATAGAGAGAGACACAGAGAGAGACACAGAGAGAGAGAAAGACAGAGAGAGAGACAGAGAGAGACAGAGAGAGAGATACAGAGAGAGAGAGAGAGAGAAGGGAGAGGGAGACAGAGAGAGAGAATGAGAAAGAGAGAGTGAGAGAGAGAGAGAGACAGAGAGACACAGAGAGAGACACAGAGAGAGAGAAAGAAAGACAGAGAGAGAGACAGAGAGAGACAGAGAGAGAGATACAGAGAGAGAGAGAGAGAGAGAAGGGAGAGGGAGACAGAGACAGAGAAATTGAGAAATTGAGAAATTGAATTCTTTGGTCAAAATCCTCTGTGCTCTCTCCCACATTTTTTCCTCCCACATTCTCACCCTCCCCAGTTTCCATAATGCCTGTCTCTAGTGTCCCTTAACCACAATCACATGTAAAAGGGCATAGAAGACACACACACACACACACACACACACACACACACACACACACACACACACGCTGCTGATTTTGCCCAGATTCCTTAATCTAGCTCTGTTCATTTGTGAATTAGCTCTCTGCGTTCCCTGTGCCACAGTGAGGCGGTAGGAGAAGGCTCCAGTGCTGGGACCCACTATGCACAATGCTGCTGCTGCTGCTGCTGCTGCTACAGACTAATCGAATCCCCTGCTGCGAGTGCCTTGCATGGCTTTCCTGCTGCGATATGGAAGTGACAAATGAGACCAGAGCCCCACTCCCCCAGCAGACATGTGTGGGGAACAGGCAGCTGTTTGGGGGTTGGGTGCTCGGAAGGTTCTTGTTCGATTTAACCCTTTGTTGTGTACCTTGTCTGTTGTTCCAAGTATTGCCCAAACCGACGTGAGGGAGGAAGGCTTCCGGCTGGTCCGGTCCCCTTTTATTCTCCATCAGACAGGCTCGAGAGCCCTGCTAACAAGGGCTGACTATTTCAGATCCCTTCTTCTCGGCTGGCCTCTCACCACCTGGTCATATATATTTTGACCACCTGCTTCTGCCATTTGAATAGGGGTCTGGCTCACATCTGCTGCACATGGCCTCGAAGGCTAGAGAAAGAGAGGGCTTTCTAACAAGGCATTAAAGGGTAGGGAAATGGGGGGGGGTGGGGGGGGCATCTTTCATCTTTGCTATCATGTCGTCTGCTTTCTCCCTTGAACCCCATGCTTCCATCTTAGAATCAATACTGTTCACCAGTTCCAAGGTAGAAGAGAGATAAGGACTAGGCAATTAGGGTTAAGTGACTTATCCAAGGTCACACAGCTAGGTCAGACTTAAACTCAGAGTCTCCCATCTCCAGGTCTGGCTCTCTATCCACTGAGCCACCCAGCTTCCCCTAGGTTAGATTATTTTCCTTGGCTATTTCTTTTCCTGCTAGGCACCTGTGAGTTTAATGTTAAGTTCTCATCAGTGGCAGCTAAGTATTGCAAGGAGAGAGCGCTGGACTTGGATTCAGGAAGCTCTGTGTCTGAATCCTACCTTAGCCACTTACAAACTGTATGACCCTGGAAAAGTCACTTAATCTCTGTCGACTCAATTTCCTCCTCTCTAAAGTGGGGATAATAATGACAACTAACCCACAGAACTGTCGTAAGAATGAAATGAGACACCATAGGTAAAAGTGCTCTGCAAACCTTTAGTTGCTCTATAAATGCTACCTCTGATGATGGTGGTTGTGGTGGTGACTGTTTTTGCTATTGTCATCAGCATCCACCAATCCTTGGAATCCTTGCCAGAACATAATATGCCTTTTGAATCCCTCTAGCTCTCCACAGATGTATAGAAACAAGCAACAACCCCCCAGTGAACTCCTTTGTGTTCTCCCAGGAATACAGAAAACAATGTCATTTACTCTGGACCAGTGCCCAGGATACGAGCCCAGAAAAGAAACCACACTTGAGAAGGGAACACAAGAGAAGGGAAAGAGAGAATCTGGCTACCACATGCTCCAGGGGAAATGATCCTCAGAAGAATAAATCAAAACATTAGGTCCTGCCCTTATCTCAGTGGCACAGCTCAGCAAGTGACTCCCCAGCATGGCTCCAGGGCAGCCTAATTCAATAACCGCCATAGAACATGTTTTTGTTTATGTTTTTGGCTGGGTTTGGAGCTGTAGCTGTGGACATCCATCCCCAAAACCCACAACTGCTCTGGAGTAGGGGAGCATTCTTTACAGTGATGCAGATGTCGTGGGGATTAGGAACTAAGTGAAGGACCACTAAGGATGTCTTCCTCTCTGGGAGAGGCTGCAGAGCCTGATTCCAGCAAAGATGTGATAATGAGGAATGGAAGGACACTGGAGAAACCTTGGAAGACGGGGAGACATTCTGTAACTGGTTCCAGTCCTGCTAACAGCATGATGGATAAAGCTGAGGGTCCCTTCAAACAGGACTTATTTGGCCTCAGACACATTCTCTTGGCTGCTCTACTCCCTGTTTGAAGTCTTCGTGGATGGCTTTTGGGAGAGACAATGCTAGAATCCTTCCTGGAGGCCAGCACATGGCTCTAGGACACAGGACTAGGTCCTTGGTCTCTCAATCCCCCCCACCCCCATTCTCCGTGAAGGGATTATAGACTCTGAGTGACTTTCTAAAAAGCCAGGAAGTCAAGCTAACCAAGTCCAAGAGTCAGAGTCCATGTCGAATTTTTCGGCCAGTCCCAAGTTGAAACCCTGAGGAGCAAGAAGTTCCCTTTAGAACCCTGCTCAGTGACAACTCATCCATCTCCATGTGAACTATGCAAAGAGTAAACATACTCTTCCCCAGACTGATGTGTCATGGGTAAATGGTTGTACCCTTATTTTTGCTCTTTAAAGTAAATATCCATTTGGAAAAGCTGATCCACCTTAAGTACTTAAATGGAACTGGAGTGCTATTTACTGGTACCTAACAATGGGGGGAACATAACCGGTAGGGGTTCTAGATGACAGTGTTAGAGAAGCTCCCCCCAAATCTCAGGGTACCCCCAGGACTCAGAGGGAGATGTAGCTCTAGTCTGGTTCTGGGAGAGTGAGCCCAGAGTCTCTTCTCTACATAAAGATGGATACCACACAAGCTAAGATTTTTAACTTAGGAAGAGTAACAGTAGCAGACATGAGTTTAACTGGGTAATACTTACTGGGTGCAGGGATGAGGATAAGCAGCATTTTGACTAGTTTGGAAAATAGTCAACTCTTCTTTGGAAAAGTGAGCCTATCGGTAGCATATCTGACAAGTTTCCTAAAAAGGGGAGTCATTGACTATCAAAATCAGTCCTACTAATTAGGTCAGGATGAATTTGAGAAATAACTATTGCAAAGTATATGAACATGAGCAGTACAAGATTAAGTTGAATAAGTTAATAGTTTATATATTCATATATATATAATTTTGTGAACTTTCTTTGTCTAATGGGGAGAAGTTAACAGAATATTTTAACTGTAACAAATGAATACATTTAAATTTTAAAAACAAAATCAGTCCTAATCAATAATGATTTAGATTATTTTTCATACATAGCTTTGATTTCTTCATTCAAAAACTGGGGAATGGATCATATTCTTATCTATTTGGCAGTGTTTCTATATATTTTAGATACCCTCTCTAATGGGGCCTGGGGGATTGAGAAGAGAATGAGGGAGTTAACTGGGTATTTTTATATAACAAACCAAAAAATAAAAGAAAAATCAGTCCTGATGACCAAATACAACTGAACTTAAAGAGGGAGAAGTAGAGCATGGGAATTCACCAAGGATATTTTTTAAAACTAGAATCAAGACAGCCACATCAAGATTCATCTCTCTAGAGAAAAATCTCGTCCCACCACCCCCAGTCAGTCCTCAAGAAATACAACAAACCTTTGGTGACTCAGAGGATGATCAAAAGAGAGACACTAGTGAGCTGAACTATCCCATGGCATATCATCAACAATGATTTCATTCAGTTAGTCAACAAGCAGTAATTAAGTACATACTGTTGGGCAAGGTATTGTGCCAAGGGCTAGGCCACAAAGAAGGGTTAAAAAATAGTCCCTGCTCGCAAGGATCTTGTGGTCTAACGAGGAAGATTTCTGTACAAAAAACTGGTTTAAAGGAAAAGTGGCTTAAAGGCAGAGTGATGTCAACATGAGCAAGTCCTTTTTCTAGAACAAGAGATAAGCAGGTAGAAAGCCTGTGGTTTTGTGTAATGCACAAAATATTAAAAGACACAAAAGGTTTCTAGTGGATTGGGTGGATCCTCTCTGAAGAATTTATGAATGGACAAGAATGAGAGTTAAACAGAATGAGAAGGCACGGACACTGTTATAATTAGTTTTAACTAATTTGAGCTGAATTCTATTGAGGGCTGCAAGGAGACAAAGAGGTCCAGGAGACATTCCAACTGAGTGAAAGATGAGGGAAAGGAAGGGCAATGAAGAAGGATAAGTCTGCCACGAGGCAAGATAATGGCAAATGCTGAAAAGAAAAAGTAAGGACGGACTCCCCCAACAGTAAGGAGACCCAGAGATTCCCCCTCCAGGCTAGAGACCTGGGACAAAGTCCCATTTCACCCTGCTGGGTACTCTTCTGAGTACAAATGGGTTGTGATCTCCCTGATAAAGGTGGTACCTATATCAACAAGATCAATAAGTGATCAAAGTCAAATCAAGTTGTCAAATCAACAGGCATTTATTAAGTGACTTCTAAATCACTGTACCAAGCAGCTTGGTCACCATATGTCATCTCATGCTTTACCTAAGTCACAGATCAAAGTATTGAATGGAATTGAAGAGCAGCCTTCTGGTATCGTACTAGAAAACTCCTTCCAGACTGATACCTGCATTTTCTGTCTCCAGACTTTCAGTTATTTTGCTGTTCAATCATTTCAACTCTTCATGATCCTATTTGTGGGTTTTCCTGATAAAAACACTGCAGTGGTTTGCCATTTCCTTCTCCAGCTCATTTTACAGATGGAGAACTGAGGCAAACAGGGACAAGTGGCATGCCCATGGTCACATGGCTAGTAAGGGTCTGAGGCCAGATATGAACTCAAGTCTACCTGACTCCAGGCCTGGCACTCTATCTTCTGCACCACCGAGGTGCCCCCCAACCACTTATATATCCTACCAAAAGTACTTAGCACAATGGATAGAGCACCAAACCGAGTAAGGAAGACTCCAGTTCAAATCCATCCTCAGACACTTAGAATCTGTGCCAAGTCACTTAACCTGTGACTGCCTTAATTTCCTAATCTCAGTAAAAACCACAATAATAATGCCACCTACCTCTCAGGGTTACTATGAATAGAAATGGGACAATATTTGTGAAATGATTTGCAAACTATCAAGCATTATAAATACCTGCTATTATTTATTATCATTCAAACTACATTTATCCAATTTATCCTGAGATTGTTTCAAATCTTTTGCTAAAATTCATATGTATTATGTTCCCATCACTCCCTTCATCTACCATTCTAGTTGATGCTATTAAAATATATCATTTTAAAGATAAAAAAGGCAAGACCCACTGAGGTTAAATAGCCTTTACAGGCTTCACAGTGCTAGACTTCAGATCTCTTTCTTTCCAACTCAGTGTTCTTTCTTTTTTTAATGTTCTTTTTACCATTCAGCCAAAAAGGAATCTTTGTGTCTCTTCCTCACCTTCCTCTTAATTAAGTGGAAATATAGTATGACAGCAAGTATACTCAGGATAGCCTTCAGTTTGAATCCCACCTGACACTAGATATAGTTGGGTGATGATGGGCAAGTCACTTTAGCCTCTTAGATCATAGACTTAAAACTAGAAAGGACCGTTGAGATCATCTATGGCAATTTACTCATTTTCTCATTTTATAGATATGGTAAAAGCAGCCCAGAGATTTTAAGTGGCTTTTCAAGCATGATATTGATACTAAGAGGCAGAACTGGGATTCAAACCCAGGTCCAGGTGGGTGGCTCAGTGGATAGAATGCTGGCCCTAGAGTAAGGAAGATTCATCTTCACGAGTTCAAATTCAGCCTCAGACTAATGTTGGCATGACCATGAATAAGTCACTTAAACTCATTTGCCTCAGTTCCCTCATCTGTAAAATAAGCTGGAAAAGGAAATGGCAATTATCCAAAGTATCCAGTCTCTTTGCCAAGAAATGGGGGTCATGAAGACTCAAACAACTGAACCACCACCACAACAACCTCTAACTCCAAATCCAGAATTTTTTACACTTTATTGGGCTGCCTCTCTGAACCTCAGTTTCCCCACATGTGAAATGAATATAACACTATCCAACAGAATTGTTGTTAGTATTAAATGAGATAATGTACATAAGGTTATTGGAAAAATTGGAAAAGCTCTCTTGGTGACAGCTAAAATAATGAATAAATACTATTTTTATTACTTCCACATGTCAAAATTAAGTGAACTCCAACTCACTCACTTTAGGTAGAAAGGCTGGAAACTTGTTCTATTGTTTAGGTGAAAAGTCTTGATTTGTGGGACTGATGGAAGGAGAAAGTATTCTTTTACGTAATCGTCTGCCTTACAGTTAGGGATAGAGATCAGACTTGTGAAATCATTGATTTAGAGAACCAGATGAGGAAACTCTCTCTATCAGTTCAGATCTGTAACCTCTCTGCAACTTTTCGTCTCACTGGAAGGTCAGAGGACTTTTCCAGGATCATGCATCCTAGATGGCGGAGATGGAATTCAGACCCTGGTTCTGTAGTCAGCTCTGTATCCACCATGCCACAGACAAGTTAGACACAATTATAGCCCTCTCTGCCTGTATACAAGGAATCAAAGACATTGGGAATTTTTAAAAATCAATTGTTTATTACATCAAAATGCTCAGATATCACCCCTTTCCCACACTAGAGAACATGCCGTTTGTAAAAAAAAGGCTTATCTAAAATTTTGTCTGGACATTGGGAATTTTATAGGAAGAGGGAACTGAAATCGTAGTTGGGGAATATTCTGAGTGGCATTGGTTTCCCATAGTGTTCTCTTACTGCCATGGCTCCCAACCTCCTGCAAGCAGCAAGGTAACTCAAAACCACTGACTCAAGGATTAAGTCAGATTATATTTGAATTCATAATGCAACTTTCATCAGTGTAAAACATTAACTGCACATTAAATGAATCTTCCAAGAATTCCAGCAGCCAGAAGTGTTACTGATGGCATATTACATTGTCACATGCTCAGCACAATTTCCTGAGCAATATATTTCCAAACAAATGAGAGGAAAAACAGCAAATGTAAGCACTTGCCTCATTTCAGCTAAGATATGTAAGACTTTTCAATTAGACTTGAGAAATCAGGGAAAGGAGAGGGAAGGACTGTGGAGAATTTGTATGGTAGGGAGAAGAAGAGGAGGGAAAAGACCATTTAAAAGGGAGATAATAAGTGGGAGACATGTCAGAAAAGAGGTGGAAAGAATAAGGAAGAAGGTAAGAACTGAGAAATGAAGTAGTGAGATAAAGGAGAAAGGTGAAGAAAGGTGAGAAAGGTGGGATAGGAGAAGATAGGAAATACTTTTTTGTATGTGGAAATGGGGATGGGGAAGGAAGGGATAAGTGAGAAATGTGAGGGAGGAGGAAGGAGAAAGAGGAAACAGAAACGAGAGACAGAGACACAAAGAACGAAAGACTGAGAGTATTTATTATTTATCATGTTGTTGTTCAGTTGTGTCCAAATCTTGGTGACCCTATCTGGGGGGTTTCCTGGCAAAGATACTGGAATGATTTTCCATTTCCTTCTCCTGCTCATTTTTTAAAAACCCTTATTTTCCATCTTAGAATCAATACTGTATAT
Organism: Monodelphis domestica; assembly: GCF_027887165.1. Taxonomy (NCBI): domain Eukaryota; kingdom Metazoa; phylum Chordata; class Mammalia; order Didelphimorphia; family Didelphidae; genus Monodelphis; species Monodelphis domestica. The sequence continues at coordinate 260,762,631 of NC_077233.1, forward strand.
TGGTTCTAAGGCAGAAGAGAGGTAAAGGCTAGGCAGTGAAGGGTAAGTGACTTGTCCAGGATCACACAGCTAGGAAATGTCTGAGACCAGATTTGAACTCAGGACCTCTCATCTCTGGACCTAGCTCTCAATCCACTGAGACACCTATCTGCCCCCTCCAGCTCCTTTTTGAGATAAGGAAACTGAAGCAAGCAGTTTTAAGCAGTTTGCCCAGGGTCACATAATAAATAAGATGAAGATACTCCCTGTCTTCAAGAAACTTTTTCTTATAGGGGAAGACAACACATAAGGGTAGGTAGAAAGTGTAGGGGGCCCAGAGCTCTCTATCCAATAGCATGATTTGGAGATGGTAGCCAGGAAATGAGATGGAGTCCCAGTTCTGGGCAAAATTTCAAAGAATAGAGGCAAGAGTCCAAAGCTCCAGTGGGGAGAAGGAAGAGAAATAGGAAAATAACTGAAGTGGAGGCAGCATGGTTTAGACCTACTGATACAGAAGGTTAAATGACGGGAAAGGAAGAAGTTAGGAAGAGGAGGGAGAAGAGACATGTGAATGAAAAGCATAATTTCATGGTCTTTAAAACTTTGGGGAAAAAAGAGAAAAAAGTTCATAATGTGACAAAATTTAAATAGCAGTGTCTGGGTGGTGTGATGATGAGGAGTGTTCATCCATTTCTATTTGCTCTCCACTCTCTTACTAATTCGAGCAGCTAGATGGTTCACTGGATGGAGTACCAGGTCTTGAGTCAGAAAGATTCATCTTCCTGAGTTCAAATTTGGCCTCAGACACATACTAGCTATGTGACCCTGGGTAAGTCACTTAAGCCTGTTGGCCTCAGTTTCTTAATCCATAAAATGAGCCGGAAAAGGAAATAACAAACCACTCCAGTGTCTTTACCACAAAAACCCCAAATAGGGTCATGAAAAATCAGATATGACTAAAACAACTGAACAACAACAAAAATATTTATTACGAATTCATTGCCTTGCTGAGTTCTCTCTGTTCAAAGAAGCTGTAACAGAAAAAAGAATCTATTACGGTCTTTTTTTTTTTCACTTATCTCTGAGCCCCCAGCTAGAGACAACACCTGGTAAAGCACCTCAGTATTAAATCTCTTTCTCTCTCCTCTCCAGGGATACACCCCTCTCAATTGCTTTCTCCCAACTACACCCAAACTCACTCAAACTGTCAAATACCTGTGGTGTTCTCTGCTTATAAAGCTGATGTAAACATTTAAACAAAAGTAAATAGACTAAGGGTATGGCTGCCTCTCCTGGTACTTCCACTCAAGGCATCCTTTTCTCCATCTTCATTCTCAGGTGTAGTTTCTGACTGAAGTAGAGTTGTATTCCTTCAGATATTCAGAAGACCCCAAGACTGGAGACAACTGCCCCAGTTCTGCTCCCTTGGGACGATGGCCCTAAGTTACCCCTTCCCCGGCAAGAGGAGAGAGAGACACTGATCATCCTGGGAATTTTTTTCTCTAAATGTTAGCCTTTTCTTTCAACAACTCTTCCCTGTAAAGAGTTAGTTCCCCACAGTTAAACCATATGGTAACTTAAATGATGACAATCCATTACATTTCCCAAAACTTTATCTCCTTAGCTGTCATAAGTAGGCAATGGTCATTTGTCCAATTATCAGCAACAAGCTCTGGGTTTCAGAGTACCTCATTTTTTATAAAGGATGATTCTCCAGTAAGGCTATGCAAATTGAGAAATGATACAGAGGCAATCTCCATTGGGGGCAAGTTCATTTGTTTCTACAGATAGCTCAGCTGCTTTCCTGCCCTTTTCATATATAGCAAGGCTGCCTCAATTTGGCTGGGAGAGAGGCAAAAACAGATACATCTCTACCACTTCTCTAAAGAAGACTACAATTCCTGCCGGGAGGGAATGCGTGAGGTTGGGGCCAGACACCTCCATTTTGCTCTGCTCAAAAAAGGGAATAGCAGGCTAGAATAACAGCTATCTGCTTCTTTAATTATTATCAGGCATGGGGATATAATTTTCAGGTTCAAGCCAAACTCCTGATTGATATTTCTTAATGGGGAAAGGGAAACCCCAAGATTTTTATCCAGGCTTTATATCTTGGCTCCAAATACCAGTTCAACAATGAATAAACATCAAATAAGAAAGGATCCAGGTTGATAAGCAAAAAAAAAAAACAGCAAGCAAAAAACATATACACAGGAAAATGCAAACCAGATAATACAGATTGAAGGAGTTCTCTAATTTGTGAGTGAGGTATCTTAGATAAAGACAGACAGACAGACAGAGACAGAGACAGAGATAGAGACAGAGGAGAAAAAACAGAGACAGAGACAGAGACAGAGACAGAGACAGAGACAGAGGAGAAAAGACAGAGACAGAGACAGAGACAGAGACAGAGACAGAGACAGAGACAGAGACAGAGGAGAAAAGACAGAGACAGAGACAGAGACAGAGACAGAGACAGAGACAGAGACAGAGACAGAGACAGAGACAGAGACAGAGACAGAGACAGAGGAGAAAAGACAGAGACAGAGGGCAGGAGGTAGAAAATATCACATCTCACCCAAATTGAAATTCCCAGAAGTATATTACAGCAAGCTGAGAATAAGGTCATGATCACGTCATGTCAGCTTCTTCCCAGAATATTGTCTTCCTTCAGCAATCTGAAGAGCCTGGCACTTTTCATCCTTTCTCTGGAAGAAAGAAACTAGAAGATTTTAAAGAGACTAAAGAAACTGGGAAGACCAGATCTCTCTTCTTTCCCCTGCTTTCCCACTCCCCTCCCAAAAGCACAGGCTGTTGATCTCCATTAATGAAGAGAGAGGCTCATATCAATTGGCTTACACATAAGCAACTGATCTACTTAAAGCCTATTTTTTACAAAGTCCATTGAGTATATTCAAAGACTTTCATTTTTTAAAAGGTAGAAAATGCCTCACTCAAAAACGCAGGTGACTTATCCTTAGGCAAATGTAGTATACAAATATAAGAGGCAGAGTAGAATGGGAAATCCTCTTTCACTCATTTTCCTGCCACCTTTGGGATATTTTTCTGTGCCCTGTGTCTGATCATAATGACTTCCTTTTCCTTTTCCTCACAGTCATATTTGGATCTTCCATTCTTCCTTTGAGCACATTCTCTTTCCCTGGAGCTCAGCTGGCGCTAACTTTCAGCACAGTGTCTTCCAAAAGTAAGTATAAGAGGGACCAGAGATCCATTAAAATGGCCACCCTGACTGTAGAACTGGTATCATCATTATCAACAGGTGCAAGATTAAACGAAGGGGGAAATTGATGGTTTTCATCACTCTCTTCCTGAGAAGACAAACACCAATTAGATAATTCGAGGCATTTATATATGCCTCTTCAAAGCTACTCTACTAGAAAAAGAGCTTTTAAAGCTAGATGCCTGCCTATTTTTGATTAAGGAGACTACTATCAAAGGTTGAATATGTCCTCATTTTCCCAGATTTAAGTATGAGAAGAAGGAAGGAATTTATGTCATTCCAGAAGCAAGAAAGCAATACCGTATGAGCTATTTATCTTCATAAAGGGATCACACAGCATGAAGAGTCACATGGTAGCTTTAAATTGCCTCATTTGTCTTTTAATTAATAAAACATTCATTATATCAGTAATAAAACTCTGCATGGTCAAATGAGCCAGGGCTGTTCTGCACTTAGAAATTCAGAATAACAATGTCCAGTTCTCACAGCCACAAAAGAAATAGGCTTATTTTCTAATGCCTCATTTATCTATTATTATATTAAATGTCTATTAAATTATGACAGTTCATGTTTACATAAAGCTTTGGGGATTAGAAATTTCTTCCTTCTTTAGAAAAATCCCATGATGCAAGTGACACAGGTACCCTTATCTTCATTTTAAAGATGAGGAATATGATGCTCAAAAAGATTGTTATCTGTCCAAGAGCACATTCTAAGTAACTGGTGGATCTGGGAATTTTTTAAAATCTGGTCCTCAGCCTCCAAGTCAAAGAGAACTGAACCTGAATTCAGGAAGATCTGGGTTTACCTTTGACACTTATAATTGTGTGGCTATAATCAAGTCATCTCTAAAATGGGCATGATGGGATTTAAATGAGATAATATGTTTAAGTATTTTGTAAACTTTAAAATGTCATTAAATGTAAGTCTTTATCATTACTACTTTTTAATTCAACAAAATTAGCAAATATTTATTAAGTACAAGGAAGACTGAATAGGAAAAGAACACTAGGGACAACCAGTTAATGAACAAGAATTTACTAATCATTTACTATGTATCAGGCATTATGTTAAGCAATGAAGATACAAATAGCCCTTAATCTCAAAGGAAACAACATGTAAATAGATACAGACCCTAGAGAGGAAGCCCCTAGAAGCTTAGGGCTTACTAGGAGCTCCCAGCACCAGATGGCATTTGATCTGATTCTTAAAGAAAGCCATGAATGGAGCAGCTAAGTGGTTCAATGGAGAGAGAGCCAGGCATGGAGATGGGAGGTCCTGGATTGAAATATGCCTAAAATACTTCCTAGATAAGTGACCCTGAGCCAGTCATTTAAGCCCAATTGCCTAAGCCCTTCTTCTATCTTGGAATCAAAACTTAGTATTGATTCTAAGGCAGAAGGGAAGGATTTGGGGGGTGGGGAGGGAAAGCTAGGGATTCTAAGAAACAGATTTGAGTAGGATGAGAAGAAAAGGCTTCACTGATCAAATGTGATTGAAGAAAGAGAAGGATTCTAGAAAGCAAAGAGGAAACAGGACCACCCTCCAAGAATCAGAAATGATTAAGGGAATGCATGGTGGTGGGATATAGTGTGTTAAAATTGGACAATTGTGCTGGTAGTCCAGGTTGGCTGGAATGTAGAGTTGGTACGGGGAAGTTTTGTAAATAAGACTAAGAATCAAATTTTATTTAGCCAAACAATAGATTTTCTTAAGAGATTCAGAACAGAATAAATATGTAGTTCTCATGATGGTGGAAAACTTCCTCAGGAAAAAAAATAGCCATAAAATAAATGCCCTTGTGAATGCAGAACATATTTTCTTAACGTGTCTTCCCCCTAGGGGTTCCTTTGACTCTCATTTTATAGATGGAAAGTTGATAATGCATTTCACATTGACATACATATGTCTATGGGAAATCAGACATCTGGGTGAAAAACGGAGATATCAGTCACTTATAGAGATGTTTTGGCTTCATAAAATTCTAGCCATATTTAATCTGCTATTGGTCAGAAGTTAAGTACATCAGATATTGAATTTCTTATGAACATTTGTTAGCAAACATGCAGGGTAGGAGATTATAGAATGCCTAGATTATAAGCTTCTTGAGAGAAGGGGATCATGTCTTATTTTTTTTTCCGTAACAACTAACAGTCTTGTTTGTAGTATGTGCTTAGTGAATACATATCTACTGAATAAGGATCATAGATTTAACAAAAGAATGAAACTATCAGAATTTGTATTTAAAAAACAAAAACTTTCTTCTTAGACTTTGTCTTCTCTTCTAGAATTTGAATAAGGATCTGATTATTCTCCCCCTTGCTCCCCCCAGCACCAGTTCTTCCATGTTAGTGAAAATCTGACCCACAATAGGAATTTCCTTTGTGACAGAGCCAAGTTGGTGGAATTCAGGCCAAGACCCAGCTGAACACTCCCAACATTCCTCTCCTAACAACTTTAAAATAACGCCTCAAACCACTCAGCAAAAAAATCCAAGGGAGACAATTCTCCTCCCTCAGATAACTTAAGAGATCCACGGGAAAGGTCTGTAACACCAGGGTGGATACAACACCAGTGTTGGGCCATGGAGGTAGCCCTGAGAGCAACATCTTCAGGAGCTCTAAACCAAGAAATAGTAAGGTGGTCAGATAATTGGTCTGAAAGAGATTACAGGGGATCCTTTGCTGGCATTAGGAACAGCTGGCACTGATTGGCAACTCAATTGCCCACAAACAGTTCTGGATAACAGTTCTTGTGATCATTCACAAGAGAGCAGAGGACTTGGCTACAGTTCTATGGCCAAGAGGAGCACTAATATTATATTATAGCTACAGGGGAACAGGGTCCCCCCACACCAGGGTAATGACTAGAAAGCAGACCAGGAGAGCAGTGACCATACCTCTCTCACAGTAACACAATAAGACAATAATTTTGGAAGCACTGGAAACTTGCAGACCCCTGGAACTAACACTGGCAAAAATAGGGGGGAAAAATCTTCTCATGATGCCTCCCCACTCCCAGGTGAGCAGAGCCCAACTTTTAACATGAAGTTCAAAGTGAAGAAAAAGGCTAGACAAATGAACTAACAACAACAAGAACTTGACAAAAGAAATTACTATGGTAACAAAGAAGATCAACACAAAAAAAAATGCTATTTGGACCCAAGAACTGCAAGACTTACTAAAAGCATTAAAAAGGGGGGAGGGGGGAGGAAGAGTAGTAGAAGAAATTTTTGGAAAAGAAATGAGAGTGATGCAAGAAAATCATGAAAAGAGAATTAACAGCTTAGTAAAAAAAGGCACAAAAATATTTAGGAAAATAGCACCTTAACAGACAAAATTGGCCTCAGGATTTTAAAAAAGGCACAAAAACTCAATAAAGAAAATAATTCTCTAAAAACTAGACTTGAGCAAATGGAAGTTAATGACTAAATGAGACTTCTACTTAAAACAAGATCTTTTCTTTGTTTGTTTCTTCGGTTTTTGGAGGATGAAATCATCATTAAGGCAAGTCAAGAAATTATTAGCTTCTCTGCTTTTGACAAAGAAGGAGTAAGAGAATTTGTAATAAAGAAGGAAAAAATATTCTAGTCTGATATGCATCTTTTAGGAAAACATATTTCAAAGAATTCAGAAGTATAGGTGAAACTCTCTCAGACTGAATTTCTACAACAAAAGTCAGTCTAGGAAGGTTGTGAGCTTCTTGTTTTAATTGTTTATGTTAAATTTTATTTTATCTTCAAAGAAAAATCAGCTTCTCTCCTTTCCACTTCCTTCCGTACTTCCACCCCTAGTGGAGAAAGGGAAAAAAATCCTGCTATAAGAATGTATAGTCAGTGTAAAAATTAAAATTAATATACAATAATTTTAAATACTATATTTTATAAGATTTATTAATAATCACTAGAAGTAACAAAATAAAAAGGTAACAAAATTTGCCATGTGCCCATGGCTAATCTACTTTTCAAACAGCCCACTCCACCAAAGTGGCAACCCCAGGAAAGAAAGAGCGCTAGCCACAGAAGACCACCCAATTTATCTCTGTCTACGTCAGCTTGTAACAACAGGAAGTCAGTGGGCTCCTGGGAAATGTAGTTCAAAGGCACAAGATTTCCAATTACACATCAAGCAAAACAAAGCTTTCCACTGGCTATGTTATATACACACACCCATATATGTGTGTGTGTGTATATATACTGTTTATATATATACACATATATACACACATATATATACATGCACATAATATGTAGCATCATATATATCATATGTGTAACACATGGTCACACATACACATATATGTATATGTGTATATGTAATATATAGATATTAGATATATAGATATATAAAATCACCTCTGTGTCAGGAGGTAGGCAGCATATTTTTTCATGACTCTTCAGGAATTATAGTTGATCAGTGTTCCCACGTAAGTATGGGTGTATGGCTTATATATACATATATGTGTGTGTGTGTGTATTTATATGTATATATATGTATATGCATAATTATATACATATATATGTACCAACAGAGAGAGAGTGTAGGAAATTTTATCACACCAATACAAAATCTCCAAGCTAAATAGGTTTATTGAGAGATGACCAAAACTCCCAACAAAGCCAGACCCTGGTCCAGATCAGGACCAGAGACCCCAAGCCATAGGAGATAATCTTTTCTATGCCAAGAAACTTGATGACACAGTAACAGCAAATATAATCAACAAATGGGCAGTTCTTAATAATGAAGCATGTGCTGATTAAACTAGAAAGTATTTTTAAAAATCACTATGGGTGGTCACGTGTTTATTATTACAGCTGACTTTTCCAAGGCTTCTACAATAAGGGGCTGGGGCTAGTTGTTTTTCTGATGACAATTATTATGAAATACTAGGAGTCAGCAGTTGGGTGCCCATTTGACTATCTTGTTAGTCCTCCACTCCTTATCCAATTATCTTGTTATATGAAAATTTTGTTATATTAAAAAAAGAGGGTGTGGTGGGCTAAGTGGGAACTTTTGCATTATAGGCTTAAGTTTAAGACAAGATTTGATACCACCCTAAACTGTATTTTTTCTTAGCGAATGCTTATGATTTTTATAAAGCAAACTATATTATTTGACTCAAAGCTAATGATTGGGTTATGAAAATAATCATAAAAGCTAATACTATTATAATCATGAAAGGGGGTAGGGGGTTTCACACTCATAAGAGAGAGATTTTAACCTTAGAATTTGTTTTGCTTGGCGCTAATCTCAACCTACCTGCTCTCTAATTCTGCCTCCCCTCTTCCTTTTCCCTAATGTTTCTCTGTTAAGTAAAATACATTTCTGTACTCAACTATGTGTGATGTGGTGTGTGGGTGTGTGGGTGTGTGTGTGTTCTTGCTTCTTATAACCAATTCAAGTGAGAGTAAAGTTGGGGCTGGAGAATGAGATGATATATAGAATTATATTGTATAAACTTTCATATTAATTTATTATGAATAAATTATATAAATATTCTATAAATTATATATACAAATTAAAATCTATCTTCTCATCTTCCCACTTCCATTGAGAACACAAGAAAAACAAAATCCATTACACACATGTATAGTCAATCAAAACAAATTTCTACATTGGCCATGGCCTTAAAAAGGATTTGCCTCATTTTGCAGGACTATGAGTCCTTCATCTATGAGGAGCACGTTTCATCATTAGTCTTCTGGAATCCTAGTTATACCATAATTTATTCTTCCATTTCCCAGTTGATGGGCTTCCCTTTAGATTCCCATACCATGTCACTTCAAAAAGAGTTTACAAACTTAGAGTTTGTTTTGCTTAGCACTAATCTCTTAATCCACCCTCCCTTTAATTCTCCCTCTCCCTTTTCTCTTTCCCTCCTGTTTTTCTGTACCCAGCTATGTGTGTGTACCTGTATTTTTTTCCTTGTTTTGACCAGTTCAAATGAGAGTAAGATTCAAGTTACAGTCACCTCTTCCCAGAACTCCCTCCTCCTTGTTTGTATATATGGCTACTTATGCAACCTGATTATTTGAGATGATTTTCTCTAACTTCTTTTCTTTCCACCACTCTCTGGTATATTCCTTTTGTCTTTTTTTTTCTCTTAAGATCAAGAAATAACAGAACCAAACTCAGGCCTTATTTAATTAGATTTCTTCTATAAAACCTAACAATGATAAGGTTCAGAGATGACACAAAATTAAATGTAAGCAGTTTATCCTTGTTTAGTCCTTTAGAATTATGTATTCATATTTACCTTTTTGCATTTCTCTTCACTCTTGTATTTGTAATTAAAAAAAATTATTTTTGTAGTGCTGGTCTTTCCATCAGGAATACTTTGAAGTTCTCTATTTTGTCATAAATCCATTTTTCCCCCTGAAGTATTATACTCAGTTTTGCTAGGTATGTTATTCTTGGCTTTAAGTTCATAGTCTTTGCCTTCTGGTATATCATATTATGATGTGTGTTATTGACTATTATTCCTTGATACTTGAATTCTTTCTCTTTGGCTGCTTGAAGTATTTTTTCTTTCACCTATGAATTTTGGATTTGGCTTTGATGCTTCTGGCAATTTTCATTTTGAAGTTTCTTTCAAGAGTTAACCAATCTATTCTTTCTATTACTACTTTGGCCTCTGGTTCTAAAAGACCTGGGCAATTCTCTTTTAATATTTCTTAAATATGATATCTAGGCTCTCTGTGTGCTGCGGTGGGGGGTGGGGGCAGGTCCATGGCATTCATATTGTCCAATGATCCTTAAATTTTTTCTCCTCACTCTACTTTCTAAGTCAGTTGTTTTTGCTAAAACACCTTATATTTCTTCTTCTTTTCATCCTGTTGGATTGCTTTAGTGTGTCTTGTTATCTCTTGGAGTCATTGATTTTTATTTGGTCCAGATCAATTTTTAGGGATTTTGTTGCATGGCCAAGGATTTTTATCTCTTATGTCGAGCTGGTAATTCCCTTTCTAGTTCTTTCATTTAATGATTCTCATTTTTTCCTCAAGAGTTTTTATTCCATTTATTAAAGCATTTTAATATTCTTTTCTCTTAATTCTTGTTTTATCTTCTCCTATAATCCTAATTGAGTTTGTTCCCAAACTGTGTTTTACTCTGTGGAACTGTTTATGGACATTCAGGAGTTATACTCTTCTGCATTTATGTCTTGAGTGTCTCTGCCACCATCATAGCTGGGATATGATGGGGTTCTTTTCTTGTTTGCTGATTCTTCCAGGCTACTTCTCGACTTTGAATCTGATGTTAGAGCTGAGCCCTGTGGCACTTCTGGAGGGAATGTTTGGGCTAGCTCTGTTGCTGCTTTCTTGGGGTATTGATTTTTGTATTATTTCAGGATCTCAGGGACAGGCTAGGGCTACAAGCTTTTAATTCTCCCAAAGTGGTCTGAGTCTTATTGCTGCCATCCTGATCTGAATTGTGCAAGTGCCTGACCTGGATTTGGATCTGAGTAGTATTAGCTTGCTACTGGACTCTACCCTTATAAAGTTGAATTATAGATTCCCCTTTGATCTGGGATTCTCACGGTTATTCCATCACAAACTGGACTAGATGGTGGAAGTGAGACCCTACTTTGCACCTGAGATCTGAGTCACACAACTGCTGCTGATGGATGAATGACTTTTGAACTTCATCCTTTTCCACATACTTTGAAGGTCAGGTCCCCTTCCCACTTCACCCAGGGTGGAGTAGTGGGCAACCAAGCTCCTATTTAGCATCTGTCCTCATGGCACTATGCTGGTATGGGTCTGGAGGTGCCCTAGCAGTGCATGGCCTCTCCCTGGGCTCTAGAGTATCCCACAAAGAGCATGCTCCTCTCTTGAACCTCTTTTCCACTGTTAGTAAACTACCCTATCAGTTTCCCTATGACAACCTGGTTTGGACAAAGTATTCCTTGACTTTTTCTGGATTTCCTTCATCAGAATTCTATCTGGAGAATTTTCTAGATCTAGTAGTGAGAATTCAGGTAGAGGAGTTTACTGAACTACTTCCTATCACTCCACCATCTTGGCTTTGACTTTGGGGTTTTATTCAAGAATTAAATTATGAAAACACAAACAGTAACAATTCCAGTGAGAAGGAATATTTGGATTTGTCTGAAGAAACCAGTGTGGATGCACATGGAACTGAGCAGCCAATCTAAGTTTTTAAAACAAATTTTGAGAAGATAAAAATTAAATCTCTTAACAGAGCATTAATAAAATTGTTGAACCAGCCCTATAAAATGATATGTATGGGGTGCTAAAGCTCATGATGTTCAGAGAAACGAAGAACAAAGAGAGATTTTGTTTGTTTGACTGATTTTTTTTTACTTTAGTTATATTTAGAGAAAAAGATGGGTGAGAGAAGGTGGGGTGCATCCTTTTCTTGAAGTAAATGTAAGAGAAGGTAGATGTACTCAATAGTTATCTTGCTCCTGTTTTCCCTGCCATGAGAATAGCTTTTGCATTGGATATGACTGAACAAAAATGTTTACTAGAGAGCTGATGGCCCAGTTCAGTAAGAGAGCACCTTGATGAATTTGAATCACTTGGCCCAGATGAACTACATCCTCAAGTACTGAAAAAACTGGCACATGCGATTGCCACTGTCAATGATACTTGAAAATTTTTATTTTAAAAAATGAGAGATTAGGGATCAGGGAAGATTAGAGAAACAGAAATGTCTTGATTTTTTAAAAACTGAAAGAAAAGAAAGTCTGCAAACCATATGCCAATGCGTTTGACTTTAATTTTTAGAAAATTCTGTAATGCCTCATTAAAGAAATGACTTGTAGATGACTCGTGATTACAAAAAGTCACCATGGTTTCGTCAAGAATAGAACATTCCAAATTAACTTTTTTCTTTTCTGATATGGTTACTAAATTTAGGTGGGGGATGAGCAAAGCTTTTTTATATGAGACATATACATATATTTTTAAATTATGAATTTAAACACGGACTTCATTGTGGACAGTTTTCTATGTATACATGTATCTACATATGTAAATCTATCTATACGTATATAATCTGGCAGTAACAAAATTATCCTACCTGGCTGTATCTCCTCCTGTACTTCAATTTCTACACTGCTAATGTGCCCTGGGAGCCCTGCGCATCCCTATCCACCCTGCTGATGTGCCCTAAGGGCTCCTAGACCTTGTCTTCTAACTTGCTATTATACACTAAATATAGGTGGGTTTTAAAATCTTTTCTTGAAGCTGAACCCCACCCTCACATTGGGTCTCTCCTCTTTTAAAATATAGTTTCCTTGAGGGAAGGGAAAGGCATAAGCATTTATTAAGTGCCCACAATGTGTGGGACGCTGTGCTAAGAGGTTCACAAATACAGATATCTCTTTCACATTAAAGGGGAGGAGGATTAGGGGATGGCACCTTTCAATCTGGAAAAACCACATACAATTTTTGACCTTCCCTTCATACCTGCAGAGAAGCCTGATTTTTTTCTTTTTCTTTTATGGGATATTTACAGGACTTTACTGTAAAATTTGGGTTAAGTGTTTGGCCACAGGTCATAGATCAATGTTAAATCATCTCTACATTTCTAGCCTTTGTGTATGGTCTGCTGGTTTTCACGTTCTTTTCACAATCTTTAACTTTTTACTTATTTTAACTTTTAAAAAGAAATTGTATATATTTATGACATTAAAAGATAAAATTTGTTGATATATATATGTATTTTGTGTATTTGAGTCTTCCTCTGTGTCATCTGCTGGCCTTTGTGTGTCATCTGTGGCTTCCTCAAAATTCCCCATAGATTCTCATTTAATTCCTTTTGCCAACCCATGAAGTACTGAAAAAATAATGGGAAAAGTCACGTCTGTATTATTTCATTTGAGATGGGATTTTATTCTCTTTTCTATGTATCCCCAGCTCTTAGAACAATGCTTGGTACATAGTAACTGCTGAATGAATTCTTTTTAATCCCTTTATTCGCTCACTCATTCATTCATTCATTCATTTCTTCATCCAAAATATGTCACACTATACTTATGGAGAACACAGAATGAAAATGAGATGGATTTGAAATTGGTTGGTTGGCCAGATGAGAGAGTAGTTGTTAATAGTGGCTGGAGGTTTCAAGGGAAGTAATTTGGTGATCTATGCTTGGCTTCTCCATGCTCTTTAACATTTTTAGCAATGACTTTTATAAAAAGATAGCATGCTTATCAAATTTCCACATGGCACAAAGCTAGGAAGGATGCATCATGCAGAGAAAGACAGTATCAGGATCTTGATGGCCTAGAGTATTGGGATGAATATAATAAGTTGAAATACACTGAGCATAATATCCTTCACCTAGATCAAACTCAAAAGAATTATTATTTAAATATTCAGCATTTTCTTTAGAAAGGGCATTTAGTCAAGAAAATGATGTCTCTTATGATAGAGTAAAGGAAAGCTTTATCTCTCCCACCTTGGACAGTAGGCAATCCACTTCTTCAATGGCTGATGTTTATGAATTCTCCAGAAAAGGACAGCCAATGTAGCATACAAATAGGATGCAAATCTAGTCTATGGTTTTCAGCTGCAAAAGCATTTGGGAGTTGGTGTCCATGACCAAGATGCATTAGAGCAAGGAATACTTCAACAGGTAGATAATACGATTAATGAAGCTAACCAGCCACTTCAGCTAGCTGATGCAGAAAACGAACATTATTCAATTTTGGGTGATCTCAGGTCATGTAAAACATCACAAAAGAAGATCAATACAGTTATTGAGCAACTTAGTCCTCAAGCTATTGACAACAAAGACAGCAGAAAACTGGATTCTGAAAAGCAAGGGGGAAAAGCAATGGAAGAAAAGTTTTGAATATTTTCTATTAGAAAAAAGATATGACATGGAAGGGTGTATTTATTTCTATCCCATTGTACAATGGGTTTATACAGGGTGTCTCAAAATTCTTAATTAAGTTTTAAGTTCTTAAAGTTTTAAAATTGCACTAAGATTTGAGGGACACCCTGTACAGATATATTAAAGAAGGTAATTTACAGATAACGTTAAGCATTTTTTAGTTTCTTTAATGTGCTTAATCTTTTGGCTATCTCAACTATAACATGGTATTAATATATCAACCATTTCACACGGAGGAATTTCTTCCATTTGTTTTCTCTGGCTTGGGATTTATATGGTGCTATATCCTGAATTCCTAAACACGTCTTGAATTTATCTATTCCCTCGTCTTTAATCCCATATTTTTTCTATGAACCACTCATTCTCACCTTTACCCCATCTGCCTAATACACTCATTCTCTTTTTTTTTTAACATTATTTTATTTGGTCGTTTTCATACATTATTCACTGGAAACAAAGATCGTTTTCTTTTCCTCCCCTCCCCTTCCCCACCTCCCCCCCCCCCTTTCCCTCTCCCATAGCCGACGCAAGATTCCACTGGTTATCACATGTGTTCTTGACTGGAACCCATTTCCCTGTTGTTGGATCATTCTCTTTTCTAAACATAGCCACCCCTTCTCGATTCCTGCCCTCCTATATACTTTGTATGTGTGCTGAAGGATCTCTAGTTTCCTTCCAAACTCAGTTTAAGGACTACCTTCTACAAGGGGTCTGTCCTAATTCCTTTTCTCTACCCAAGATTGTCTTGTCTCAATTGGAGGCACTCTCTTTCTCTCATGTGTAGGTATATGTATTATTCATATATAGAGATGTAGATACATCTATATATATTTTTGAAAGTGTATATTATTTATGTCTGTATATGTATAGAGAGATTTTATGTATGTGTATATATAAATCAGGTGCATTTAGGTTGTACAGTGGATAGAGTGCTGGACCTGGAGTCAGAAAGACTCATTTTCCTGAGTTCAAATTTAACTTCTGACACTTCCTAGCTATGTGATCCTGGGTAAGACCCTTAATCCTGCTTGTCTCAGTTTCCTCGTTTGAAAAATTTGGGAGAGAAAAATGGCATTACCCCAAGATCTTTGCCAAGAAAACCCCAAAAGGGGTCATGAAAATTCAGACACAGAATATTATATATATATATATATACGTATATATATATATATATACATATATATATATATATACATATATATATATATGTACACACACACTACATACACTCTAGCCTATATGGGAAAATAGTCCAAGTCATGAAAATAATTTCTTAAACTTTCTCCAGAATCCTTTGTTTTGGAAGTATCAAGTCTTAAGGCTTTCACCTAGTAGTTTTCTTGGCAAACTAAAAGTAGAAAATTTAGGATTCAGCAAGGCTCCAGATCACAGATTGAAGAAATCTGATTTGATTTAGGTACTACTGTCAATGATGAAGATTTGATTTGCAAACTGGGCCTCTCTTTGTTCCCTTAAGGGAAAGAGATTTGCATTTTTTCAGACACTAAGGGAGTTCCAGAGAGAAGGTCTGCTTTGGTCAGCACCTGCAAGGTTAAATTTGGAAATGGTGAATAAGAGCATTGTAGGAGATATCAGAAATCTATAAACTACCTAGTGATAATGGTCATCTCTGAAGCGACCAGGTACACAACAAAAGAATTCAATTAATGCTAAAAGTGCTTCTAAATTATTAAACAGTCCATTTTACTATAATTTTAATGTCTCAAATCTTTAAAAGTACAATGTCATCATTTCTAAAATGAGGCCCCAAAATTACCTTTGTGAATAATAACGATTCTAGGCATCAGGATCTCCTGACACAAGCACACCAGAGGAGGATGGAGAAGGACTTAGATGGTGCTGCCAAGGATACTGTGCCTCTTGTCCTTGTGAGAGAGCCATCATAACCCAGGGCTTTGGGGAATAAACATGATCACTGATCACCCAGGGAAGAACAACTAGGAAAACTGTATTCCTCAAGCATGTAAAGACTTCCTCCCATGAAATGGATAGATGAGAACAATTTGTTCCAATAGCCATGAAGCATGCTTAGAGTTGGGTCAGATATCAGAGACACCAAGGTCATCCACTGCATTGTCCTGACTTTTGTCTTGCCACCGGACTTGGATAACACAAAGAAAAAGTGAGGCAGAAGACTTGGTGCAACTCTGCCTCATTTAAATTCAATTCATGAACAAGTCAAGACATCACCCATGATGTCACCGGTCCCCTTTGAAAACAAAGGATGAACAACAACTCCTCCCAGGAAGTTAGGTAGTGACTCACTGGACTCCTTTGTTCAAACTATTTATAACATTATTAACTATATAACGAATATGATGATAATGATGAAGATAGTCAATTTAGAAATATCATACTGAAAGCCTATATTTTCCTTGTTTGCCTTGCTTAGGAAAGCCAGTCATACCTCCTTGACTATCTATGTAACTGCTAATATACTTTCTTTACATCTTTATTCAACTGAATTTTACATTACTGAAATAAAAAACATGCAATTCTATATTGATCTACTTGGTGTTTAAAAAATGAATCTTTCAGCAATATATACACACCTTGAATTGCTGAAATTGCTCTATTATAAATTCCCTACTCATCTGTTTTTCCCAGAAATAGGTCCTCCCTCTGTGATGACCCTCCCTCCTCTTGGCAAGACTGTTACCAACAGTGGTTCTGCCTCAGAAGAAGGAACTAAGAGCAATGGATGAAAGCTGATGTATAATTTGAATTCTCTCCCCAGGACTCTAAATCCCAGAATCCCGCTTTTGTTCTCACATTATGTCCTTATGTGTTGGAAATAAAGTTTTTGTGTGACCCAACCCCTCTCTTGCCTGCCCCCCCCCCCCATGCAGTTGGGAAACTTTCTTTACTCAGGCTTTTTACTTTTGTTCTTTTTATTTTCTTCTATTTATAATACTTAGAATTATTGTATATTAATTTTAATCTTATTCTGGAAAAAGATAAAATTAGACTGGATATAAGAAATAATTTTATAGAAATTAAAACCACCCCCAAAGTGGAATAGGCTGCCTCTGGAAATAGTATATCTTTTCCCTCAATAATATAATTCAATCACTGGCTGGATGTCCACTTGTCAGGTTGATTGAAGGGTAGGGTCTTCCTCAGTTTTTATAGAATAGACTAAAAGGATTCCAAAGTCCTATCCAATTCTGATGTTTTATGATCTGTGCATGTTGTCTTAGATCTGCCCATTTATGTAAAAGTCCTATTCTTTAAGAAAATAAAAGTAGAGACTGAAGAATTATGCTATAGGCTAAAGTTTAGCCCTTCATGTTTTTATTGATGTTACCACAAGCAAGCACAAAACTCTATGATTTTGCCTCTGAGAGTGAAGTAACTTTCTCTCCAGCACTTTCTATCATTCTCAAATAGACCTGATGAGCACTGAATGACATCACAAAAACATTTAATATAACAAAGAATGACTGATTACTAAGGTAGAAGTCATTTCCAAATCAACAGTCTAGACAGTCAATCAAGACCAGAGGCTAAAAAACTATGGCCCTTCGCCAAATCTGGCTCCTTGTCTATTTTTTGGATGGCCTAAAAGCTAAAAATAGTTTTTAAATGTTAAAATATTATATTGTTATATTTTAAATTTGAAAATGTAATAACCATCCTTAGTTTGTGGGCTTTACAAAAATAGGCTGTAGATAGGAGTTGGCCACTAGGCTGCAACTTGCTAACTCCTGATCTGGATCATCGATTGAATAGAGCTTATATAAAAATCAATACCATAATAGAATAAAGAATAAAAACAATAGAGTATGTCATACAATTAGGGCAACACAGACATGGAAAGCTATTGACACCAAATAACAGAAAATGGATAAAGGAGCAAGCATTCAAATGGACAAAGTGTCCATTAATCAATGTAAATACATTCCTTCAATTAATCAAAAGTTTAGAGAGAGACTCAACTGAGTCAGATCATATCAAGACGAGTAAGGATAAAATTAGGACAAGAAACAAATAAAAAAAGAAAAGATCTGTCACTGTCAAGTTATCATACAAAGTATTCTTTTCATAAACAACAGCGAAGTATCATCTTCTTATGCCTGGTTGATAGATTTATTGAAAACTTTGGGGATCAGAAAAGGCTTTGGTGAAAAATTTCTCTTAAACAAACAAAAAAAAATCAGAAGTCATCATGCTAAATATGCTTTTTCTGCCTTATAGTGACATCTATGTACTTCTTTAATAACATAATTTATTTGTTATAATTTATAATGGGAGGTATATTGGATTTTGATTTGATTCTAAGTATCACCAAGTAGGAAAGTTGTGCTAAAAGTAGAGTGTAGGAAGAGAAATAAAATATATTAAATTCAAAAACCAGTTTGTGAAGGAGTTTAAATGGCAAACTAGGGCAAGATGGTGTGACAGTAGAGACCTAGACTTAAAGTCAAGGAGATCTAGGCTCAAGTCTCTTCTTTGCTGGTACAGCTGGTTGTACAACAGACAGGGTGCTGGGTCTTGAGTCAGGATGTTTTGAGTGTGCTATATAAATGCTAGATATTAATATTATCATTATTATTACAATTACTTATATGACCTCTGGGCAAGTCATTTGTCTCAGTTCCTTCAACTGTAAAATGGCACCTACCTCTCAGAGCTGGTATAATGTGCCTGGTACATGGTAGGCTCTCTATAAATGCATATTCCTTCTTCTCTTCTTCCTTCTGAGATGGGATTTGAGCAAGTCTTTGAGTATCCCAGTGCCCTGTTCAGCTCTCTAAGACTATAAATTACAAAGTAGTTGCCTATCTGCAGTGAGAAAAGCTGTTTCCCAACCACCATGTGCCAGTGAGATCATAAGTCTGGTCAAAAGAAAAATGACATTTAATAATGTGGGAATTAAATTATATCATTAAAGGTATATTGGTGGAGCATAGGAGGAGCCTCGTCTGTGTAATGTTGGGTCTACCTTACACAATGAATATGATATTCTCTCAAGTGTATTTTTGCTTGTATCTACCATGGAATACTAAATTCAGGAATATAGGAATTTTCTAGAAATCATTTGGATTGTTACATCCAGCCTGAAATTGAAATTTAGAAATGACTAATAGAAAAAGTTACATCTGCTTCTAGAAGAAAAGAAAATTTTTGTCTAAGCCAATCCAATAAATATTCATTAAGCACCTACTAAGTGCAAAACACATAGTAGGATATCCTGGGAAATTCAGATAAAATAAAAAAGCACTCCCCTTCCTAAAGGAACTTCAATTGTGTCAGAGAACACAATACAAAGCAGAAGTGTTATAATATAAGACTAACCGCCAAGATAAGATTCCCATAGGAAATATCACATGACCTAAGCTTTGAAAGAAGTGGGGGATCCAAGAGGAAGCAGAGAGGGGAGAATGCATTAAGGGCATAGAGGTGAAAAGTGGAATAGCAAATAAGTTAGTGTGATTCCAATAGTCATTGAAGAGTAATAAGCATCTATATCAATCACTACCAAGCCAAAGAATTTTTTTCCCCTAGGGATATTATGAAGTGGCAAAAAAAAAATGTGGAAACTTCCATAAACTGAAAAAATATAATGTATGTTGGGGGTAGGAAGACACTGGAAGTGGCCTTCTTTGGATGATGAAGCAACAAAGGGAATGAAATTAGAGTATACACCAATAACCCAAGCTTCTAAATTTGCCACATGCTATGACCTATCCTTGGTGAGTTAACTAAGACAGTGCATAAACCTAGGGCAGTCAGTCAATCAACAAACATTTACAAAGAAAAACAAAACATGGTCCCTGACTTCAAGGAACTCCCATTTTAAGGCTAGAATGTCAACTATTCATATACCAGATCCATACAATGGAGACTAGATGTCAGCTACACACAAAGCCGTGCAAATAGAAGGGAATCCTAGAGGGAAAGTGAATCTGATTCATAATCCCACCCCACTGCACCCCCCACACGCTCCACACTGATTTTCTAATATTTTATCTATTGGCAGTTTTTTTTCTTCCCAGTTATTGTTAATTAAGCCCTTCCTAGGGTCATTCTCACTTGAAAAGTCTTATTGATACGGTAAATGAAGCAGCAGCCATCTCCTCAAGAGAGAGTATTTAGGGAATTTCCTGAAGTAATTGGAAAGTAAATTTGAATTGTAATTGCATTTTAAAAGTTTCCAAACTGGTATATCCTCTAAAGATATCCACGCTTTGTTGGGGAAATTGAGTAGAAGCACTTGGATAGTTTTTTGAGTTTAAAATCAGGAAGACTCCTCAAAAAAGACTCCCCACTTACACTTCATAATTATGATTAACCTCTATTTGCCTGGTGACTAAGACTGATTACCATGGTTATTATTGTGGTTTTTGCTAATAATAGCTAGCATTTATGTAACTAACTCTCCCGTCAATTCATCACCTCGTTTCAAAAGGAAATCATAGGGAGCATACATATCTATTCTCTGTCTGCTGAGAGGTTGGTGGGAGTGTACATCTGTCCACATTTAGGGGGGTTTCACCATGCATTCTTGGCTTCATGTCCATTCTGGGTAGGACTAGGTCCCAAGTCCCTCCCTCACCTGACGTCCACAGCAACTTGCCATTGTTTGCCACCAGGGAAGGAAAAAGACTAATTCTTTTTTAAGAATGCCCAGGAACATCTTGAAAGCTAACCAAAAGCCACATAATAAGCTGACCAGAAATATAGCCTGGAAGAATGCATGCCTTCAAGTTAGCTAAGCTAATATCCAGGTAGGGTATTGCATCAGCCTAAAGGATGGGCTGATAGATAGTGTAATAGATAAAGTGCTGGGCCTGGAGTCAAGAAGACTCCATCTGATCTCAGACAGTTACTAGTTGTGTTACCCTGAGAAAGTCACTTAATCCCATTTGCCTCAGTTTACTCATTTGTAAAATAAGCTGGAGAAGGAAAAGGCAAACTCCTCTAGTATCTTTGTCAAGAAAAACCTAAATGGGGTCAGGAAAAGTTGGACACAACTGAACAATAACAACAAAAAAATACTAGATTTCCATTGGACAGTATGAAGATGGGACTAACTCTCCCCTTCTTACTTGTAAATTTAATCATCAGAAAGGGAAGACACCCATACTTAACATTAAGTATGGGAAATCCACAAATCACTTACTAAAGTAGTTTATACCTCCAGAAGGGACTGACTGCCCTGGGAGATGTCTACATGTTTTCCATGGGAATCACAGGGGGAGATTGTGTAATTAGAATCTGATCCCCAGAACTACAATTCACCCCACTCTCTTTCTCACATTATGTGCTTATGTAGGCAGAATATTGTATAATTGAAAATCTATTTCCCTAAAAAAAAGAACTACATTTCCCAGGAGCCCATTGACTTCCTGTCCTTATGTACTTCCTGTAGATAGGAGATATTAGGCAAGGACGTGAAGGGTCCCAACTCTTTACTTCCAGTCCCAAGCTTGGTGGTGGTAAGGCGGATGTTTGAACTGACTGATCGGCCATGGGCATGTGGTTTTTATTTTGTACCCTCTTTATTCCTTGATTTCAAATGATCATTAATAAATCTCTTAAAATATAATTTTTATTAGAGATTTAATTTTTACAATATAAATTTTTTGTAGCCCCACCTCTCAGTCCCTCTTCCTGTGATCAGGTTTGGTGGAGGTGGTGTGAGATAAGAGCCAGGAGAGGTTTTACTCATGTGGTCTTATTAGAAAATTAGTTGTTGTTTTTTACTTCTATTTCCTTTTTTATTTCTTTTACTTCAAGTGATTATTAATAAACTTGATAAAATATAATTCTTGGAGTTTTGGATATTAATTTAAATCCTAAACCAGTCTCCAATTACCCAAGTAAATAATTATATACAAAGCAATCTAAAGAAATTTCAAGAGGGAAAAGGTTTGAACAACTGAAAAGAGAGATCAGAAATGCCTCTGCATTGTCATATGAACTATGAAGCCAGGCCCTCATTACCTACCCCGGGGAATATTGCAATTGCCTCCTTTTTGTTGTTTCCCCTTTAAACTTTCTACCACTCCAGTCTATCCTCCCTACAGATGGAAAACTAATTTTTCTAAAGCACAGGTCTGATTATGTCACCCCACCATACACATACTCCATATGGCTCTCTGCTACTTCTAGCATCAAATATTAGCTCTCTTGTTTGATATTTCACAACTCAACCCCTTCTTAGTGTAATAGATTAGTCCAGTGTGCTCAGATTTTTTTTTCTTTCCATATTTAGTTTTCCTACAAAATCCAGAATGGGCCAAAAGAGCAATTATCAAGAAGTAGGTAATCAAAGCAAAGGCTAGAAGGTAGAAAAATAGGATGTTTTAGGTAAGTTGAAGAGTCTCATTAATCACCTCATTTCAAAAGAGAATCAGATCGAGTACACATACCAATTCTCTGCCTACTATATGATCACCTGGAAGTTTGGTGAGAGTGTACTTCGGCTCACATTTAGGGGGCTTTCATTGTGTGATGACAAAAAGACCCTGCTGGTTGCTGAGCAAGAAGAAGCAGTGACTCAGGATTGACACAAAAAGAAGCTTCAGGTCTCTTGGAACCCTCTTACACTCCTTATTTTCAACTACAAAGTATGTTGTGATACAACAGGATTTTCCTCATTATCCCCCATCACCACCCTTGCCACACATTTGGTTGTAAAAAGCCCCATCCATATGGAGTGGGGAATCCTCTGAATTGGTGGGTTTCCAGCAGCTGTGAGAAGCCCCATACTTCGCCCAGCTGACCACATGCATTTCCATAGAAGCTAAATGCCACCCTTGGTATCCTCCCTGGGTTAGGGCAAAGTAAACTGCCCTTGTTTACTGTACAATGGCTTATGGATGCTTCATTTCACCCTCAATTTGTCACTGTTGTTGAGTTGCCTCCGTCATGTCCAATTCCTCATAACTATTTGGGATTTTCTTGGTGATGATACCGGAGTGGTTTGACATTTCCTTCTCCATTTCCACCCCAAAGTGTACCTGAAATAACAGGGTGTTGGTGTTTGTCCTTCCTTGAGTTGTTTCTGAGAACTGATTGGAGGAGGAGACATCTACCCATTTCCCCAGCAGCCTTTATGCAGCCCATGAACACATAGCCATCTCACTGTGTTTATTTTTTCTGGTTCTTAGGTGAACAAATATCCCATGGAGGATTTGTCAAGGACTGCTGGCAACCTTGTGACTTTTCAAAAGATCTGTAGGTCTGTTGCTACAGCAGCAGCAGTGGCATCCAGACAGCAGGGAATTGGAATTGGAAGCCCAAACTGAAGACAGATCTTGATGAGAAAAGACAGGCACCCAAGGAAGGAGGCAGCTTCAGGCTATGTGACCCCTAGTACATCAGAGAGAGAAGCAACTGAAAAAAAAAGATCAAGCTTAGCTCTTTGATGGGAGAGTGCCTGGTGCCAAGGTGAAATGTGAAGCATCTAATTAACAGTATCGCACAATTGCTTATATTCTAATGAGGCCTAAAATAGTAGCCTCCCCAAAGATTGTAACTGTACAGGTTAAATCAAGTTACTGAATGCTAATGTTCTAATCCTCCTATTAACAAATGCTATTATTCTTTTATGCTTAGTATTTTTAATACGTGTGGTAAGAACCCACATGTAACATTGGTGGCATCATTGTGTGGTTCAAAGGGAGGCAGAAAAGTCATCTGTAGTCTTTTCTCCCCCCTCTCTTTTCCACGGGAGACTTTAATTCCTACCACAAAGGGAAGTAGGAGGTTGGGGCAAGAAACTGGGCCACTCTCCTCTCCGCAGAGAAATGAGGGCACTGGGCTAGAACTATATCTATTTGCTCCCTTAAATATTGTTTGTCTAGGAGATGTGATTTCCAGGCTCAATCTAACTTCTGATCACTCTTTCATTATTGGAGGAAATAGCTTTGTATCTTAGTTTGCCCTTTCTCACCAAATGCTAGTTCTACAACAAAAGTGGCAAATAGCAAAGAAACCCATTTATCTAAATTATTGCAAAATGGAAATCAGAGAAGGTATGGAGAGGGAATTATATACCAGACAATACAAAGTAAAGAAACCCTCCCATTTGGAGTAAGATAACTCTGCTCAACCAAGTAAGAGAGTCCTAGATCTAACTCAAGAGGAATGGACATATGGGCAATGCCAGCTGCCCCCATGTTGGATTCTCCCCAGAAGAATCTTCCTAATCTTTCTTAAACATAGGTATGGGGCATTGAGCTCCGCCAAAAAGGAGAGAATCTCTTACTAATGGACTTTGGGACTGGAGAGAGAAAGAGAGAGAGAGAGAGAGAAAGAGAGAGAGAGAGAGAGAGAGAGAGAGAGAGAGAGAGAGAGAGAGAGAGAGACAGAGACAGAGACAGAGACAGAGACAGAGAGACAGAGAGAGAGAGAGAGAGAGAGAGAGAGAGAGAGAGAAAGAGAGAGAGAGAGAGAGAGAGAGAGAGAGAGAGAGAGAGAGAGAGAGAGAAGGACAGAGAGAGAGAGAGAGGAAGGGAGAGAGAGAGAGAGAGACAGAGAGACAGAGACAGAGAGACAGAGACAGAGACAGAGACAGAGACAGAGAGACAGAGAGAGACAGAGACAGAGACAGAGAGACAGAGAGAGACAGAGACAGAGAGAGAGAGAGAGAGAGAGAGAGAGAGAGAGAGAGAGAGAGAGAGAGAGAGAGAGAGAGAAATAAAGATATAGATATGGTAATTTTGGTTTGTTTGTTTTCCCTTTTGGGGAGGATTTAGACCTAAACGAATTACTAATATGGTCACTGCAACCCTGGTCCTGGAATTTAGTGAGCTAATAAGTGTGAAAATAATGATCCTAATCCCCCCAGATGGAGTTCAGGCTCCCCCCAGAATGAACCTACTTCACAATAACAAGGCTAGGCTACCTGCTCCTTTCTACGTTTATGGCTGTTGCAGCTATAAAAGGCAAACTTGAGGAATTCAGAGGCACATGGGGAGTCATATTAAGTGATGTAAAATGAAATTAGTAGAAAGAGGAAAAACACATAGAATAATATTGAATACCATGAAAAAAATCAGCCTTGGCTCCAAAGGAAAGATGAGGAAAAGCTCTCCATTCTTTGCATGAATAATGATGGAGTGGTTGTGCTGATTTATCTTAAATGTTCTTTGTGACAAGTGAAGCCCCAGTTTCAGAGACTGTGATTAAAATTGGATGACCCAGTGAGGTGAATGAGCACATGGGCCCTGTGAGAGAGGAATGATCCAGAGACTTTGAGGGACAGCGCCTGGAGGGCAGGCCAAGGTTTGCATCCACAGTGGGGGATGGTGAAGGAGGACTGGAATCTTGAGGGAAGAGGAGATTCCAGGGAGAGACAATTGATCTCTCTCTTGCCTGAGAAAGCCAAGGGTGACAGGCTGATCAGAGATTTCTCTCCTGAGCCATTCAAATCCCTCATTGATCCCACCATCGCCCCCCCTCCCCCAAGACACCAAGAGTTGTGGCAGAACCTGAGGAGAAGAAGAACAGCATCAGAAGATCTCACACAGTTCCTGTGATACCCTGAGACTAGACATTGACTCTGCTGTGCTAAGACCAGGGCCACCAAACCCTGAGCCTCTTAGAGACCAGGTGGACAAGCCTGGGTCTTTCAACTTTGGGAGGAGGGAGAAGGAGATTTGTAGACATATAGGGACTTTCCTTACCCTCTTTCCTAGACACTCCAACCTACAGGCATCTTGTTTATCTTACCCCTAACCACCATTTGCTAGAATAAAGTGCCAGTTATCTTAAATTGACTTCCATATCATATTGAAGGGGGAGAGAGCTGATTTCTCTCTCTTTCCCCAAGTGAAAAGGTTCATCCATTAATCAGTTATTAGAGGGGAGTAAAGGCAGGGTTAGTGGAGAGGCAAATTTGAAGAAGACTGAAGGGGGAATCCATCTCACCCTCCTTCTACTTTCTGCGATCATCTACTCTTTCTCCATTATGCTCAAACCAACCCTCTAATACAACCCATATGTATGTATACAACCATTGGGTTGTATTTTTTTTAATCCTTATGTTCTGTCTTAGAATTGATACACAAATTGGTTCCAAGGAAGAAGAATGGTAAGGACTAGACAAGTGGAGTTAAGTGACTTTTCCAGGGTCACATAGCTAGGAAGTTTCTGACACAGAACCCTCTAACCCTCTAACCACTGAGCAACCTAGCTGTACCTTTCGTATCAATTCTAAGACAGAAGAACAGGCTAGGCAATTGGGCTAAGGTGACTTGTCCAATGTCACACAGCTAGAAAGTATCAGAGGTCATATTTGAACCCAAGTCCTCCTGACTCCAGGACTAACACTCTGTCCACTGAACTTCCTAGCTGTCCCAATTGGGTGGCACATTGTTAATAAACTTAGTCAACAGCAATAGATTTCAGAACTATGTTTCTATTGCTTGAGGTGCAGAATTAGTTTAATTCACTAGATGATAGAGGTAGAATTTAAAAATACTTTTGAAAGACTTAGTGTGATGGGTTGAACTTAAGAAGATAAAATTTAGCCGAAAGAATAAACTTTAAGCATATTGTGTCTATAGTTAATTTCAAAAAATCAGTGGCACAACTATAAGATGAGGGACATAAGAGTCTAGATTCATGTGAAAAAGACCTGGTAGTATTTGTACCACGGGGCATTTGTTTGATGCCATGTGAACAATTGAAAACCATTTTCCAGTCTAGAAACAGGAACATTTGTATGCTTTGTTTTATATATCTATTCTTAAGTACATTTACAAACAAATCAATTTTCAAATGTAAAGATGAGGGTGTAATTCAAATAAAAAGTAAGTTTGAGGGTCAGATAGGTGCCTTGGAAGATTGAGAGTTGGATCTAGAGACAGGAGGTCCTGGAATCAAATCTAATCTTAGACACTTCTTAGCTGTGTGACCCTGGGCAAATCACTTAACCTCGATTGCCTAGCCCTTACCACTCTTCTGCCTTGGAACCAATTCTTCTTCGTTCTCGATTCTAAACAAGAAGGTAAGGGTTATTTGTTTTTGCTTTGTTGTTGTTGTTGTTGTTGTTGTTGTTGTTGTTGTTGTTTTAATTTTTTTTTTAATCCTTACCTTCCATCTTGGAGTCAATACTGTGTATTGGCTCCAAGGCAGAAGAGTGGTAAGGGCTAGGCAATGGGGGTCAAGTGACTTGCCCAGGGTCTGTTGTTGTTGTTTTTAAGTAAGCCTGTCAACTATGAAAACTTGGCTACTTTCAGCAATGAAATGATTTGGGACAATCCTGAAAGACTTATGATGGGGAATGTATCCACCTGCGGAGAAAAAACTGTTGGAGTTGGAGGGATGCAGATCAAAGCATCACATCTTTCACATGAGTGTATTTACACTTTTATTTGGGGGGGTTTGATTATGTATGTGTGTGCTCTTACAACAATCACCAATCTGATTGTGTTTTAAATGATAATAAAAATTAAAAAGCTTGATACATTAGTAAAATGTTTACATCCTAAAAAGAAAATTGTTCTATTGCCTTTATATTATTGATTATGAACAGAGACCACTTACAATCCTTTAGATAAATAACTGCAATTATGAGTTTTAGAAAGAATTAGACTCAGTTAGTAAACTATGGTTAAGATGTCAATTATGGTAATAGAATATTAACCATAGTATTAAAAAGGACATAGTTTGGTATATTAGAATATTATACAGACAGCTGGGTGGTTCAGTGGATTGAGAGCCAGGTCTAGAGATGGGAGATCCTGGGTTAAAATCTGGCCTTAGATACTTCCCAGCTGTGTGACCCTGGGCAAGTCACTTGATCCCCATTGCCTAGCCTTTACCACTCTTCTGCCTTGGAGCCAATACACAGTATTGATTCTTAGACAGAAGGTAAAGGTTTTGTTTTTTTTTTTAAGGATATTATAGTAATTAAATAGATTAAGAACCATTGGAGAAATAAAACTTTAAGTCTGTTTTAGGAAAGCTGAAATCCATGTGGAAGGAGCTGGATTCATTGAGAGTGGAGAGTGTACAGCTGACCTGACAGGAGTATAACAACAACCTTGTTTTCTTCAAGTGTTTGATCCTCTAAAGATTTGTGCCACTCTAGGCTGCCCAGAATAGTGTGGCCAACAAAGGGTTCTCTGACCTAAGTAGGATAGTTAACCTTGGACTGAACCTTTAAGGATTTTGTATCAAAAGGTTCCAACCTTTGTTATTAAGCGCCATTGCATGTTTCTTAACATCCTCTGTTAGTTCTGATGTGTCCATGACATGCTAATTAGCTATCGATAACCTATAAAGCATACTATTGGGGTCTTATCACAAACTGGTTATGGTAAGATCGTGTGCTTTAATTTTCCACAATTAACGTTTGAATCCTCAGTTCAGAATTATGGCCCAGAGAGTGCTTTATTTCTAACAGTTCTCACCCACCTCTATGTCCCTATTCTCTAAGGACAAAGAGATCAAGTCCAATCCTGGAGAGGCATATCGACAGACAGTCTGGCTGAATCAGACAAGTCATCATCATCACACAAAACCTCCTCTTCCACCTCTCCCAGAGAACCTTCCGTGAGGGGCCAAACAGACAGAGAAGAAATGCATTAAAAAGCCATAGGATGGCAACATTCTAACTGGTTCACCTTTCCTTGTCATCTCATGCTTGAGGAAGTCATCCCCCTAACTCACCACCAGGTCTGAAGCCTGTACGTTACTTTCAACCTGGGTTTGCCCACCTGCCCTGATGGTTTTACCAGTGTTGGCCGCCATGTGTGCTCTGACTTCTTGGAGCCACCAACGAGAGTTGGGTCAAAGGTGGATATCAAAGGTGGATGAGCAGCCCTGAAAAGGCTGGTCCTCCCTAAACACTCCAGATGCCTCCCCTCCAAAACTGAAAAGACACTTGTCCAGTTGCTTCCCACAGTCTCCCATGTCCTGGATGATAAATAGCCTGCAAAGCCAGCCAGTTTGACATCTGTACACAACATTTTTCCTTATATTTGTTCTATTCCACCTGCAGCAGGGCGAACAGGTGCCAATGATTAAACAAATCCCTGGCTCGAGAGGTAGGGAAGAGGGGAACTCCCACCTGTGACAGAGGAAGCAGGAGCCAAGCTGGAAGGAAAGCAAGCCTAACCTGGGCTGCTATCAGGGTGTCCGAATGCTGCTTGGCACTCAATTCAATCCTTTGGGACAAATGTTTGTGAAGTACTTACTGTATGTCAAGATCTGTGCTAGGGACTAGGAACACAAAGAGAAAAGTACCAAGGATGAAAAATTACCAAGATATGTTTTATTATTGTATTTGTTTATTACCAATAAGTTTTCCAAGGTTATACAATTGAACTTATCTCCTTCTGTCCTTTCTCTTCCCCCTTTCAGTACTGGCAGGCAATTCAATCAAAGATAATTTTTAAAAGGTTTTAATGTGGCAAACAAATAAATAAAAATTAATTTATACACAAATAAGTGAATAAATAAATAAATAAATACATTTATTTTTAATAAAATATGAGCTCTAATAGAGCTTATTATTCTTTTTGAGGAAATATTTTGTTACCCAGGGAAACTAACTACGTATGCGAAATAGATGCAAAGTTATGGGTAGACGGCATTAAAAATGGAGAATTAAGAAATGCTTCATGATGCTTGAGTTGAGTTTTGAAGATAGTCAATAATCAATAAGCATTTATTAAGCACCTAATATATACCCAGCACAGTACTAAATACTAAGTATTCCAGGAGGCAGAGATAAACTCAGAGATGGTTCAAGGCATGGGCCAAATCAGAGAGGTGGTAGATAGAATGTTGTATGAAAGTAATAATAAGTAAGGCCATGTAACCAAAACCAGAACCAGGGAGAATAGAAAAAAATCGATTTTAAAAGACAGTTGAAGAAGCAGCTAGGTGGCTCTATGGAGAGAATCAGGCCTGGAGATTCTGAGTTCAAATATAGCCTCAGACACTTCTAGCTGTGTGACTCTAAACAAGTCACTCAATCCCAATTGTCTAGTCCTTATCTCTCTTCTGCCTTGGAACCAATACATAGCATTGATTCTAAAACAGGGAGGAAGAAAAATAGTTTTTAAAAATAGTAAAAATAGTAAAAAAGGAAAAAAGTAATTTTTTTTATTTTAAATTTTTTTTTATTTTTTATTTTTATTTAAATTTTTTTATTTAAAAATTTTAAAAAATAATTTATTTTTTAAATTAATAATTTAGAATAGTTTTCCATGGTTACATGATTCATGTTCTTTTCCTCCCCTCTTCCCTCCCCCTTCCCGGAGCCAATGAGCAATTCCACTGGGTTATATATATGTGTGTCATTGTTCAAAACCTATTTCCATGTTATTCATATTTGCAACAGAGTGATCATTTAAAGTCAGCATCCCCAATCATATCCTCACTGAACCATGTGATCAACCTTATTTTTTTCTTCAGCATTTCTACTTCCACAATTCTTTCTCTGGATGTGGATTATGTTCTTTCTCGTAAATTCCTCTAGATTGCCCTGGATTGTTGCATTGCTGCTAGTAGAGAAGTCCATTACGTTCGCTTGTGCCACAGTGTTATCAATCTCTGTATACAATGTTCTCCATAAAAAGTAATTTAAGAAAATAGTTGAATAGTATTAAATGCCGAACAGAAATTTGTGTTTTACCATAGAGATAAGGGAAAACCACTGAATTTCTTAAACTGAGAAATGGAATGCCCAAATCCATATTTTAGGAATATAAATAATTATAATTAGCATTTGCAGAGTGTGTCAAGATTTACAAAGTTTTTTAGATGTTTGCTCCTTTCAACAACCTCAAGAGGTAGGTCTTATAACTATCTTCATTTTATAGCTGCGGAAAATGAGACAAACAGGGTTAAATGACTTCACGGCTAGGAAGTATTTGAAGTATAATTTAAAACTTAGATCTTCCTGAGTCATGATGATCTAAGTTCAAATGAGGAATGTGAGGATTAAATAAGATAATTATGTAAAGTGCTATATAAATGCTAGCTGTTATTTATTCGGCTCCACTGTATACTTGGTCCCCTCCTCTGGTGTTTGGGGGTTAGAAGACAGAGAGACTCTCAGCAAAAACATGATATCTGTGAAAATTTATTTTTCAAATACTGTATTTAATTCCTATTTTTAGGGAGAATTACTATGCATTCCTGTGCCTAAGATCTGGGTCAGAGATACCATGCAGTCTGTTGCTTTTGGTATTTTCTTTGTCTTGGGAATGCCAAGGAAAGACTTCTTAACAGAATTTGGGTAAAAATGAAGGAGAGAAGGGTTCTTCCCTCTGTACGTGATCTGTCCACCTGCAGGGATGGGGAAGAATGGATAGGTTGATGGACCACCTCTTAATTAGCTACTACCAATTAAAAATGTCCTGGCATGGTCAAAGTAGGGCCTGAATAGCAAGACTCTAAAAATGTGTTTATTAAGCTGCCTGGCCCAGCCTGGGTCATCACTGGTCACAAGAGAACCATGGAGATCTGTATCACTTTCTAGGAAAATGGCTTCTGGAAATGGCAACATAAAGTGAAACTTTTCAAGTGTACGGTATGGTGGGATTCCGGTTTAGTGGGCTAGATGAATTCTTAGTCATGCCAAAATAGCAGAAACAATGGGTGGGAAGTTAACATTAATCCGTATATTTTGGGCATCCCAAGATTACTTGGGTTTTAAAGTAGAAAAAGTTTGATGTTAAGGCTGAAGTTACAAACTTGCTTCTCCCCCTCACCCCTTTGCTGAAGCAGGATGGAGACAAGTTCTTTGTTTATCTGGAAACAAACCAATTAAATAAGATAGGCAGGGCCATGTGGAGAAGGAATGCACATGTGCTGGTCGGGACTCCACCCTTTGTCCAGACTGAGGTAGGAGTCAATCAAAGAGGCTTGGGAAAGAGAAGTCAGGGAAAGCATAAATTGAAGGGAGGGAAGAAGTAGCTCCTTTTCCTTGAAATTGCCAACTCAGAAGCTCACAGTCTGGATCAGGGCTGGCAAGGCTGGCTCTAGTGGAGGGCACGACCTAAGAGAGAAGCTGTCTACACATAGCTGGTACATTTTCTTTCTCTGGCTTGATTTTTATGATTTAATAAATAATTATAAGTTAAGATATGGTCTCCAGAGAATTTTAAACATACAAATCCAAATCTGGCTCCTGCCATAGACATAAAAATAGTCTATCACTTGATTAATTAACTAAACCCCTCAGGACATGAATTTGAATCTGTGGCACCTTTTCAGGGGTTTTGATCAATTAGGGCAAGGGAAATGTGGAAGGATAGTGTCAGTTCTCCCTCTTTATAATCTGATGAGGTTTTCAAAATCTTCTGGTCTAGGCACCTAGGAATCCATTTCTGTGCCACATCTGACCCTCCATCACAGTACAGACTTCCCATGGTCCAGGAGGAAGTTTGTATCTCTGCTGTGGGTCTGAGTTTCAGCTGGATAAAAGGGTATGCAGAGTTTAGTGATTTTTTTGATCTTAGTTCCAAAGTGCTTTCCAGAAAGACTGAACCAATTCATCGGACCACCAACAGAGTATTAGTGTGCCTGTTTTCTCAAAGGCCCTTCAACGATTGCTATTTTCCATATTTTTTATCTTTGTCAAATTAATGGATGTGAGATACAACCTCAGAGTTATGAAATGATGAAGAGTGAAGTGAGTAGAGACAGGAAGGTAATTTACACAATAATAACATTATAAAGAAAACCAATTTAAAGACAAGAATTCCTATCATTGTAATGGACATCTGTGATTGAAACATGGACTCTGAAACGTACATTTTCCAAATAATGCCAATGTGGGAATATTTTTCATGACTTTGTATATTGGTTTGGACTAAACATTTATTTTTTCTAGGAAGGAAGGAAGGAAGGAAGGAAGGAAGGAAGGAAGGAAGGAAGGAAGGAACGAAGGAACGAAGGAACGAAGGGAAGATGTCCTTCCATCAAGGACTATTCCTTCCATCCTTCCATCCTTCCATCACTGACTATTTTGCAAGGAGTTCTAAGTTGCTTAAAGACCCTAGGAATTGTAGTCCATCCCTGATTGGGAAGAAGGAAAGATAACAGATATTAGGCCTGGAGAGCAGCATTTTCCTCTTATAGCAAAAGTTCTGGGAGTCACTTGAAGACATATGGATAGGAGAGAGGTGACTACTGACAGGAAACATTGCTTCAAGTTTGGAAGGAAGCCACATCACTTTCCTCTTCTCCATGTGTTCTTTCTTCCCTCTAATTGTAGAGAGAAAACACTTCCTTTTGGTTCTGATCTCCATTAACTTTCTTTCCTGAGCTGGAAAGAAATAAAACCCCCAATCTTTATGACTTAGGTCCCCTTGTAAGGCAACCAGACCATGCCTTTTCACAATTACTGCTAGGCAGACAAGCAAAACAAATCAATACATTAGCTGTGTCTGAGAATAGGCATCTCATTCTGCACCTGTAATTCTATCACCTCTGCCAAGAGGCAACAGACATGTTTTGTAGTAAGTCTTTTGAAGTCATGATCAGTCAATGAATTGATTAACTTTAAAGTCTTTCCTAGTCATTTCCTTTTACATTATTGGGGTCATTGTCTAAATTTTTCCTCTGGTTCTGTTAATTTTTTGCTGTTGAGTCATTTTTCAGTTATATCCAACTCTTTGTAATCCAATTTGGAGTTCTCTTAGTAAAGATACTGGACTGGTAGCCATGTCCTTGTTTAGCTCATTTTGTTACATATGAGGAAACTGAGGCAAACAGTGTTAAGTGATTTGCCCGGGGTCATGCAGCTAGTCTGAGGCTAGATTTGAACTCAGGAAGATGAGTCATCCTAATGGTAGGCCTGGCACTCTATCCACTGCACCATCCAGCTACCCCCCTCTCTTCATTTTATTCTGCATCATTTCATATGAGGCTTCCCAAGTATCTATGAATTATTTATATTTGTCATTTATTACAGCACAATATTACATTATATTTCTAAATCATCATTTATTCATTTATTCTCCCATCAATAGCCAACAAATATATTTCTAATTCTTTACTACATAAAAGTGCTACTTCCCATAACTTTGCCTATATGAGGACCCTTCCTTTTTATTAACTGTCAGTGGAGCTGGAGACTTATCTCTTCCACTCTCCTTCCTTGACAACTCATCCTGTGCTATACTCACATCAATATTTTCTTGTCCACACAATATGAACTCAATTCCATTAAACCTATTGCTCTCCAGAGCTGAAATAATTTTGATTTCTCTTCCGAGCCCTCCAAAGTTTTCCATCCTGGAAGTGTAATTCTGATCAAAATAGTATTTCTCACGAGAACTTCTTTATTTCCTTCCCCCACACCCAGTTATTATTGTTCACATGAAATGTAAAAGACTTTCAAAACATCATAATTATTCTCCTTCAGGCCAGCTCTCACTAGTTTTGAAAAGTTTGTGTTTGGGTCAATGAAATCCTTTAGCTCCTGTGTCTCAGTAAGTCCTGTCTGCCACCAAAATGAGGATAAATGATGCTTCAGTCTTCCAATTTTTTAGCTGGGCAGCAGAAAGAGCAGGAGAGGAAGCAAATAGCTGAGTATGACAGATGGTTTATTATGCAGTGACACAAGGACGAGGCGAGGACAAACTGAATAACGAGAAGTAAAAAGTCTATCTACATGTATCTTCCAAGGGCCATTTCTAGACCAGGACTCCAGACTCTCATTTAAGGGATAACCAACTGAGATGAGAAATTGTGTGTCTTTTACGTACTGTAATATTTATTGGGAAAGGAAATAGGATTTGAAAAAAGGGGATAAATGGGTATTGTTTGTACAGGGTATAGAGGAGAGAGGAGAGAGAGGGTATATTGCTTGGTGAGGCAAGGGAGGGAGATGCCCCCTGCTGAGAGGAAACAGCAAGGGTCTAATAAGGTCTTTTATTGCCTTGATGACTGAACTGATTTTCAGCTCCCTCTATGACCAGAAAAGATAGTCCACTTATCTGACTGCAAATTCAATAATATAAAGTTTAATAATCCAGTTGGAATTGGAGTTTTTCCTTAGCTTCAGAGTATAGGGCCAGGCCCTAGAGGCTGGTGGAGAGTTTGTCCCCCTCCCGTCTACTCTCGTTGTTCTAATTCAGAATCTTAGCAGTAGACAGAAAGCAAACAAGAACAGGTCTAACCTTCAGAGGTGATTGGGCCTGAATCTTCAGGCTGAACCAAGAAGAGGTGGCAAACCACACCAGACTTGGCTGAACAAGCTCCTCTCTCCTCCAACACGAGGAAACAAGTCCCACAGGGCAGGAAGGAAATGCTAGTCACAAGACCCAACTGCCACTCCCAGTTGGGCCCTTCCCCCACAAACTGTCAGTCTTGTTTCCTTTCCGCAATACCCACAGTGGCCCACTCCACATATGCTCCCTTTCCCAGTAGGAGAAGGAGACTATCCAGTGGAAGGCAAATGACACTGGATAATTCAACTTCCATCCCTACTATTCCAGCAGGCTATTCTCTACAAGGTCATGAGTGGATGAAATGACCTTTAAGGATCTTTTTTTTTAATTCAGTTTAATTCAGTTCAGCCAGTGCCTACCATGCCTCTGTACAATGTCATGTGCTAGCCATGTGTGAAAAATAGACTCGAATACAGGACTACAATCCCCATGAGCCTTTGCTCCACTTCCCCAGAATGCCTTGTAATCTCACCTGGGCCGAGATCGAGAAGATATTTAAGCAAAGGCTTTTGAAGGCTCAGGGGGCTTTTGGACTTCCGTTTTGGAGCAGAGGCGTCTCTTCCATGATGTGAGGTTATTTTGCCTAGGCCTCTGGCCTAGGCACATGTTTCTTACTTGTATATTTTTAATCTTTAACCTTTAATAAACCTCAAAAAAATATAATACTCCTTGCAGAGAGAAACTAATTTCTACCTGCCTCAGTCTCCCCATCCCCCCTAAATTTTAATCTTTACACATGGATGAGGGCAGCTAGGCAGTACAGTATAGAATGGTAGGCCTGGAGTCAGGAAGACATGTTTTGGGGTTCAAATTGGACCTTGGATACTCACTAGCTGTGTGAATCTGGGCAAGTCACTTCTCGCTGTTTGCCTCAGTTTCCTCACCTGTAAAATGAGATGGAGAAGGAAATGGCAAACCACTTCAATATCTTTGCCAAGAAAACCCCAAAGTGGTTCATGAAGAGTCAGACAACTGGAACAATTAAACCCCCACAACAAACAAAGCCATTGATGTTATGAATAGATTAGCCCTACTAGAACTGAGGAATTGGTATCAGTTTCTCCTGCGGAAGATCATGGTAACTTTTGAAAATGACTGAGAAGGGTGGAGTGAGAGTCAGACCCAGGATGAGAGAACCTGGGTTCAAATCTGACCTCAGACACACTTTCTAGCTATGCAACCCTGGGCAAGTTACTTAATTCCCATTGCCCAGCCCTTACCATTTTTCTGTCTTGAACCCAATACACAGTATTGAATCCTTTAAGATGGAAGGTAAGGGTTTAAAAAAATGATTGGGGAAATATAGAAAATGGTTACTACTTCTGGTAAATGACTACATCCTCTAATAATAATTATAACAAGAACAATAATAATATCTAATATTTATATGGCATTTTCCTAGCAATGCATTTTATATATTTATGTGATCTCATTTGATCCTCATAACAATGTTGGTCCCATTACTATGTCCTATCCCCTATTTCACAGATAAGGAAACTGAGAAAGTGGGAGGACTTGTCCAGGGCCACACAGCTAGGAAATGTCTGAGGTAGGATTTGAGCTCAGATATTTTGAACTCCGCATCCAATGTACCACTGGGGTCATCTCCTGGCCTCAGACTTCAGTAATGAGACCATGAACCAGATCCAGGGATGAATGGTGAATACAGTTGAGATAAATAAGAATTACTTGGAGAAGAGATGATTTGAGGACTCAATGTGTGACCCTTAAGGCAAGTCGGCCTTAGTTTCCTCATCTGTAAAATGATCTAGAAAAGGAAATAGCAAAGCACTGTAGTATCTTTGCCAAGAAGACCACAAATGAAATAAGAAAAAAAGACCAACATGACTGAAAAAGGACTAAATAAAAGAGCAAAGCATAAATTAATAGATAGGACTTTAAAATGGTCTCTCTATTATACTTCCCCTTTCTTTCCCCTTATTTCTTCTTTTGGCTTAGTTAGATAAGAAAGCTAAAGGTGGTAGTGGTAGTAATCTTGTACTTTGGGGCCACAGAGGGCTAAAGAGAGATTCATTAAAATTCAGAGTCAAAAACAGATTGGGGAGAGTCCTGGGAATTTCATCTGAAATGGAAAATGGTAAATGATATGCCTACACTGAGTATTAGGAGAAAGTAGAGGCTGCTGCCTTTGAGACTACAGCTGAAACATAGAAAGAGCAGTATCTCCAGCACTTCAGCTTTCTGCACCATTGTGGTTTTTCTAATTTCTGGAGGGTTGTTCCTTGCAGAAAATTTCTCTTTTTACCTTTGCGATCTCAGGTCTTTCTTCTTTAGAGATGCTTTTTAGAGTTTGGGTTCTAACTTCAGAGGCTCAGATTTAACAGATGACCCTTTTTTATTTCCCCGAAATCTTTAGAATTTCCATCCGTTTTTTTTCTTGGTTGTAGAGGTGGGGTGGGGGAGCAAAAGGGAGAAAAAAATCAATCAGTAAGCATTAATTAATATGCTTGACATATAACAATTGTAACTCTCGGAATGTCACTTAATCTATCCTTGACCCAAGAAATTCTTTAAGACTATAAGAAGGGCAGAAGTTATTCCCTTGTATTGGTAGAGAGCATTTCCTTGAAGGGCACTCTCTACACCTGAGGTTACATCTGCTGTCTCCCCTGAACCCCGCTTTGTGGAGAAGGAAGTTCTCTCATTTCCTTCTCCATACAAAAGGTCCAAGCCCTCCCTATGGGGGTACATCCCTCCCTTCTCTTTCTTATTTTTTTATTTTATAATATTTTATTTGATCATTTCCAAGCATTATTTATTAAAGACAAACATCATTTTCTTTTCCTCCCCCCTACCCCCATAGCCGACGCTTTTCCACTGGGTATCACATGTGTTCTTGATTCGAACCCATTGCCATGTTGTTAGT
This sequence comes from Monodelphis domestica, assembly GCF_027887165.1. Classification (NCBI taxonomy): domain Eukaryota; kingdom Metazoa; phylum Chordata; class Mammalia; order Didelphimorphia; family Didelphidae; genus Monodelphis; species Monodelphis domestica. The sequence continues at coordinate 260,800,773 of NC_077233.1, forward strand.
ATTTGCATTAGAGTGTTCTTTTAGAGTCTCTCCTCTGTCATGTCCCCTCAACTGCTATAGTCAGGCAGTTGCTTTTCCTCGGTGTTTCTACTCCCACATTTTGTCCTCTGCTTATGAATAGTGTTTTTTCTCCTAGATCCCTACAGATTGTTCAGGGACATTACACCACAACTGATGGAGAAGTCCATTACGTTCAATTATACCACAGTGTATGTCTCTGTGTACAATGTTCTCCTGGTTCTGCTCCTCTCGCTCTGCATCACTTCCTGGAGGTCGTTCCAGTCTCCATGGAACTCCTCCAATTTATTATTCCTTTTTGCACAATAGTATTCCATCACCAACATATACCACAATTTGTTCAGCCATTCCCCAATTGATGGGCATCCCCTCATTTTCCAATTTTTGGCCACCACAAAGAGCGCAGCTATAAATATTCTTGTACAAGTCTTTTTCTCCATTATCTCTTTGGGGTACAAACCCATCAGTGCTATGGCTGGATCAAAGGGCAGACAGTCTTTTATCGCCCTTTGGGCATAGTTCCAAATTGCCCTCCAGAATGGTTGGATCAGTTCACAACTCCACCAGCAACGAATTAATGTCCTTACTTTGCCACATCCTCTCCAGCATTCATTACTTTCCTTTGCTATCATGTTAGCCAATCTGCTAGGTGTGAGGTGATACCTCAGAGTTGTTTTGATTTGCATCTCTCTGATTATAAGAGATTTAGAACACTTCTTCATGTGCTTATTAATAGTTTTTATTTCTATATCTGAAAACTGCCTATCCATGTCCCTTGCCCATTTATCAATTGGAGAATGGCTTGGTTTTTTGTACAATTGATTTAGCTCATTATAAATATGAGTAATTAAACCTTTATCAGAGGTTTCTATGAAGATTTTTTCCCAATTTGTTGTTTCCCTTCTGGTTTTAGTTACATTGGTTTTGTTTGTACAAAAGCTTTTGAATTTGATGTAGTCGAAATTATTTATTTTACATTTTGTGACTCTTTCTATGTCTTGCTTGGTTTTAAAGTCTTTCCCCTCCCAAAGGTCTGACATGTATACTATTCTGTGTTTACCCAATTTACTTATGGTTTCCTTCTTTATGTTTAAGTCATTCACCCATTTTGAGTTTATCTTGGTGTAGGGTGTGAGGTGTTGATCTATTCATAGTCTCTCCCACACTGTCTTCCAATTTTCCCAGCAGTTTTATCAAATAGTGGATTTTTGTCCCAAAAGCTGGGATCTTTGGGTTTATCATATACTGTCTTGCTGAGGTCGCTTGCCCCCAGTCTATTCCACTGATCCTCCTTTCTGTCTCTTAGCCAGTCCCAAATTATTTTGATGACTGCTGCTTTGTAATATAGTTTAAGGTCTGGGACTGCAAGGCCCCCATCATTTGTGGGGTTTTTTTTTTCATTATTTCCCTGGATATCCTTGATCTTTTGTTATTCCAAATGAACTTTGTTATGGTTTTTTCTAAATCAGTAAAAAAAAATTTTGGGAAGTTCAATGGGTTATGGCACTAAATAGATAGATAAGTTTGGGTAGGATGGTCATTTTTATTATATTGGCTCATCCTATCCATGAGCAGTTAATGTTTTTCTAATTGCTCAAGTCTAGTTTTAGTTGTGTGGAGAGTGTTTTGTAGTTGTGTTCATATAGTTCCTGTGTTTGTCTCGGGAGATAGATTCCTAGGTATTTTATTTTGTCTAAGGTGATTTTGAATGGGATTTCTCTTTCTAGTTTTTGCTGCTGAGCTGTGTTGGAGATATATAGAAAAGCTGATGACTTATGTGGGTTTATTTTGTATCCTGCAACTTTGCTAAAGTTGTTGATTATTTCAATTAGCTTTTTGGTTGAATCCCTAGGATTCTTTAAGTAGATCATCATGTCATCTACAAAGAGTGATAACTTGGTCTCCTCCTTGCCTATTTTGATGCCATCAATTTCTTTTTCTTCTCTAATTGCTACTGCTAGTGTTTCTAGTACAATGTCAAATAGTAGAGGTGATAATGCGCATCCTTGTTTCACTCCTGATCTTATTGGGAATGCATCTAGTTTATCCCCATTGCAGATGATATTAGCTGATGGTTTTAGATATATACTGTTTATTATTTTTAAGAACGACCCTTTTATTCCTATGCTTTCTAATGTTTTTAGTAGGAATGGGTGTTGTATTTTATCAAAGGCTTTTTCTGCGTCTATTGAGATAATCATGTGGTTCTTGTTGGTTTGCTTGTTGATGTGGTCAATTATGTGGATGACTTTCCTAATATTGAACCAACCCTGCATCCCTGGTATAAATCCTACTTGATCATTGTGGGTGACCCTTCTGATCACTTGCTGGAGTCTTTTTGCTAGTATCCTATTTAAGATTTTTGCATCTATATTCATTAGGGAGATTGGTCTATAGTTTTCTTTCTCTGTTTTTGACCTGCCTGGTTTTGGAATCAGTACCATGTTTGTGTCATAAAAGGAGTTTGGTAGAACTCCCTCTTTGCTTATTATGTCAAATAGTTTGTATAGTATTGGGATTAACTGTTCTCTGAATGTTTGATAGAATTCACTGGTGAATCCATCAGGCCCTGGGGATTTTTTCTTAGGAAGTTCTTTGATGGCTTGTTGGATTTCATTTTCTGATATGGGATTATTTATGAATTCTATTTCTTCTTCTGTTAGTCTAGATAGTTTTTATTTTTGTATATATTCATCCATATCACCTAAATTGGTGTATTTATTGCCATATAATTGGGCAAAGTAATTTTTAATGATGACCTTAATTTCCTCTTCATCGGAGGTGATGTCCCCCTTTTCATCTTTGATGCTGTTAATTTGCTTTCCTTCTTTCCTTTTTTAAATTAAATTGACCAGTACTTTGTCTGTTTTGTTTGTTTTTTCAAAGTACCAGCTTCTTGTCTTATTTATTAAATCAATAGTTCTATAACTTTCAATTTTATTAATTTCTCCCTTAATTTTTAGGATTTCTAGTTTGGTTTTCTGCTGGGGGTTTTTAATTTGGTCACTTTTGAGTTTTTTAATTTGCATTTCCAATTGATTGATCTCTGCTCTCCCTTGTTTGTTAATATATGCACTCAGGGATATGAATTTACCTCTGATTACTGCTTTGGCTGCATCCCAAAAGATTTGAAAGGATGTCTCACCATTGTCATTTTCCTCGATGAAATTATTAATTGTTTCTGTTATTTCTTCTCTAACTAAATGATTTTGGAGTATCATATTGTTTAATTTCCAATTAGTTTTTGATTTGGTTTTCCATGTACCATTACTGATCATTTTTAATTGCCTTGTGATCTGAAAAGGCTGCATTTATTATTTCTGCTTTTCTGCATATGTGTGCCATGTTTCTGTGACCTAATATATGGTCAATTTTTGTGAATGTGCCATGTGGTGCTGAGAAGAAGGTGTATTCCTTTTTATCCCTATTTATTTTTCTCCATATGTCTATTAATTCTAATTTTTCTAAGATTTCATTCACTTCTTTCTTTTACCTCTTTCTTATTTATTTTTTTATTTGATTTATCTAAATTTGATAATGGTTGGTTCAAGTCTCCCACTAATATGGTTTTACTATCTATTTCTTCCTTCAATTCTCCTAGTTTCTACCTTAGAAATTTGGGTGATATATTATTTGGTGCATACATGTTGATTAGTGATATTTCCTCATTATCTAAAGTCCCTTTTAACAACATATAATTACCTTCCCTATCCCTTTTGATCAGGTCTATTTTTGCTTTGGCTTTATCAGATATCATGATTACCACTCCTGCCTTCTTTCTGTCAGTTGAGGCCCAGAAGGTCTTACTCCATCCTTTAATTCTGACCTTGTGGGTGTCTACCTGCCTCATGTGTGTTTCTTGAAGACAACATATGGTAGGGTTTTGGATTCTAATCCATTCTGCTATTCATCTGCATTTTTATGGGTGAGTTCATCCCATTCACATTCAAAGTTATGACTGTCACTTGTGGACTCCCTGGCATTTTGATATCCTTCCCTAATTCTAACCTTTCTTCTTCAGCTCTACCTTTTAGTCCAGTGATTTGCTTTAAATCAGTCCCCCTTGTCCCCTCCCTTGATATGTTTCCCTTTCTAGTCCCTCCCTTTTTACCCTCCCCCTCTACCCTCTTCTTCCCTCCCTTTTTTGTGTTCCCTTCCCCCTACCCCCCTTGGTTTTCCCTTCTCCCTTCCCTTGTTGGGTAAGATAGAATTCAAGATCCCAATGGATCTGGATGTTCTTCCCTCTCATAGTTGATTTCCCTGAGAGTAAGGTTTAAGTAAAAACTCTCTTCCTCTCCTTCTTACAGGAGTTTTCTTCCCCTCCCCTTCCCGTGTGAATCTTTGTGTGAGAAAGATTATTCTATTTGGTCTTTCTTTTCCCCCTATTTACACATTACATTTTCCCCACATGTTAGTATACATAGATTGATATAAATGTAGTCCTTATAGAAGAAAGTTTGAGTAAAATAAAAAGATAATGTTTTCCTCCTTTTCCCTTTCCTTCATATTTACCTTTTCAGGTATTCCATGCTCTTTGTTTTTCGATATCAAACTTTCCACAGAGCTCTGGTCTTTTCTTTGCAAAAACTTGGAAATCTTCTATTTTGGTGAATGCCCATACTTTCCCTTGGAAGTATGTAGTCAGTTTTGCTGGATAGCTGATTCTTGGTTGAAGGCCCAGCTCTCTTGCCTTTCTGAAAATCATGTTTCATGCCTTATGGTCATTCAGAGTGGAACTTGCAAGGTCTTGTGTGACCCTGATTAGCATTCCTTTATATCTAAATTGTCTTTTTCTGGCTTCTTGTAAGATTTTTTTCTTTTCCTTGAAAGCTTTGGAATTTGGCAATTACATTCCTGGGAGTTGTCTTTTGGGCATTTAGTGTAGAGAGTGTTCTGTGAACTCTTTCAGTGCCTGTATTGCCCTCTTGTTCTAGGATCTCTGGGCAATTTTCTTTGATTATATCTTGTATTACAATGTCGAGTTTGCTGTTTATTTCTGGCTTTTCTGGTAGTCCAATTATTCTTAAATTATCTCTTCTCCCTCTATTTTCCAAGTCTATGACCTTGTCAGTGAGATATTTTATGTTCTCTTCTAATTTCTTGGTCTTTTGGCTTTGCTTTATTAATTCTTGCTCGTTGTCTTCGAGTTGCCTAATTCTGACCTTTAAAGCCTGGTTTTCCTTTTCAGTTTGGTCAAAGTGGTTTTGTAGATGTGTGAATTTCTTTTGCATTATTTCCCACTTTTCCTCCCAGAAGGCTTCCATCTTTTTGATCCTTTCCAGTTCAATTTCTTCATGTGTTTGTGGAGAGTTTCCATTTCCTTTGGAAGGTTTCAGAGCATTTGCTTGTGTTTCCTCTTCTATCTCCTCTGTATTTTGTATTTTTGCTCCGTAAAATGTGTCCAAAGTCGCCCCCTTCTTCTTGCTTTTCTTGGAGTTTTGAAGCTTTTGTGCTTCTGTGGAGTTTGCCATCTCTATCTGAGTGGGGAGGTCTAGCTTTTCTTATCATTGTCTGGTGTTCAGAGGTTTTAGCCCTAGACAAATTGTCCGTTCTCCTCAGCTGTTCTGTCTTCCCGGGGAGGCCAGGAATTGCTGGTGTTTCCGTGTTACTGCCCTCCTCAGTTCCCTCCCGATGCTGCTCCGTTGCCTTACTTCCACACTCTGAGCCTAGCTTGGCACTCTCCACGGGGTGTTTTAATGCCTTTGCTGGCCAGAAAAGCCTGCACTCTGAGGGGGGAGGGGCCACAGCTTCCCGGAGCTTGGAGGGCTCCTGATAATCCTTAATTTTCACTGGGTTGAATTGAGTATGCCCTGAGGCAGGGATCTTCCGTGAGACTCGGATGGAAGGATCCAGCCAGGGGGTTACAGGCTCCCCGTCTCTCTCTGTTTCCCTGATGTCTGTGTTGGGTGCCCCCTTGACTGAGTCAGGTTGTTTTCAGGAAGCAGCCTTCAGAATAGCCAGCCCTGAGGCTCTGAGGTTCCCTCTGCTGCCTCGGACTCAGCACTCTGGGTTGGGGGGGATGGGTCCTTGGACCTTCCTTCTGCCTACCCCTTAGGTCCAAGTGATCTCGGGTTCTGGCTTTGGGGGGGTGTACCTTTTGATCCAGGTCCAGGAGGAGGATTCCCGGGGTCTATGCTATTGTTCGTTTTGAATTTCGGTGCCCTTGGAGCATATAGTTTGAGTTCAGTGGGGAAGGGTTTCTGGAGATATGAACTTTAGCTTTCTCTAAGCCTCCATCTTGACTGGAAGTCTCCTCTTTCTTCCTTTTTTAAAAACAGGTGTCAAATATACAAAACAAGGCATGCCACCCACAATACTCCACAGTGGGCCCAAAACAGATAAAAATGTAAATGAGAAATAGTTAACAAAATAATAAGAATATAATAAAAGACAGGTAATATTACTTTTGAAATCTAAGTCAACATGTGGCCAGGAGGGAACCTTATATATATGGTTGGGGGGGGGGGTGATAATCTCTATTTATGTTTGAATTTGACATCATAGCCCTACACCAATGTAATTTTACTTCCACAAAAATATGCCAGAGACTCTGTTAGGCATTAAGAATAGAAATAAAAAATGAGACAGTATCTGGCCTCAAGAGCCTTATATTATATTGGAAAGACTGAAAGGGGCAAATAAAGACAGAGAGAAAAGGAGAAACTAAAAAGAAGGAGGGGAGGAAGGAAGGAAGGAAGGAAGGAAGGAAGGAAGGAAGGAAGGAAGGAAGGAAGGAAGGAAGGAAGGAAGGAAGGAAGGAAGGAACAAAGGAAGGAACAAAGGAAGGAACGAAGGAAGGAAGGAACGAAGGAAGGAATGAAGGAATCAAGTGAAGGAAGGAATGAAGGAACTAAGGAAGAAAGGAAGGAAGGAAGGAAGGAACTAAGGAAGAAAGGGAGGGAGGGAGGGAGGGAGGGAGAGAGGAAGGAAGGAAAGAAGGAAGGAAGGAAGGAAGGAAGGAAGGAAGGAAGGAAGGAAGGAAGGAAGGAAGGAAGGAAGGAAGGAAGGAAGGAAGGAAGGAAGGAAGAAAGGAAGGAAGGAAGGAAGGAAGGAAGGAAGGAAGGAAAAAAGAAGGAAGAAGGGAAGGAAGGGATAGAAGAACATAAAGAGAAAGAAAGAAAAAAAGAAAATGGAGAGAGGAATACAGAAATGAAGGAAATTAGTTTCCCTTTTTGCAAGAAGCTACATTAATGGCTCTTAGACGCACTTGAATAGAAAAAGGGGGAAAGAGGAAATCTTTCTCTCCCTTACTTTTTGGAGATAACCTAACCTCACACATTCAGTAAGACTCACTTCCTTTGTAAGTGTTGAACAGGTCACCTTCATGTCTGAAAAAGTAGATACTATAACTATAAGGCAATCGGGGCTCAGAGTGAACCAGAATAGATTCTTTTAATCCCTTAATGGATTCTAGAATGGAAGCCCTTCTTGTGGCTAACCTGACATCAGATGCCCTGCAAGACATCAATTGTTTTAAAGGGCTCGTAAGTGCTTTGCTTGGGACATGGGGCATCCATATTCATTCTGTGGGATGGGGGTCAATACCCTCAATTTTTTAATGAGAGGAAATTCTAACTGGGATTGCCTAAAGAGGTTGATCAATGCCTGGGAATAAAAGGCTCCCTGCTGAAACCAAATACTCATTACTAGCAGGACTGACCACATTGATATGGGTATCACAAGATGGTGAGCTAATAAGATAAAAGTGGAGGAAGCTGGCAGCACAGTGACCTTACCCAGAAGGTGACACTTTTCTAGGACGGCATACAAAGGATGCTGCTAAATTGACAAAAGCAGCTGATCAATACCAGAGAACAGTAAGAGAAGTCTCTTGTAGCAGTTATCTGATAGAAGGGAAAAAAGCTCTCAAATGACGGTTCTAGCCAGGGCAAGAACAAGTGAAAAGTAGTAAGGACAGATCACCTCTGACCCCAAGTAAAATTGTGAACTAAGCCTCTCTTATCTAAACACTTCCCTCCCCCACTGCCACTATCTTTCAGGCACCCAGTTCCCCCTCGTTTCCAATTATATCCTTTGAGGGACAGATTTAAATTATCCTTTAATATGGTCTAAACCAGAAACATCAAATAACAGGCAGTCCATGGCACTCTGAACTGCAGACCGAACCAGGTTAAAATGTAATTGGGAAATATTTAACCAAATAAATAAAAATGCAATAAAACATGGATAATAATAGTAGATTGTTTTCTAAGTCAATATGCAACCTGTAGGGAACCTTATATATGTTTTTGTTGTTGTTCAGTTGTCTTCCAGTTCTTCATGACCCCATTTAGGATCTTCTTGGCAAAAATACTGGAGTGGTTTGCCATTTCCTTCTCCAGCTCATTTTACAGTTGAAGAAACTGAGACAGAGAGTGAAGTGACTTTCCCAGGGTCACACAGTATCTGAGGCTAGAATTGAACTCAGGAAGTTGAGATTTCCTTTTTTCCAAGTCCAATGCTCTATCCACTGAGCCACCCACATGCACTTATAGCTAGTGTCTGAGACCAATTTTGAACTCAGGTCTTCCTAACTTCCAGCTCTATCCTCTGAGTCATCTAACTGCCCCTATATATGGTTTAGCAATCTTCATTTCTATTTAAGTTTGACATCACTGGTCTAATACATTGTTTATATTTTAAGCTCAATCTCTAATTGTTTAGGGAAACGTTTTTACCCTCTGGTAAAGTCATGTAGTCAATTGACTAGCAAACTTTTATTAAGTACTTACTATGTGCTAAGGAACTGTGCTAAATATTGGGACAAAAATGGTCCCTGCCCACCAAGGAGCTCACAATTTAAGAGGGCAGATGATATGCAATCAACAATGTAAATGTAAGATATATACTATGTATATGGAAGATAATCTCAGAGGGAACAACACTGAAGAGGACTGGGAAGACCTCTTATAAAAGGAGGGATTTGAACTGAGTACCAAAGGAAGCTAAGAGGAAGGGATGAGGAGGGAGAAGAGAAAGGCCAGAGCACTGGATCGTACAGTAGATGGATGGGTAGGTGGTATGTGAATGGGGCAGCTAGGTGGCACAATGGATGGATCACTGGGTCTAGAGTCAGAGAGACTGGCCTCAAACACTAACCAGCTGTGTGACTCCCTAGGCAAGTCATTTCATATCTTTGCCTCAGTTTTATGGAAAATGAGCTGGAGAAGGAAATGTCAAACCACTTCATTATCTTTGCCAAGAATGGTCCAAATGAGGTCACAAAGAGTGGGACAGGATTGAAAACCGACTGAACAAAACGCAGCTGGTGAAAAAAGTTGGAAAGATAGAAGGGACCAGGTTGTAAAGGAAAATGCCAAATAAGTCCTAGAAGTAACGAATAGGGAGTCACTGTAGGTAACTGAGCAGGGAGTGGGATAAAGGATGTTAAGGATAATCTGCATAAGAAAAAACATGGAATTTGGAGTGGGATGGCCTGGGTTTATACACACACACACACACACACATACACATAATTATTTATTTTATTAGATATTTTCACACATTCTCTTTCCCATTAGCATTTGAGCTCCTCGAGGGTGGGAATGGATTTTGCCTATATTTGTATTCCCAGGAGTTAGCACACGGCCTGGCACATAATAAACCTTAATCAATTCTTGTTGACTTAATGTCTATGTGACCTTTGTAATCTCTAGAGTCAAGCTCTAAATCCTGTGATCCTGTGATCTTTGAGAAACAGAGAACCTTTCCTAGCCTTCTAAAAGATCTTGTTAAGTCTGTTCTTCCCCGTAACCAAAGCATTTAAAAAATACTTTCAGGCTTTTCTTTGACAGGGAAGTAGTAGGGTCTCTACTGAGATCTGGAAGAAGGCATCCCCTGAACACAGAGGCTCCAAATGGTCTTGCACGATTGATTTCACATTAACCCTGCTCTTTCTTTCACTTTCCAGTCAAACAGACCTACCTGCTGTTCTCCATGCATGACATTCCATTTCCTACGCTTGGGTACAGGCTGTCTCCTATAACTAGAAAGCACTCCCATATCCCACCTGAGTCTCCCTTCTAGGCTGAGATCAAGTGCCTCCTCCTGGGCATTTCCTAATCCCACCAGCTGCTGGTACTCACCCTTTTCCTCTTTCCCTACTGCCTTTGCCTAGCAAGGTTCCAAAGTATGGAACTCTTTCCTCATTGGTGAAGATCAATGACCCACTTTTATACCTAGGGGCAGAGTGGTGAGAGAAGGAGAAAGGAAATTCTCTTCAAGTCTCTGCCAGTTCTGCAGTTATTTCAGACACTTCTATTTCCCAGTTTTGAGGAAGAAAATGGAAAATGCCAACTTCACTTTAGGTTGCTGAAGCAAAAGATTCCAAGAAGAAGCCAACAGAAGAGCGGCAATCTCCATCCTGTCACCATCCCCAACTTGCTCCATTTGACTTGGGGGAACTTCCCCTAGGGTGAGATCCAGGGCATTCTCTCTTGGTTGAGTCAAGTTGCCTTGCTCCCAGTGGGAGAGCTCCTTCACTGTAATGTCTGGTACATATTCCCCCATGTAGCCTTCTCTGCTTTCTGTTTTGCTCTGATTTGGATGGAGGGTTTCTTTGTTAATTGCTCTGTGTTTCCTTGTGGAATTAGCATTTGGTGGGAAGGGAGTCAAGCCTTGGATATAATAATCTGGAATCCTCTTTTAACCCAATTAATGAAATAGCTATTAGAAGTTAGATAGAATGTGAGAACAATTTCCCCTGACTAAGAATACTTAGGAAACACATAGACAGAATCCTAGCCCAGTGCCCCCTCTCTCTGAGGAGAACAGAGTAAACAGGCTTCTGGCCCCCAACCTCTTGCTTCTCTTCCTAACAAGATTTAAAGTCTTCTTTGGAGAAGGATGGGAGAAGAAGAGGCTAAAGAGGTCTAATCTGTCTCCTTTTGAGTCATACAATGATCCTCAGTGCTATATCCAAGGAATGGCCCTCATTTCACAACATATATGTGTGTGTGTATAAATTTATATATATATATACATATATTTCATAGTATAAGTATATATTTTGTATGTTATATCAATATATAAAATAAATAACAAACATCATATAATAAATGAATACATTAATAAATATATTTTGTCCATTCTTTTTATTTTTTCAATTGCATGTTGAAATGGTTTTTTAACAATTGTTTTCTGCCCTTTTGAAATCCAAATTTTCTCCATTCTCTTTCCTACCTCTTTCCCAGATGTTAAACAATCTGATATAGTTATTCCAGTGTTGTCATGTAATACACATTTTCATATTCCTCATGTAATGAAAGAAGACATATATCACACGTGCAAGAACAAAATCATGAAGGAAACAAAGTAAGAAATAGTGTGGTTCGATCTTCATCCTTACTCTGACAGTTCCTTCTTTGGATGTGGATAGCATTTTTCATTTTAAGTCCCTTGGGTTTATGTTGGATCCTTGCATTACTGATAATAGTTTAGTCCTTTACAGTTGACAATCATACAATATTTTTGTTACAATGTTATCCTGGTTATGCCCACTTTACTCTGCATCAGTTCATACAAATTTTCCAAGTTTTTCTAAAATCATTCTGTTCACCATTTCTTATATCACAAATTGTTCAGTCATTCCCCAACTGATAGACATCTCTTCTGTTTCCAATTTTTTTTGCCATCACCAAAAGAGTTACTGTAAATATTTTTGTACAAGTAAATCTTTTCCCCTTATCTCTGATCTCTTTGGAATACAAATCTAGTATTGATATTGCTGGATCAAAGGGTACATGCAGTTTGATGGCCCTTTAGGAGTGGATCCAAATTGCTTTCCAGAATGTTTCTATCAGGTCACAGTTCCACCAGCAGTGTATTAGTGTACCAATTTTCCCACATCCCTACCAAAATTTATCATTATCCTTTTTCATCCTTTTAGTCAATAGTTGTGAGGTGGCATCTCAGAATTGTTTTAATTTGCATTTCTCTAATTGATAGTGATTTGAAGTATTTTTTTTCATATAGATGGTTTTGATTTTTTCTTCTGAGGCCTTCCTGTTCATACCCTTTGGCCATTTACCAGTTGGGCAATGACTCACATTCTTATAAACTTGCCTCATTTTCTCTATATATTATACATAGATTTGAACTTGGAAAGATGAGTCTTCATGACTCCAAATCAGATACTCTAACCAGTGGGCCATCTAGCTGCTAAGGGTTATATAGTTATAGTGTAAATTGTTATCCTGGTTCTGCTTACTTCACTTTGCATTAGCTTGTAAAAGTCTTTGCAAAGACTTTATTTGTTGTTCCCTGGAAACTAGTTGATTATCATGTTCTTTCAAAATCCTAGCATCCCAAAGAGGGGAGGACCTCAAAAACCACTTCATCTGATTTATACCTGAACAGAAATCCCCTCTTCAGCATTCTTCATAAAGCTCAGTTAGCCTCTACTTATACCTCCAATGATGGGAAACCTATGCTTTTTGATACAATCTATTTGAATTTTAAATAACTAATTATCTAAAATTTTCCCTTACATTGAATTTCCATCCTAGATCCGACCAAATTCTTGATCTAAGCAGAATAGTAAAGCAAATTCTTCATCCCAAAGAAAAGTCTTTACCATACTTAAAGATAGTTATTATATCAGATTCCTTGAAGTGTTTCTGACCGGGGGAAGTGTTCATATCACAGAATTAGAAGGGGGTCCCAGAGATCCTAAATGCTCCTTTTTACAATTGTGGAAATTAAAATTCAGTGGTAAAGACAAAATTGAATTCAAATTCCTAACCAGTGTTAGTTTCACTAATTAACAATGTTCTGCTGGCTATAGCTGCATATATAATAGTGCCACACCTGGTTCTCCCAACCTGCACCTATGTGTATCCCAACTAAGCACATTTCCTATCATCAAAGGGGAAAAACGATGGATTTTTTACAGTTGTTTGAGGCATTCTTGCAACAAGAAGACCAGACGTGAGCATGATATTCAACTTATAAACACCCTGAAGAAGAATAATTATGAAGGAAAGAATAATCCAATTAATTAATCCTATTTCTTAAGATTATTATTTAATTAAAAGATGAAATAAAGAGAAATGTTGATATAAAGTAAAAAATAAAAGGGGATCTGGAGTTTTTTAAGTGTTTTAAATAAAAAGAATTAAAAAAAAATTAAGGCATAGAATTGAGGGTGAAGGAAGAAAAATGGAACATCACAACTAAGCCCCATAACTCTCCTCCAAGTGAATCAATATAATTTGTGGAACAAAGCTGCAGGACGGGACAGTAGCATAAACAGGGAGAGATTAAAGGAGGACAGAGGAAATGGCGAATGTACCCTAAGTCCCTGGGTGAAAAGTGAAAGGATGATGACTCCACTACAGTTTCAGCTCTAAGAGGGGCTGCTTAAGTATGGAAGAGGTGGCAGAAGGTAAAGAATGAAACTGAGGAAAATGAAAGGGTCTCAGTCCAAGCATCCCACTTGGAGCATTCTTTGGGAGAAGATGTACATAGCTGAAATGAGTTATTGAGACCTCCTGATATATTTAATCTCTAGAAAGTTTGGCATGGGAATACTACCCTCTCTAAGAAACTGGCATATCACTATGGACAATATCCTGGCCCAGGACAAGGAAATACAAGCTCTTAAAGGCAACAAGCACCTAAATATATAGGAAGGAAATAGGCAGAAATGAAATTGCATAGGCAATGAGTAGAATGATCCTGAGGGCAAGCAGAGGGTGAAGTTGCACTACATGATTTGGGATACAGGGTAATTTCTATCATGAAGAATTGTTTTTATTTCCATTACATCCTTCACAATTTGATAATTATAAGAGCAAAGCACACACAAAAATAGATGATCAGGTCAGACGCATAAAGGCAATAACATAGAAAATGATTTGGAGTTTGAATCTGTTTTGGAAGCTTTAATTCCAGAAGGAATGCAAAGAGATTTTAAAGGGTGTAAATAAAGATTTAGATGAATCAGAATAAAATTTCAGAACAGACAGAAATGGAAAAGAATTACTGAAGAGAGCAAAACAAAGCTAAAACTTCTTTTTAAAAAGAGACAGAAAAAGAATATTAACAAATATGAGATAAAATTTTTGAAAGAAACACTTAAATGAAAGAAAGAAGAAAAAAGAGGAGAAGAAATAGATAACCAAATAAATACCAGTTAAAACAAATCAATACTCTAAGTAAAACTGTAAAACTAAAGAAAGGTCAAACAAATAGGAGCAAGATGGTTGTGTGGGAATATAGAGCAGAAAGAGAGAGTACTAAACTAAAGTTACATCAAAACAGTCCCGGCATAAAATGCTTAAAAAACAAGGGAAATTATTTTTTTATCCTTCAATACAACAAGTAGAGGAAACAAGTGGAGGAAAACAAACACCGAACTCTCACAACTTCAAATATGAGTGGACTAAACCATTCGATAAAATAAAAGAGAGTGGCAGACAAGCAAGAAAATAAAACCCTACAATCTGTTGTTTAGAAGAAACACGGCTAATATGCAAAGACACAAATGGAATCAAAACAAAAGTTTGGAATAAAATTTACTACATGTCAAAGTGAGACCAAAAAAATCCAAAACAAAACAAAACAGGAGCTGCATTCATCCTATCAGACAAAGTAAAAATAAAATAAGTGTAATAACATAAAAATAGAAATTCACAACAGCAATGGAAATAAACATGACATTTGCATTGTGATGAAAGGAAACAAAAATGATAAACTAATATATCAGCATAAACGTGTGTGTACCAAATGTGTACCATCTAAGTTTATAAAGGAAAAGTTAATAGAATTACAAAATGACAATGTGGCAGTGTTCTAAGGTGACTATCAGTTTACTGATGAGTTAGGTCCCCAGAATGTGGCTACTATATCTCCCTTCAGGGTTCTTGGGGTTAACACTCAGGGGCTTGGGAGGTATCAAGTGAGTTCCTCCTTGACATTTAGCTTTTATTTTTTTATCTTTTTCCAATATTCATTTTATTTCATTGATTAATTAAGAAAAATTGTCCATGGTTACATGATTTATGTTCTTTCCCTCCCCTCCTCCCAATGGGAAGTTCCACTGGGTTTTACATGTGTCATGGATCAAGAGCTATTTCCTTATTATTGATATTTGCACTAGGGTGATTGCTTAGCCTCTACATTTAACTTTAGAAAGCAGTATTGACTCAGGTGCTAAAATAACAGCAATTGGTATAAGACATCCACACAGAATCCAGGAGAGAGTGGGCTCAAGCTTAGAGAGCACAAGTGCCAAAAGAAAAAATCCCATATTTGGGAAGTCCTCTTGCTAAAATCCTCAAGATATTTTCCTGAGAAAAATGTAACTTTTCTGCTGGGCAATTCATAAAGCCCTGAATATGTGTCTAACCTATCCTTGCTGTGCTAGTCTCCCAATCCATATATTGCTCCTAACTGATTCAGGAACAATGCAAAATAGGGAAGAAAAGAATACAAGTTCCTGAGATCCTTCTGTAGGAGGGAAATGGAGGCAGAAACTAAGACCAGGGTTTAATCCTGGGCTCCCTCCTTTGCCCTACTCTCACCGATCCCTTTTCAAGGATTTAGTTGGAATGTTCTCTCCATTCTTCTTGTTCAAATCATTGGGTACAAAGTAGCTTGAGATTATAAAGACCTCAGGCATGACCAAATTTCTTTAGCTGATCCAAACACAATTATTCTGCAACATCATTCCAGTCGATCAAGGACTTTTTTCCTCACTTAGCCTATATCATATGATTTATTGACAGGCTGAGACATGTTCTTACCTTGTTAAGGTAACACTTACTTTAAATAGGAAGAGTAATTGATTGGCTACTCAATAACTCCCACTCTGACAGTGGTACTATAATAACTAGGCAGATTTAAGGTTTGAACATTTTAAATGAAATTTTGAAAAAAAAAACTTTATCAATATACGTGAAAAACAGGGTTGTAGGGATGACCCAACATTATGAAAATAAACTAATGATATTAAAAACAAAAATATTGAAAAGGACCTATTTATCTCAAAAGATACAACCAAAAAAGTGTTCACAGAGTTTACATTCATTCATGAGAAATAAAACAAAAAACAGAGGCATAAGAGGGTTTTTATTTATCATGATAAAGTAAATTTTATACTTAAACTAAAAAGAAAGCATTCTATGCAATGGAGAAGCATAAATGCCTTTCCCAATAAAATAGATGCATGGTAGGGATGCTTCCTTTCCTTACTGTTGTCTAACTTGATCCTAATAAAGCTAGCAAATTCAATGAGATAAAAGAAAAAAAAATTAAAGGAATAAAAAAGAAATAAAATTCTACCTAGCTGTTGATACATGATAGCTTACTTCAAAAATCCTAGGAAACGAACAAAGAAACTAATCGAGACAATCAATAGCTTAACAGTAAAGTTGTAGGCTATAAAATAAACCCAGAAGAATCAATATGATTTTAATATGAAGTTAATAAGATCTAAAAGGCAATAATAAGAAGGAAATGCTACACAAAATAACAATAAAATATACTTAGAATATATCTAAGAATCAATCCATCAAAAGATACTTAACACCCATATACATACATACATGTATGCAATTATATATAAGATTTCTTAGAGAAACAACTAACCTGGTAGGCTATTTAGCCCTCATGGTGGGCCATAAAATATACTAAAGATAATAATACCTAAATTAATTTACAGATTTAGTGCTATGACAATCAAACTACCAAAAAAAAAAACCTAAGAAAGCAAGAATTTGGAGGAGAATGAATCACAAGAGTGGACTATTGGTGGCAGTGGTACGGTAAGGGTGGAGGATAATTTAGAAAGGACCTAGGATTTTATTTACTTAAATAAAAGGAATCATGCATGAGATATAATAATTATATCCTCAACTATTTCAGAGACTAGACATTGGATCTGATTTGGAAACCATTTGGAGAGCTTGGTATCAGACGTGGAAATAATTGGCAATAGCCTGAAATGGAAGGTTTAATGGACTGAGGAATGACAGAAAATTGGAAAAGTCTGTGATTAGAAAGCTGGAGTTTTCCTATGCTGTCCATGACTTGTAATAAAGAGCTGAGATCATTTCATGGATGGGATTCTAATTAAGAGGGTTAAAGATTTCCTATGAACTGTTTTTCAGTGTAGCTGTGTTGCTGAGGTATGGGTAATACAGGTGGGAAAACATGGGGGAGCGGGGAAATTCCAAATGAATAGGAGAAGGGGGAATGGGGGAATTGAGGAATCTAAGAGAGTCTGTGTTCTGCCCCTCCTTTCTTCTTGAATTTCTGACTCCCTTAAAAAAAAAAAAAAGATCCTTAATCAAGAGGAATAATGTCTATAGGCTATAAATCTCGCTCTTTGCTTTTATCTCTCCTGTTTATCATCTTGAACTGACATTAAAACAATGTCACAGTTAGATCCACCAAGTGATGATCTCCCTTGAAAGGAAGCCCAGGGAGCATCTGCCTCTACCACACTCCCCACTGGTGGGGATGAGGGTTGGGGGGAGGGGGGATGGAAACAGATGCACCTACTGGTTTAGGTTTTGTTTTTATTGAAACTAGGTCTTCCTATATCATTAGACTAGAAGTTCAATAGCCACTCATGGTCAGACACCAATGCTGATTGATACAAAAGCTTTAACCCACTCTATTTTTTCATCGACTGGAGTGATGTTGCATGGTAATTGTGTTTGGATCGGCTGAAGAAATTTGGTCATGCCCTGGAGGTTTCTATAATTTGTTTTTTATAATTTCACATGGCCAAAGATTTGAGCAAGAAGAGAGGAGAGGACATTCCAGCTAAACCCCTGAAAAGGAATCAGTGGGGGTACGGCAAAGGAAGGAGCCTAGGATTTAGCCTTGGTCTTGGCTTCCTCCTCCATCCCTTCCTTTCACTAGAGAAGAATCTCATAAACTTCAGAAGTCCAGAGGACTCCTTTTCTTCCCATCACCATTTTGTTTCTCATCACCATGAATCAATTAAGAGCAATATCTGGACAGGATGGATACATATATATGTATCCATATATACATACATATATACATATATATATACATATATACATACATACATATATGGCTTTATAAATTGCTCAGCAGAAAAGCTATACTCTGCGAAGGAGAATATCTCAAGGACTCTAATAAGAATATCTCTGCAGATTTCCCCTTAGCTAAGTAGCCTGATTGCCCTCCATTCTCAGAAGCTGCCAGACTCTTTGTGGTCATCCAATCAATTTTAACCCTACTGTAGCTCTGAACCCCCCCCCCCCAATTCAAGTGATCCACAAGCTATGACCTCCTTCAGGAGAAGAGATTATAGACCTTTCCCAGCATGCCCTACAACTACTGTTTTATCCAGACTGCTTTTGCTCCCAACCTCTATCCCACAGATAACTACACAAACACACAGATTAGTGGGCTAATTTATTTTATCTAATAATAGAATAACCAACAACAATAGGGACAGACAGAAAGCAGATTTAGAGTCTAATTATTAAGCACCTACTATGTGAGGGGAACTGTGCTGAGCACTAGAGATCCAAAGAAAGGCTTGAATCAGTCCCTGACTTCAAAGAACTCACAATTTATTGGAGGAGATAAAGAGAACTGATTGGGGGAGCAAGGAAGTTAGGGGTATCATGCCCCGGTAGTGGGAAATTATCTGAAAAAATGAAACTTTCTCAGTCGATTTCATCTCACAGAAAGATGAGTTTCAGAAGATAATGAAGTTTAGGGAAATAGCTGGTTAGGAAATGATGAAGAGAATTCCTTGAGTGTCATCCTTAAATAGTGAAGTATTTAGGAGGAGTTCTCCAATGTACATCCTCCACGCTCACAGTTGGAGAAGGAGCACAAGAGAAGGAGGTGCACTAAGAGTTGACTAGCACAGCTCATCAGAAATATGTCAGCTGGTGTAAAATGTTTCTGACTATAAAGGCAAGAATACTCGTTTCCTCCTTAGACACCAGAGAGGAAGTTTCTAATATGGTGACCTTCTCTACATCTCGTAGTCATAGGAGACGGAAAATGTCATTGAGACATAGCCTTATGGAACCAAATCCACTCAACATTGTAACCACACAAGTCACACTCAGTCCTCAGAATTGCAGTGATAATAAGTCATCCATCATAGACTTTCTAAATGAAAGAACCAGAGAAAACTTATACACTAGCATCTTCTTTGATGTTCCCAAGGAAGGAAACAAGCATTTATTAAGCACCCACTATGTGCTAGGCATTGTGCTAAGTGCTTTACAAATATCATCTCATAGTCCTCACAACAATCCCATAAGGCATGTGCCATTTGTTATCTCCTTTTTACAGTTGAGGAAACTAAGGCAGACACAAGTTATATGACCTGCCCAGGGTCATACCCCTAGTGAGTGTCTGAGTCTGGATTTGAGTCTTCTTGTCTCTAGTCCCGGCACTCTATCCACTGCAGGATAGATGGAGAATGTGTTTGCACACATAGAGAATGCTGCCATCGCCACAGCTGCCTCCTCCTTTCTCTTCCAGCATCTTTCTCCCAGAACACTACATGAATAATCCCAGATGCCTTCACACAGGAGTGACTATTCCAAAACATCTGCAGGTGGAGGCTCAGATGGTTGTGCATCACCAGGCAGGGCTACATAAAAGGAGAGCATTCCATAAGGATAAGGTAATCGTCTCAGAGTTTAAAGATTTGAGTTGAAGTTATGACTTGGAAGCTGAAAGTTATTTAGGGACCTGGGGTGAGATGATAAATAGCTCACATTTATGTAGCACTTGATAGTTTACCAAGTGTTTCCCTCACAACAGCCCAATAAGGAATCACCAGAGCCCTTTGTTCTTACCTTTTTCACATTCTTATTTCATTCTATTTTGTACCATGCCTATTTTTGCACATTCTGGGCTCCCCTCTTAGATTCAAGCTCCTCAAACATATGGGGTTATGTGTTTAATCTTGTACAATATGGGGGAACTGGACTATAAATTGGAATCAGTCTTTCATATAATCACTGATGCTTTACAATTCTTCTGAGGACTTTATTCAATTGTCTATTTAACTGTAGACTTATATTTTGTACTAGTTCCATATGTATACACATGTACATACGTATCTTAGATATTATATTGTTATCAGAGACATGCAATGCAAAGACTTTTCCCCAGTTAATATCTTCCTTTCTTAGTCTAGGTACATTGATATTTTTGTTTAAAATTTTTCAGATTATGTAATTAAAATTGTCAACTTTTGTGGTAACTTCCATTCTTTGTGTGGTTAAGAATTTTCTCTAAAGTTCTGAGAGGTAGCTATACCATTCTCTTCTCATTTCTTTTATTATGGCTTTAATATTAGAATCGCACATGCAGTGAATAGAGTGCCAACCCTAGAGTCTCGAGTTAATAAAACACAAGAATTATTGTTGTTTTTAAATTTTTCTTTATCTAATCCATTCCACTTATCTATTTCTATTTTTAACTAGAACTAAATTGCTTTAATGCTTACTATTTTATCATATAATTTGAGGTCTGGAAGTGATATTTCCCCTGTATGCCTACTTTTCCCCCTATTATTTCTCTTGAGATCCCACATCTTTTATTTCTTCAAATGAATTTTGCGATTATTTGGTCTGGTTCTATAATGTATCCCCTTGGCATTTTCATCAATATAGTACTAAATCTGTAAATTAATTTAGGTAATATCATCATTTTTGTTATATGTACCCAAGCCAAATAAGTATCTTCAATGTCAAACAATATTTTTACATAGTAGACAATTTGCTAAATTTATTTTTAAATTGAATCAAATTGTCTGCACGTGAATGCCTGCTCAGCGTTAGGCTCAATGGTCAGCAGCTGTAGTGTTATTTTTATTAGCAACCCTCATTCCTCTTACTTCCATTATTCTAAGTTGCCTATTCATGTTAATCCCCATTTTTGCCAATTCTTCATCATCTGTTTTCTCTTTTCTTGTTATTGGGTTCTAGGACACTAATGGAGAAAGACCCAGAATTATGAAAATCTGATTCACTACAAATTCGTGACACCCAATTTCAGCTAGATTATCTCAGCTACTTGATTTTTTTCATCTCTTGGATTTTCTAGTCCACTGTCTGTGGATTTCAAACCATCCCCACTCACTTGAAATCCCCCAGTCCCACTCACCGAAGCTCTGTGAGGAAAAAAACCCTTCATGCTCTGCATTTTAGTCAACAGCTATCAGAGATCATTTATTTACATATAAGAATTTCTGCTTAGAAAAAGGTCCAAATAGGCACTTTCCCTCGTTAATTGGAATTTTACATTTTCTAATAATCATGAAACAAAATCCACATTAAGGTAAATGATAAATACATGGTTTAAGCTTATTATTCTTTCATTTGCTTAAACATAATAATAATAATATTGATGTCAGCTTGTCTTTGAAGGAATATCTTCCTAAAACTAATAGCTCCCTCTTTTCTTGATTTTCAAGCTGGTCAAGGATGAGCAAAGAGATACTGAAATACGGCTTTTAACCAAATTGACCAAAAGACCTTCCCTCTCAGTTTAGTCAGCATGAACAAGACAAACTTTTTCTCTAATTTTAGTTTCAAGGAATCATGATCCCTACCTTCCTCAACTTGGTTAAGCCTGCTTTTCAGGGAAACTAGAGAGATTTTTCATTCAGGTCTGAATTATAGTACTGTCAAAATATTATTTCTTAATATTTTATAACACAATTGAGGCCTTAGTACTATATATTTCCAGAAAACTCATCATCACACTTAACACTTGGCCTTACTTCCTTCTCAGCTAAGATGGAGCCCTTCCCTACAATGATCTCATTTAACATGCTCTCCAAATTTTCTTTGACATTCATCCTTCTCTCCAAGTTCAAAAGTAATGGTGACCCTTTTACCAAGATAAATTCTGTACCTGAGGAAAGTATACCAGTTGCAAACCCAACACATTTATTTAAAAAATCTCAATTTTTATTTTCAACAATCATTATGTCTAATAAAATGAAAATGCCATCAGTCAAGTGGAAGATGATGGTGTACTTCTTCTAGGACACTGAACTGGGTGTGAACATTTTGTATTAGCCTACTAAATGATTGGAAGTAACTTTTTCTATTGGCTATATAGCCAGAAAGATCAGTGTCTTTTTTTAATTTTTTTAATCATGCAAAACACAATTCCATATTGGTCACTGTCGTAAAAACACATTCATACATAACCAAAATCCCAAAGTAAAAGGATAAGTACATAAAGCCATAAATAAATGAATGGTGATTCCAACAGTTCTTTCTCTGGAGGTGGAGAGCACTCCCCACCATAAGTCTTTCAGGATTGTCCCAGATCAGTGTATTGCTGAGAGTTGCTAAGTTTTCACAGATAATCATCATCCAATATTGCTCTTATTATGTACAATGTTCTTCTGGTTCTGCTTATTTTGTTCTGCATCAGTTCCCACAGACCTTTTCGGCTTTTTCTGAAATCATCTTGCTTGTCATTTCTTAAAGCAAAATAGTATTCCATCACCAACATGTACACAATTTGTTCAGCCATTCCCCAATTGATGGGCATCCCCTCAATTTCCAATTCTTTGCCACCACAAAAAGGGCACTTATGAATATTTCTGTACAAGTAGGTCCTTTCCCCTTTTTTATTATTTCTTTGGGATACAGATTCAGTAGTGGTATTACTGGATCTGAGTTTTATAGCCCTTTAGGTATAGTTCTAAATTGCCCTCCAGAATGGTTGGATCAGTTCACAACTCCACCAACAATACATTAGTGTCCCTATTTTGCCACATCCCCTCCAGCATTTACTGCTTTCCTTTATTGCTATCTTGGTCAAAGATCAATGCCCTTAAAATGATTTGACCTAGCAAACAGGGCTTTTCTGCAATCCAATCTAAATGGAAGAATCCTGCACTTACAATATGTAGTAAGGTTCGAGGGCCTGAGGGCTACCTCTCTTCTCCTTCTTTAACTTAAATACCTCAAGAAATGCACTTGGTTCCTTCATCCTTTTCTATCCCAGGTATAGGAAGTATAATCTCCACCCCAAGAAGTTCAGCCATAAGAATTTAGGAGTTCAGGAATCTAGACTGAATATTACAGGTAGCCCATCTGTGGAGCCTTTAAGAGCAAAGAATTCTAACCCAATGAAGTTTTGGACTTAAATTGGGTAAGACTGATGCTACCTGGGAACTAAGCTAAGTGGTGAGCCTAACCCAAACCCTCATTACAAAAGTCCCTCAATAAACCCAAAGGGAAATATTCTATTCTGCCTTCCTCTGAGTAGTTTTGAACACATGTATGTTTGTGTAAGGTCTTATTCTATATTTGTGAAAGGTGTAGAAGTAAGAGGAAAGTTATCTGCATTTCAAAGGGAATTAAAACACTGGCTGGTATGAATCAAACAAGTTTCCTGCCAGTGAAATTTCTCCCTCTCCCCTATCTGCTTTGCGTGGCATAACAGTTCTATATAAAAAGGGTGCCATGGTTCTTTATTACACATGCTGGCTACTTCTCCCATGAATCCCACAGTCTTTGATCATTTGTATTCAACCATCTTGTAAAACTCTCTGAGGGATGTACAGGGAGTTCAGGGAACGCTAGACTTGCCAAGCCCTTTTCAGGGCTGCTCGTCCACTGGTGGTGACCACATACCACTCAGCTCTACACAATGGCTCCAAGAAGCTATAACCTGGTAAAACCATCTCAACAGGCAGCCTAAAAGAAGTTGAAGGTAATCTACAGGACTCAAAGCCAGGGGTGAATTAGGGGGGTTTCTACCCTAAACTTCCAAAGACTTCTCTTGGTTTAATAGGCAAGTGTGAACAATTTGTTCCAATGGGCATAAAGGAAACTAAAGCAGGCATGTGGCACCCTTAGAGCTTGGTCAGCCACTGAAGACTCCAAGGTCATCCACTGCATCAACACTCACCCTGACTTTTGTCTTGCCAAAGACTTCCGTGGCTCTAGAAAAAAGAGTGAGCCAAACAACTCTGTAAAGCTCTTCTAAGTTGATCTTAGCTAAATGGTTCAAATCAAGCCTCAAATATTTACTAGCTATGGGTCTCTGGGTAAGTTGAGCTGGGGAAGGAAATGGTACCTTTGTCAAGAAAACTCCAAATGAGGTCACAAAAAGTTGGACACGACTAAGTAACACCAATAGGGTGTTATTTAATCAGCATGCCTGCACTTCTAAATTTCAACCAGGCTCAGAAGCTGAATCCTCCTTGACATTCCTTCACCAAATTGTCTCTTGCATCTGAACCATTGTGCATATTATCAGGCCTCCTCACCTATAACGTATTCCTGTCTTGTCTTTAAATCTTTTCCTTTCTTCAAGTTCCAACTTCTATGTTGTGCTCATTTTTGTTGGCAGGGAGGCAAGAGGGTGCAGAATGAAGAGGGAAAAGAATGTTGAGCGTGGAGTCCTAAAAATGAGTTTGATTTCTGGTTCCACCAAGCTCAGTGGCCTTAAACAAATCATTTCAGTTCTCTGGGCTTCGGGTTCCTCGTTTATAAAATGGAAGGTTAGACTAGATGACTTCTGAATTCTCTTCCTGTTCTAGATTTTGTTCTTCTGTTTTCTTCCATGAAGCCCTCCCTGATCTTTCCAGCTAAAAGGCATCTTGTTTTTCCTAAGACATGTCATTTACCTTCTCTAGACTTATTCATGATCTATAAACCAAGAGTATCAGTCTAGATGACCTCAAAATTCCCTTTCATTTCCTTATTCATAATGCTCTGATCTTATATACATCTCTCAAAGGCAATTCTAAATGACAGAAATTCTAGGAAACCCAAATCTATGATCATCAATGTTAATCCAGGCTTTTACTTTCCCTAATACTTATTTCTTCAATGATCTCTCTCTCTCTAGCCTCTTCAGTTTCTCTCTCTCCTGATTCCTTCCCCTCTGGCTTCTAATTGACATGGAGAATCACATAGCTATTAAGTGTCAAAAGCTGAATTTGAACTCGAGTCTTCCTAATTCCAGGGTTCAACACTAGCTACCTTTCCTCTGTAACCACACTTTCCTCTTTGTTGAGTCATTTAAATAACATCCATCTCCTTGTAACCCCATTCAGAGTTTTCTATTAGCAAAATATATTGCAGTGGTTTGACATTTCTTTCTCCAGATTATTTTATAGATGAGGAAACTGAGGCATATAGGGTTAAGTCACTTGCCCAGGATAACACAGTTATTAGGTATCTGAAGCTGAATTTAAACTTCAGTCTCTCTGACTCCAAGTCTCACACTCTATCCTTTCCTCTGTAATCACACCTTCTTTAACCAGATAAAATGTGGTTTTGGTCTTCACTGAACCTACTTTCTTAAAGATCACTGAAAAGTTCTGAATTGTTTAACCTATTGGTTATTTCTCTCTCCTGAAGGAAAAACTGTTTAGAAATTATGATTCTTTTTGTTTTTGCAATGTCAGGTAGAATGCAACCTTTGTCATCAAAGCCTAGACTTTGAACTAGAACCTTTTCTCCTCACTGTAGTGAAGCAAGAATTTTAGGAGAAACAATTGGGCGATTTTAAAAAGATTTTTCAACCATCAATTGTATTACCTCCCATAGAACTTGGACATATCTCCATTCTGGCTTTTTTCAGACTGGTGGGGAAAGCTGGAAGATATCTCTTTGTCTAAGTCAGGAAGAGCTGTAAGATGGAATTTGATTCTGGGCATCTTCAGTGTGTCAAATTTGAAGTAGGACATGATAGTGAGCCTTCTTTAGAATGGCATTTACAGAAGTCTTGGGGG
Source organism: Monodelphis domestica (assembly GCF_027887165.1). Lineage (NCBI taxonomy): Eukaryota > Metazoa > Chordata > Mammalia > Didelphimorphia > Didelphidae > Monodelphis > Monodelphis domestica. Next base: position 260,826,520 of record NC_077233.1, read on the forward strand.
GCTTTTTTCCAGTTCACTGAAAGAATGTTTATCATAGAATCATGATAACAGACATCAGAGAAAAGGCAGATTTACTTAAGCCTTGTTGCTTCCAATTTCTTTGCCAAAGAGAATAATTTTCATTTCTTGCTTTATTTCTTCTGTTCATTCTTTGAATCTTTGTGGCCAAGTCTTTTTTCCCTCTGAGACTCTGCTTTTACTTATTTCAGAATTGTTTTCCTCTAGGATTAGGTATTTTAAAACTCATAATATGTCTTCATTGTGTTCAGTCTCTCCCATTTGCTCATATTTCCTTCCCTATGTTTTGGGACTGTGTATCAAGGAATCTCTGTATCTTCCATCTCTCTTAAATGGAATGATTAGGCCCTATTTGATCCTAACTTGAATTTTCCAGGTTCCTACAACTGGCTTCCACCTCCCAAGGAAAGTCTGCACTCACAACACTGATGGGTTTCAGACTACTTAGGACATGCCTAAAGCATTAGCATCACTCCCACTTTGGCATCCCTGTCAGATTCTGACCCCCATGGAACTTTCCCATCAAGTGACTCCAGGTTTCCGGACCTTCAGAGTATCCTTGATCAGAATGTTAAATTAAAGCTTTCCAGAATTCCTAAAGCAGTCTTGATCATTGACATGAACTATTTGCCTGAGTCGATGCCGGCTTCCTTGGTAGGATCTCTCTTCAATGCCTCTAAGTTTTTGATTGCCTTTTTTCTGCTCTTCTAGACTTGTTGAAGGGGTTTACTATTGTTTCTTTTTTGGTTTCTTCTCTAAACTTATCCCTTCTCCTAACTTCTCTATCTGAAGGGCATTGGATTTACAACTCAGGAGTCATTTGTGGTTCTTCATTCTCTCTCCCCCATTTGTTCTGTTAGTTGCCCCATCTTAGCAATCTTGTATCCTCAACACCTCTAGCATTTATTTTTTTTCTCTTTACCTATACAGTCACTTTCAGTTGATGTCCTCATCACCACTCTTGAATTATGAAAATAATCTCCCAATTGGCCTCCCTGCCTCCACTCTCTTTCTCTCTCCTATTCAAACTCTACACTGCTATTCAATCAATATTTCTAAACCATATTCCGAATGTGTCACTTCCTTTCTCATGGTGCTTCAGAGGGTAAAATATAGCATCTTGTGATTGACATTTAAAGTCCTTTACCACCTGGCTCCAGTCTGTCTTTCTGAGCTGGTTAGATATGATTCTCTCTCATGTATTCTATGCTCAAACCTAACTAGCCTATGTACTCTTTGGCACATGTGGCATTAATTACATCTCTTACTTCCATATCAAAGCATGGAATGCTCCCCCACATCTCTGTTTCTTGGAACCACCTTCTCCTTTCAAAAAGCAGCTCAAGCCATCATCAGGAAGCCTTTCCTGATTTTCCCAAGCTTAAATACCCTTCCCCAAATCATTTGGATATATATATATGTATGTAATATTATAAATTACAACATACATTATATTCTATGCAACCCTCCTCCCCAAAGACATTGTCACTAAAATGTGAGATCATCACAAGCTAGAAGAGTTCAGGTCGCAGAAGTAAAACACAAGCTCTTCCATTTTCTGGTGGTTTTGAGAAAGATTTTTTTCCAAAAAAAAAAAAAACACAAAGCAGACAGAAGAGGAAAGAAGAAAGAGAAAGGAGGATTGAACTGGCAATCAATGTTGTTTGACTCCATGGTGAATAGAACAGATGCTCTCCTCTGACTTTTTTTAATCAAAGCATTCTAGAGGACAGCAAAGCAATGTTTGGTGGCTGATGCTAACCTGACAGCCCTAAGCAGAGGAGAAGGGGGTAAAAGAAAGGCAGTGCCTTTGCCTAAACAAAAAAAAATGATATTTTGGAACCAATCAGAAGAATTGGGAACAGATTGGGTGGAAACAACAGGCAAATGACCAGTAAAATATCCATAACCCAGTACACAGCCCTCTTTGCTTTCTCTCTTCTCAGAGTATCCAGGTAGACTCATATGTGTGTGTGTGTGTGTGTCTAATCGTTTTCTTCCTATTTTCCTGACCTAAAGCCAAGGGAATAGAGTTGGGGAGAAAAAGAAAAATTTTTATCTCCATTCCCTAAACCCACCTGCCAAAGTCAAAGCACAGCCTACAATACCTCATTTTGATGCTTATTTGCATTTCTATGTTGATGGAAATTCTTGTTAAAGTATATGACAACTTCTAATGAATTTTGTTCGAGTGCTTGATTTGAAATTGGTAAATCAAGGAGAAACAAACTTCCTCCAATGATGATGAGGTTGACACATGAACTGGTGAGAGAAAAGAGTCAAAGATAAAGACAGAGACAGGGAGACAGATGGAGATGGAAATGGAGAACAGAAAAGATAAAGGAGAAAGAAAGGAGAGAAGGTGAGGGGAGACACAAGACAAAGAAGGGAGGTAGAGAAAAAAGAAAAAGAGCAAGCAATAAGGGAAAAAGACAGAAAAAAGAAGAGAAATAGAGTATCAGAGACAGGGGAGATGGAGAGACAAAGCTAGAAAAGAGACAGATATACAGAGAAAGAGATAAAAGAGAGAGGTGCAAGGAAGAGAAAAGAGAGAGAGAGAGAGAGAGAGAGAGAGAGAGAGAGAGAGAGAGAGAGAGAGAGAGAGAGAGAGAGAGAGAGTTTCTAAAAATGTTACTAATCAAATCATATCCTAGAAGAGCTGTGTGGAAGGATGAGGTAGATGTACCCATGTTCACTTTAGAATGACTGTGGATGGTCAAGTAGCCTTGCCTTTCTTAAAAGGCTCCTGGCACCAGAAACCTACAGAGCCCCCTTTTGTGTGTTTTACCCCCTTACATTTCAATTTGTTTAACTATAAATATGTTTTGGGAGGGACAAAAGAATGCAGGCTCTGTGAGCAGTGCCTAACACAAAGTCTGATAAACATAAGTTGCAATAAATATTTGTAGATTGATTCATTGATTATCATGAAAAAGAAAAATCAGGAGTTTGTTCTCTATCTCTACAGAAAAACATGCATTTTCCACATCTTTTTTAAGAGTCAAGCAATGTGGGTTTGATGTGACTAATTATTCCCCAAAACCCTGTGAAAAAATGAAGCATTGTTGAGGTCCAGCTATTTGCCCCAGTTACAAATTCCCAGGATATCAGACTATGAGATAGTTAGTGACTTGATCTAAAAGCAAAAATATTTGTATTGAATTACCTTGAAATCATGCAATGAAGATATATAGATAGATATTTAGATAGGTGATAGATATTTAAATATAGACAGACAGACAGACAGACAGACAGACAGACAGACAGACAGACAGATAGATAGATAGATAGATAGATAGATAGATAGATAGATAGATAGATAGATAGATAGATATAGACATAGATAGACACATAGATACATAGACAGATGAGAGAGAGGAATGACAGCAGATATATCAGCCTGAAAAAAAATGCTTATTCTTTGCTTCCTCTTTTTTTAATTATTTTTTCCTAATTAACAAACACCTGTTTTCTCTCCTTCTCATCCCCTCCGAAAAAGAGAAAGCAGAGTCTTGTAATAAATATGCATAGTCAAAGAAAATAAATCCCCATATTGGTCATGTTGAAAAATGCATATCTCATTTTGAAGCAAGTCCATCCGTCTTCACTTGTCTGCCAGGACCTCGTGGGTAACTTGCTTCATCATGGGTCCTGTGACATCCTGGTTGATCACTGCGCTGATAAGTTCTCAAGCCTAACCAGTAAAGGGAACTCATCCCAGCCCCTCCAGAAAAGAAAACCCTTAGGATTATCCAGAGAGCCCAGCACACAGCATGCTTCCCAGCAGTCCTTGACAGACAAAACCAGTACTTGAAAACAGAGTCAAAGAGAGAGCTGGTGGGGGCGGGGTGGGGGAAACTCCCTCGGGACCCAAAGGCTCCCTTCCGACAGCTAAAATGCAGGGTTAATTACCAGCTCCCCATTTGTAATAATTACAGTTTTTGTCTGGAGATTTATGTACTGATTGCTCTCCTTTAAAACTCCTCATCAGCGTAAGGGGACTTGATTCTGAGAGCTCAGGATTGATGGCTCCTTTTGTTAGCATAAACAAGGAGAGTTTGCCTGCCTGCCTGCCTGCCTGCTTGCCTGCCGACATATTCCAGTTGGAGGGGTTGGAGAGTGTCTGCTTTATCATCAATGGCAGTTTTATCGAGATTCAGTTGCAGTCGCACTCCAAAGGTGTGCAGGGATGACCCCTGATTAATGAGAGCCAAGGAGGTAATTGCATTATGGGGAAGAGCTCCTGCATAATTTCATTAAGTTGATGCTCAGGGTCCATATTTCATTTTTATGCTACTCTTAATCTTAACCCAGTTTGGGTTTGTCTAATGTTTTGTTATGTAAATAAAACAATAGATTATTTTTTCCATGTGGGTTTTTTTTTCCCCAGGAAATTTCCCTCATTTAGTTGGCATTTTAATTGAATTTCATGGATGGAGACTTCCACTGCATATTTCTCAATTAAGAATCTGTATAGACAGCAGGATTTTTTTTTAAGGGAATGGAGTGATGAAGGAAGCTTGTTGCTAATCCATTATGTCCTCTTTTCCTCAGTTTTTGTGTTTTAAAACTTATTTTCTGCCATCATTCAATTCCTTCTTGCTAAGTAGCATTATTCTGTTTTAAATAATCTAATCTGTTTGTTACAACTGGTTACAAGCGGCTGGAGCCATTTTCATTCATCACCTCTGATGAGAAATCAGAAATCAAGAGATGAGATTTCCCTGGATGCAGAGTCTTTGCTGAAAGGAAACAGAAGGGAAACAGAAAGGAATCTCTCTCCAAGTTAAATTACAAAACAGTGCTTTCAATTTAGGAGCCACCTAAAAAAGTAGAGGGACCAATTTTATTAGCTCAATGTGAATTATCCTTGTCAGGTGAAGTTTTATTCTTATCTCTTTGGTGCTGCTAGAAATTACCTTCCAGGCATTTTCTAGTCATTACCTCATCTGATGAGGGTTTGAGGTATGCAGTGGCTATATCCTGGAAATCATTTCTCACATTTACTACAGACAGTAAGACCACTTCCCTTGATGTTATCTATCCAGCCAGCTTTCTCCTATAAAATGCTAGAAGGATCTGCACACTGGAGCTGGGGAAGCAAATAGTTCCTAGTTGGGACTACATTTTTTGTTTGTTTTTTCCTTGTTCTGTTAGCCTATACTCTTTCTGGAGAAGAAATTGGAGTCTGTTCTGGGTGGTTCTTCCCATTTTCTTTAGCAATTTCTTCCTTTCCTCTCACACTCTTTTCTCCCCACCATTCCCAATTCCAATGCTCCTACAACCTTTCCTAAAACTTGGCTTTAATCCCTTCCAAAAGAGTTATCCTGCATGAATGAACAAAGTATTTCCAGTTATTTTGTCCTTCTCAAGAATTTCTAAGCACATTCTTTGTACTTTTTCTTCATATTTATCCTATGTGGTTTTTACATTTTATTTCATTTTATTTTCTTTTAGAAGACAGCAGTTTGTTCTTCAGCAAAGGGGACATTCCCCAGCTTTGGGTGCCTAAGGATTGCCCTATTTTTATATTTTAATTTGAATACATGGCATGTCCCCCAAAGAGCCATTGGCTCTACATTTTTTGTTTGTTTTTTCCTTGTTCTGTTAGCCTATACTCTTTCTGGAGAAGAAATTGGAGTCTGTTCTGGGTGGTTCTTCCCATTTTCTTTAGCAATTTCTTCCTTTCCTCTCACACTCTTTTCTCCCCACCATTCCCAATTCCAATGCTCCTACAACCTTTCCTAAAACTTGGCTTTAATCCCTTCCAAAAGAGTTATCCTGCATGAATGAACAAAGTATTTCCAGTTATTTTGTCCTTCTCAAGAATTTCTAAGCACATTCTTTGTACTTTTTCTTCATATTTATCCTATGTGATTTTTACATTTTATTTCATTTTATTTTCTTTTAGAAGACAGCAGTTTGTTCTTCAGCAAAGGGGACATTCCCCAGCTTTGGGTGCCTAAGGATTGCCCTATTTTTATATTTTAATTTGAATACGTGGCATGTCCCCCAAAGAGCCATCGTAAATGCTGTGTGACCTTGCACTATTTTCTCTCTCACTGAGCCTCAGCTATTTAAAATGGATTCTTTGGAAATTGCTAAGAAAGTTTCCTTTTTTTTTCCAAATAAGAAATTAGATATGAAAATAGAAATACAAAAGTTTTAATTTGGGCTCAAATTTGCCTCTATCCTGCTATATATTTACCTAAGCTATTTTTTTATTTATGAAAAATAAAATATTTTTTCACTTATAAAATAGAGAAAATATTTTTTTCACTTATAAAAATTTTTTTCACATAAAAAATACAAAAAATGCAATTTCAGTTATCCTCTGGAATCATGTGACAGTTTTAGCCTACATTTGCTACACATATATTACACACAGATACATGTATACACACATATAGGTAAAATAAATAAATGTAGTATGCCCCCTTTGGGATCAATTCTTGATAAAATAAACTGAACCCGTCAATTTTGTCACCCAGACAGGCATGGCTAATTATTCTCAGGTTTCTAGGAATTACCCTGAGGATCTGGGTTTCTAATGATGTTCCTCATGAGACCCCAGTGGTATGCTTTCCAACAGTAATCATCAATGGCCTTAATTAGTTTTTTTTTAAAAACTCTTATTTTCTGTTTTAGAATCAATACTGTGTATTGGTTCCTAAACAGAAGAACAGTAAGGGCTAGCTAACAGGGAATTAAGTAGCTTGCCCAGGATCACACAGCTAGGAAGTGTCTGAGTTTAGATTTGAACCCAGGACCTCCCATCTTTAGTCCTGGCTCTCAAACCACTGTACAACCCAGCTAACCCTGGCCTTAATAAGCTTTTAGCAAAGGTATTACCTTAAAGATATGGCATAAGGACTAGGTACAAATTACCTTACCTCTAAAAGCATGCAGTATACTTGCATGGGGAAAATGGGCTCAAACTTAGAATATAATGGTTTTGATCATATTCATGTATCAAAAGGACAACTTGTAACTCCTGATACTTTAGAGCCTAGAAGCCCTTTCTTGGATCATTCTTCTCTGATGTTATGAGTTCAATCAGCCTTTTGTCTAGACTGTCTTTCCACGTTTATTTGTCTGTGGTATGTCATTCAAGATTCCAGCTAAACATATTACTTCTTGCTGATCCAGACTGAATAATTCGCTACTTTACTGGCTACTGTTTTTATAGAGAACTACGAAAGTGTGTCTGATTCTTTTTTGCCAGTCAAAAAAAAAAATTTCTCATGTAATGTCATCTGCCTTCATCCAGTAGACAAAACCCCTTTAATCCTGATTGATTGCTTACTTGTTTCAGCTAAGGTGTCTGGGACTTCTCTAATTTCATTCAGTGGCGTGAAAGTGGGACTGTGTGCCTTTATGCAAACATTACAAAAATTGGTGAATGAGAAACATTAGGCAAATTTTATTTTTAAATTCATTTCTATTTGTTTAATTAGTTTATTTTAGGCAGTAATATGATATCTCGGAAAGAGCTCTGGACCTAGTCAGGAAGATTTGAGTTCAAACCCCAGCTGACACTGAGGTCTTCTTGGTTAGGTCCAGAGTTCTATTCATGAAACCTCATCTTCCTCAGTTGTCTCAGCTATAAAATGAGATAACACAATATATATAATATATATTAATACACATAATAATAGGACCTACCTAGATTGTTATGAGGATAAAATGACAATATCTGTAAAACAATTTAAAAACCTTCAAGTTTTATATAAATGATATCTATTATTATCTATTATCATGTCTACCTCAGTTGTCTCAGCTATAAAATGAGATAATAATAGCACCTACCTAAACTGTTATGAGGATAAAATGGCAATATTTGTAAAACAGTTTAAAAACCTTCAAGGGTAACATAAATGTTATCGATGGTTGTTACTCATATCATTGCTAATAATAAGGAAAGTTGGGAGTTTAGGGAACAGTGAGGTCCTGGATAAATTTTAGTTTGACTCTCTGTGTTTGGTATGAAAGATAGTTGTTCACACTTTATTTTCGAAGAGAATCACTGACATCACAGGGTGATTGATGTCTTGACTTGTACGTGAATTGGATTTAAGTGAGGCAGCGTTGCCCAAAGTCCTCAGCCTCACTCTCTCTTCCAGAGTCATCCAAGTCCAATGGCAGGACAAAAGTCAGGATGAATGGTGATGGACTGGGGTGCCATGGACGCCTTTGGCTTCTCTTTCATTTGGCCAAACTCTAAGGACTACACAGCACCTGTTTCAGCCATCTTTGTGGCCATAGGAACAAATTATTCTCATCCACTCATCACGCCAGGGGAAGTCTACACATTATTGGGGTAGACATCCTCCTAACTCAACAAGAGGTTCCAGGCGTGTTGGTTACCCTCAAATGGGCTTAGCTACAAAGTCTTGGAGCCACAGTTGAGAGGTGAGTGAGGGTGGACATGAAAGGTAGATTGGCAGCCCTAGCCCTCCCACGAGACATGCTAAGTCCTCCCTGGACTGCTAGGTGTGCCACAGTGCACAGAACACTGGCCCTCACACTGGAGATGCTGGTCCTTCCTGCACACCCTATATGCTCCATGAAATATACAGTAGGAAGGGCTAGATTTGGAGCTGGATCAAATGTAACAGATTTAAAGCTGAAAAGGATACTAAGGACATATAATCCAAGCCCTTATTTTACAGATAAAGAAATCAAGGGTGAAAGAAATGTATCCAGAATACCCATAGTCTAAGTAGTAAACCCACGATGGGAACTCCGGTTCTTTAACTCAAAATCCAGCAGTGTGTGAATTTGAAATCTGCTCCAACACTTAAGAACTGTGTGATCATGGAGAAGTCACCAACCTCTCTGAACCCTTTTTTCCTCATCTGTAAAACAGAAACAATAATCCTCTTGTCTGCCTTACAGTATTACAAAGAAGTTGTAAACCTTAAAATCTATGCAAATGTGTTTTTAAAAATAAATTTTTAAGTCATGGGAAGAGCTTTTCATGGTATGGAGAAAGACAGAGGGGAAGAGGATACCCTATAGAATAAAAACAAACCAAATCTGAATAACACAGAGATTATATTCTATTTCACCTTTCGTGAAACTTTAAACATCTGAGTTTTGTTGTCTTCAGTCCTGACACAAGGTAGCTCTCAAAATTCAACTCTAGAAAGTTCTTCTCTAATGCAAATTAATACCATAAACTTAGTGCCTATTTTGGCAGCAAATTAAGGTCTTTTCATAATAACAGCAGGATATGAAATGAAGAATGAGTTGTCAGTTTTAAGGGAAGTTTTTTAGACCATAACTAAAGAGGCTAAAGCCTCTTATTTTGTGATGTTAAAGGTCTTAGAGGCTTTAGTTTATCAAGTCCTCTCAGTTGGCTCTAAGCTTTAAGCTTTCCTCTAATTTGATACAACACCCTAAAAGGAGAAACTATAGGTGCCTACAATTTTTCCTTTGAAAAAGAAAGTTTGGCTATGTCCAATCAAAGTGAAACTGGGGAGTGGGGGAGAGCACATCTAAATATATGGAGACATGCTATAACGCTGATAACTTCACATCTTTTATCGCATCAACCCTTTCTTAATCAGTTTTAAACTGTGCCTCCATTCCTGATGTCTCTTCTTTGTTGCTTTGATTTTTTTAAGGTCCGATAGTGTACTTTTTTCTAATTTCTATCACACTGATATTCTTTCCAGGAATTGAAGCCAAATTTGTATCTTCCCATGGGATCATCTAGGCTGACATTTAACATCTTCTGGTCCCTAACAAAGATGAAGGTCATAAATTAACAAGTTTACAACTTCTCTGATAGGTATGATTTAGGAAGTATTGACTAAGCACTCAAAATACAACTTACCATAACAGAAAAAAAATTTTTAAAGATGACCTTGACACTAGCACATAAGCGGGTATATATGTATGTATGTGGATGTGTGTGTTTATATGTGTATCATTTTACATAGTATAACATACATGAATACATCTGTCTACATAGATATATAAATGCACATATATAGCTAGATTCTGATTAATGTGAATAATGTAACATAAAATTGGTAGCATTGTGAAAATGTGCACTGTTCTCAGTTAAAATTATATGTAAAAATATGATCATTGGTTCTAACCCAATGGAAATATATAATGGGAAGAAAATTTAACTACGTTTCTTTAATCTTTTCATTATTATAATGTAACAGCAAAGAATAAAAATATTTTTATTTCAAGTTCATTATAATGTAATAGGTGGTTATAGAAAATAAAATTTGAAAACATAAATTATTGAATGTGTATATAACAAAAAATAAATAGATCACTGAGCATAACACCTAAAATTAAATCTACTTTGACAATATGACATAAATGTCATTATTTTTGTTTAAACTATTTTAGCAGCATAGTCCTCAGTGGCACAGTGTATCAATCCTGGAGTCTGGGAGATCTGAATTCAAATCTGGACTTAAATACCTAATAGCTGTGTAACCCAGGACAAATCACTTTACATCATTTGCTTTGGTTTCTTCCCCTGTAAAATGATCTAAAGAAAGAAATAACAAACCTCTCCAATATCTTTGCCAAGAAAACCCCAAATGGGGTCATAAAGAGTAGGACCTGACCAAATGACAACAATAGATGGAACTGTCTGACTTCTTTTCCTTTAGATCTTCATTTAAAATTTCCATTCACACTGCAAGTTGCAGAGAGCTTGGTCCAAATCTTGGTGGATGTAGTCTCATCTAATGAACAATGTCTGGTTGGATGACCAGAGATATTGTCTAAAATAAGTACTGCTTTAAATGAGATACTGTTTTCCTTGGAATATTTTTCAGCAACTGGACTAAAATAACTTGAAATCCAGTCTCTGCAAATGGCTTTAGTCACCCATGCTTTTTTATTTGATGACCCAAGAACTGGAATTGATGTATGGTTGCAGTCTCTTAGAGCACTAAAATTTCTAGACCGATAAACAAGCATTGGTTTTCATTTAAAATCCCTTCTGCATTACCTTCCAACAAAAGTATTAGGTAATCCTTCAACTTTTTAAACCAAAGTTGCCTTTTTTGCTTTCTTAGAAACATAAGTTCTAGAAAGCATCCTTTAATAAATTTAAATAAATAAAATAAATTTAATAAATTTAAATAAATAAATTTAAATAAATCCTTTAATAAACCAGTTTCATCCACATTAAAATTTTGCATATGAGTGTGTATACTCTATTTGTGTGTATGTGTATATATATGTGTGTGTGTGTAGTGTGCATACCCTTCTTTGATGGTTTTTTCCCAATACATATAGGCATTTAGCTGCTGCAGTCTCATCTGCAAGGCTTGCCTCTTCAGCATGTAATATTACATGTAATATTTTTTTCCATGTGCAACAAAAAACTTTATTAGCATTGGCTCAGCTGTTACTGAACCTGGTTATCTCAAAACTTAATATTACACAACTGATCTCAGTTTTTTAGAGCTATTGATCCAATAGTTTTCATTAAAATTAATTTATCAATAAATCATACATATAAATAAAATTTTTATAAATAAAATTATTTATTAATAAAATTAATCCACCTGCATTAAAAGTTTCTTCTAGCCACTTCATTTCCATTTTCTTTAACTACCTTTAAAAAAACCTTGAAGCTTTTGTTTGAATGGCAGCTTTGCTAAGAGGAACATTTTTCTTATTGCAATCTTCAATTCATCCAGCTTAAGGACTTTCAGTTATCGTAACTTCTCTTCCTTAGAGTTGTTCGCAAACCCAAGAAAGCTGATGTAACGTTACCTTTTCTTTTGTTTAACCTGCAAGCTGTGTAATATTGTGTAGCCTCGATGCAGGCATTTCTCCATGGAAGCCTGTTGTAGAATTACTCTGACCATGTTTATGCCCTTCAAGGACATCAATCTTTGTTCTAGCGCAATAAAAGCCTTTCCTTTTTTGGACCAGTAACAACGTTCGTTCCCATCTAAAATAGTCCTTCTTTTGTCCATTTTGTCAAGAGCTCTTTTGAATAAAATAGACACAATTGATGATAATATGGTAGACATTATATCCACATACAACAATAGGCACGTACAGACAGTGATGTAGCAAAATATGAAAACCCTCAACTACCTTACTTACATGTGCTGCAGTCATTTCATTTTGGCCTGGTATCATTTTTTAACTCAAATTAAATCAGATTTCACATTAATTGAACTCATGTTAATCATGACCTAGTGTGTATGCATATATAAACATACATTCTATGTTGTATATATGCACATGTGTCTATAAATACATGTGTGTATACATGATAATCTATGATGTATCTAAGACAAGCATGTTTGTAAATGCACACAAATGTTCAAAACTGAGTGCAGTTTAAAGATATCGATGCTGATATAGATATATGTGTATATGTACCTGTGTGTGCATTACAGGTGAGCATATTTATACACATGTACCTATGGAGACTTTTTAAATTACCTTCACATCAACACTCAGATCAGCTCTATGGGTTCATATGTAAGACTTTATTTTTCAAATACCGTATTAATTCTTATATCAGATCCCTGGCATAGAAGGGCCCCAATTTCTATTTATTAGGAGAATTAATGGGTATTCCTATGTCTAGGATCTCGGTCAAAGATTCCATGCAATTTAGGGCTTTTTGCATTTTCTTTGGCCTTGGGAACCCCAAAGAAAGGCTTCCTTCTTAATGGAATTTGGTTAATAAGTGAAGGAGACAAGGGTTCTTTTCCTGTGGATGCGTTTTCCAGCACATCAGGATAGGGAGGGATAAATAATTTGATGGACCACTTGTTAATTAGATATTTACCAATTAGAGATGTCTTGGGATGTTCAAGGGTGGGACTAAATAATGAGCTCCCAAAACTCTATTTATTGATCTTTCTGACCCAGCTTAGGGGTCTCTGGTAATTCAAGAGGGCCATTGACCTATGTCATTTTATTAGTTATGATGCTGGCCTAACCAATAAATGGATAAATCAATAAACTGATATTCTTCCCCCAAAATAAGTCTCTTGAAGTCATTTTAATTACAACATATACATGTAAATAACAGTGTGTATATCTGCATGCATGTATGTAAATATATTTAATCTGTGTGCTGATAATCATAATTTTGTCTATACCCACATACACACATGTGTATAATTATATGTGTGCATAAATATATACACACATGTATTCTAACTGACACAGGAAAGCCACAGAAGAACAGTAGCTCATGCAGGAGAGATTTGTTTTAATAGCCAGTCATATTCATAGACACAAATTATTATTTACTTCCTTTTTCTGGTTCCTTTTGTTGCTTATGTGTAATTGATCATATATAAAGAACTGCAATGGGGTTGGCATTCTTCTACAGACTAAGCCCCTGGGTAGCAATGATGAGCTCAGTAGTCCAGAAACTTCTCCCAACTGTCAGCCTCAACATAATCATAACTCCTCAATTCCTACAAATGGATAGGAAGCAATGGAGGAAAATCCAAAAGAGCAAAGAATCAAAAACAGTAGCTATTACTAGAGGTAGGTTTTTGTTTTAGGATCCAAAAGCACTGCATGCAAAAAACTTTTCTTTACTAATCATGATTTTTCAAGGCGATATTGAAACTACTTGTCATTTGTGCAATAGATTGGTTTGGGAGAAAGGGAAAGAAAGTTATTAAATGACAGAGAACCCAGAAATGTGCTAGGTGGTCCCTGGAGTCCAGTTTAGTCATAAAAGTCTTTTAAAGATTGTCTTTGGACTAGATAATAAACAAACCCTTGATAGCAGACTCTGAGGACTTTAGAACAATTGACCTCACCACAAAGGAATTTACATTGTACAGGGAAAGGAAGAATGTTCTTCTTTATCTCATTATTTAAGGGCATTTAGTTAGCTATGGGTTCAGACTTGTGGGAGGTCATCTCCATGGGCTTCAGTGAACTTCAGAAGCCTGGATTTGAATAGGAACTGCCATTTACTTGATCAAATAATTTAACTTATTTGGGGCTATTTCTAGTCTGTAGAATTCATTTATTTATTCATTCCATTGATAAGTAAATAATTATTTAATATTTATTTATAAAGATGACCCTCCTGGATTCTGTAGGAAAGAGGGAGAGTGAAGAAGATACATGGGTTCTATTCTCATAGAGTTGACCATTTAGAAGGAGAATAAGGGATAAACATGTAGAGCTGTAGTATATAATGGGAGTTCCAGAGCAGGGTGGGGCATCTAGGTGGTGCAATGGATAGCGACAGGCCTGGAGTCAAGCAGATTCATCTTCCTGAGTTCAAATCTAGCCTCAGAAACATCCTAACTGTATGACCCTGAGCAAGTCACTGAAACCTGTTTACCTCAGTTTCCTCATCTGCAAAATGAGCTGGAGAAGGAAATGGCAAACCACTTCAGTATATTTGCCAAGAAAATCCCAAATGGGGTTATGAAGAATTGACACAAGTGAAAAATTACTAAAGAATAACAACAAAACAGAGTACCAGTTTATCTTAGAGAGGAAGATGTCTATCAACAAAAAGTATAATGGAAGATTTCATGGAAGAGGTGATGAGTGAGTTGGGATTCAGAAGATGGAAAGAAATTTGGCAGGCAAAGAGAGAAAGAGATGACATGATAGAAGTCATAAATGATACAAGCAAAGACACAAAGGTGGGGAAGCTCAATGTGTATTTCTAGGGTAGTAAGTAGCAGTCCGGCCACATTGTAAATCTGTATGTATGGACATCCAGTCAGTCAGTACATGCAGTAAGTCAGTAAGTACGGAGTGGTATGGGAGGGAGAACAGGGATTATACTTTTGTAGTTAATGAAATATTAAAGTGAACACCTGGGGGCACAAAGTTCAGGATGGAGGTAAGTGAAGCAGGAATGAGGGGAGATGAACTTGAGGGATAGTATTGGGTCAAGGGAATAGGAATCGGTAATGATAAATTCAAAGAATAGTCTAATGAGGTGAGATTTGTCCATCAACAAACATTTCTAAGCATCTTCTCTCACAGTCACTGTATTAACCAACTGGTATTTAAGTAGTACCATAAAGAATTCCACAAATGTGGTTATTTGATCCCCACAACTTGAAGAGATGGAGATTATTAGTATTATTCCCCATTTTATAGATAGGGATGAAGAGAGAGGTGAAATTATTTGTCTAACATCACAAATTCTAGAACTCAGGTCTGCCTGACTACATCCAGCACTAGGAAAACACAGATGGAAAAGAAACAGTCATTTCTCTCAAGGAATTTAAATTCTATTGGGGGTGGGGGGTGGGGGTAATGGGGCAGAGAGAAGAGTCAGGAAGACCTGAACTCAAAATCTGGCATCAGACATTTACTATCTGTATGATCCTGGACAGGTCACTATACCTTGTTTGCCTCTACCTCATCTGTAAAATTATTTGGAGAAGGAAAGGCAAACTACTCAAGTGTCTTTGCCAAGAAAACTCCAAATGGGGTCATAAAGAGTCAGACATGACTGAAAATGACTGAACAACTACAAGGAGAAACAGCACTGTTCATATACAAGTTCTATAAGATAGACATGTAAATGCAAGGCAATTTGGTGGGGGGAGATGCTGCCAGCTGGAAGAATAGATGCAGAAGGTGGCATTTGTTCTATCCTTTGAAGAAACCTAGGAATCCTCAGAGACTAGAGGAGTACACTCCAGACAGGAGAACAAGAGCCTGTGCAAAGGCAAAGAGATGAAAGGTTGAAGGTTTTCTGTGACATCAAGGTCAATTGGGCTGGGCTAAAGAGTGAGCTATAGTATTGCATAATAAGTCTTGAGAGGTAGACTGGAGTTGCATTGTGAAGGGTAAGAAGAGAGGCAGAAGAATAGCCAGTTGCCAAGGATGGACATTTGATGTTCTGAATTCTGGAGGTTATAATATAGGTCCCACTATAACGATGATTGCCCATCAAGATGGAGGGCCAGACAAACTCTCTCTAGTAAGGTCCTACAAAAACATCAGACACAATTTTATCCCTTCTAATGTATAACTAAATAATAGAAAAAGCAGTTTCAGTTCAAAAAGGGAAAAAAAACTCAAATGAATTCCTTTTCTATGAGGTTTCCCAAAAGGGTACACGGATTGATTGGAATCAGCTCCTCAAAAAGCAGATTTGTTTCCCATGTCACATAAGAACAGGACACTTGCATACTTCTTTTCTACTAAGGGAATCCATTAAGTCTTTATCCACACATATGGTTTGGACTGGTTTCAGTGTGTAGGGAATCTGACCACCTAGAAAAGAGAGAAGATTCTTTTCTAACTTTCGTTAGTTTGTTATATTCCCTGACCCAGTATTTCTTGGGGGACATTGTTTAAGGCTTTATTTATTCATACCGAGGGTCTCCCTAAAATGGAATTTTAAAGTACTCAGTGTACAATATGAAGCTGGTAGGGAATACTTATTTATTTCCTGTACTAAAAAAAAATGCTAAGAGAAAGACAAAAGATTCATAGCATGTACTAACAAGACAAGTAATCGGTAACTTAGAACTCCTGTGATGTTCTGTCAGGATACTGATTCTTAATCCTCATTAGAACATAAAGTGGTTTGTGAGAGCTACCAAATAGGCATTCCAGATTTCACTTCAGCTCTGCACTGTACAGACAATTCCGGGACTATTTTATCTGCCTATCTAGGCTAGAGCTTAGACCTGGCTTTCTACCTATGGTTATTTTCTCCAAAGAAGAAATTCCCTTTGCTGCCAGTCACTCCCACCAGATGGATTCAAGGATTCTCGGACTTATGACGATACCTCCTCCAATGCTAGATAGACCCATCTTGAGAATAATCCTTGGTCAGCAAAGGAGACCCAAAGTGGAAAAGGAAGCCAAAGACTCAGGAGCTAACATATCTGATCGAGTCCCTCTACTCTGACATATGAGAGTGGTCACTGTATGACTAGGATGGGGAAGGAATAAACTTCAACCTCTCACTTGAAATCTCAGTTATATGATGCCATCTGGAGACTCAAAAGAAAAAGAAAGAGAAAAAGAAAAAGAAAAAGAAAAAAGAGAGAGGTTGGGTAGATGATAGAAAGATTGAATAAAAAGGGTGGTTTGGCCAGGGTTAGTTTTGAATACATTCATCTATCTTGGCAACTAGTGCTTTTGTCTACTCAAGCAGATGGCACAGTTGCAACCATAGTGTGGGACATGTCTAATTAGTGGTGAGCTTTCCCATTCTTGGAAATGTTTAAGTGCCTTTTCCTTTCCTCTCTCCTCTATTTCTATATTAAAGGAGACCACATGGAATCTTTGTGCTATATAAGTTTTCTTTCTTCCTTCCTTCCTTCCTTCCTTTCTTTCTCTCTTACTTTCTTTCTTTTTCTTCCTTCCTTCTTTCCTTCCTTTCTTTTTCTTTCTTCCTTCTTTTCTTCCTTTCTTTCTTTCTTTCTCTCTTTCTTTTTCTTTCTTTCTCCCCTTCCTCCTTCCCCCATCAGCTTTGTCTCTCTGTCTCTATCTTTCTGTTTCAGTCTCTCCATCTCTGTATCTGTCTCTATGTTTCTGTTTCTCTGTCTCTCTCTTCTAGAAGAAATGTTCTTCCCACTTCACAAACAAACAAACAAATGAATAAATTAAAAAATTGATTGATTAATAAATAAATGAACAAATGAATGAATAAACAAACAAATAAACATCGCTATACCAGAAATAGTCTAATGTGTAAGAATGTCTACCTGTAATGGAGATAGAAAAAGTGGTCACTGGAGTTGAGGAACTTGAAAAATAAAGAGTTCAGGTTATTGAGAAGCAGCATGGGAGAGTAGATGGAGCAATGGAGTCTGGAAGAATTAGGTTCAAGTCCCACCTCCCAACAGCCCTGACACTATGATCAGAAGTCAGATTGAAAGTTAAGTATGCTAAAGAAATCATTCTCAGTGATAACAGATTCAGATTCGTTGGGAACAGAATAACCTTTCAGGCCTTCTGAAAGTAAAAGTCAACCAGAAGCATTCTGTTGCTAGTAAAATTTTTGTCTCCTCAAGCCAGAGAATAAGTCTGAATTTTTTTTTCTTTTTTTCTTTTATGGGGTGTTTACAGTAAAAGAAAGTATGTATATTTATGGCATTAAAGGATATAATATGTTAATATTATATAATAATATACTTATAGATAGATAGATATAATGCATTTCTGAGTTTCTAAGCTTTTTCTATGTCATCTGCCAATCTTCATGTGTCATTTGTGGCTCCTACAAAACTCTCCAAAATTCCCACTAATTTCTTATGCCAGCCATCATATCAAAACTATGATGAAGAAAGCCTCAATGTAGAAGGAATACCTGAAGAGTATTTCACAGGAGAGGGAAGGATAAAGAAAGAGAGGGATAAAGCAAAGAAGAAAAGAAGAATATTTGGAATATGATGAAATATAAATAAATGCAAGTGGCAAGATAATAAATCAAAATAAGAAAAAATTCCCTCTTAGAAATCAGGAGGAAAAACCCAAATTCTTTAACAATTGAGGACTTTCAAATAATAGACTACTAGATTTTAAAATTCAAAATGTCATGAAATGACTGCGATTCTTATTCCTCCCCTGCCTCACCCACACAAGGAAATAGTTATACCCAAAGTTAGTATTTTCCTCACTAGCTTGTTGTGAGGCTCAAATAGAATACAGAGTATCTCTGAAGTTTTACTTCAAAGCTTAGTCTTGAACCTTAAATTTTCACTGAGATTTTAAAATTCCCTGTAATGCATTTTTCAAATTTTAATACACTAGATGCTGTGGTTGTTTAACCATTCTCAGTCAAATCCAATTCTTCATGACCTCATTTGTGGTTTTCGTGGCAAAGACTGTGGACTGCTTTGCCATTTCTTTCTCCAACTCATTTTACACGTGAGAAAACTGAGGCAAACAGATGGGACTTGCTCAAGGTCACATAGCTAGTAAGTGTCTAAAGCTAGATTTGAATTCACAAGGATGAGTCTTCTTGATTCCAAGCCCAGGGCTGTATCCACGGTAACCACAATGCACAAGATACATGTCAGTTATTATGACCATAATAATAACTACACTCTACACTAGTTATATGTCAGTTATTATTATGAACATGAATATTAATTCATAGTATAATTGAGAAAAAAAGTCCTGGGTTGCTGAGGAAGTTGAAAAAAAATGAGCAGGAGGGGAGTAGGTGGTAGAAACAAGAATAAGGAGAAACTGGTTTGGAAGCGTGACATCATCCTCAAATGAGAAAAGATTGGTTAGGAAGGATGGTAATAGAGTTGTCGTTCACTTGTCGCAGACAGCATGAAATACACCTATCCCTTCTCTTGGCCTTGTGAACAAAAGGGAAGTGAGGAAAAGACTGAGTTAGACTAGATGATCCCGAAATGCCCTTCCCAACCTAAATCTGGGATCTTACAATTCTTTGACAGGCCAAGAGCCGTGGAAAGAGACGTATCTTCTCAGCTGTTTTGATATTTAGCCTGAGAACAAGGTTTAGGAAAGGAAGTAGATTATCTCCATCCCACTGATAGTCACTCCAAGGTCAGATCAGACTGGAAGGGTTGAGCTTCTGGTACCCATTTCCTTCTGCAAAGAAGAGTACAGGTGTTCTAGATTCTAATGCTTTCCATCCATCCATCCATCCATAATGCTTCTTATCTCTGTCTCACGTCCTTCTTTAACCTAATTTGGCTAAGTTGAAGCAAAAGAGGCAATTATCTATTTTTGGCTTTTGTTCTTTTCTAATATCTCAGCCTGAACACCCAGGCTCTACAATGAATAGAAGTCTTTGAAAGAAGAAGATAAGGAAGAATACTCAACAAGGCTGTTCATCTGACTTTTAAAAGGCTAGTTTTCTTTAGTGTGCATGGCAAGGATGTTGCTGCAACAAAAACAGTCCAGATTTGGAAGATGGTTGAAGCATTTCTGATAGAAAGCAGTACACTGAACAGTTGGGCAGATCAACTAAATAGAACACAAAGGCAGCAATTAAGATGTATTGTTCTCCAACATAATGGAACCACAAAACAAGCTGCCTAGACATTTGTACCAGGAATATTCTCCTCCCTAAAAAGAAAGCCTTTGAAAAGGGGTAAAGAGCCCCAGTGTGGAATTCATTGTGTCAGACTGTTCCTAAAGAGATGCTTTGGTCACATTAAGCCATTCTAAATCCTCCTAATGCTTGGAGGCAGGTGGGGGATGGATGGCAGCCCTTTGAGGGACAGGAGTCAGATGCTGAAGACCCCTGGGAGAATCTCAGGAGTTAGAGAAAAGCCCATCATTAAAGAGAGAGCTCCTAAGACTGAACTCAATTCATCCGTTGCAGCCAGGGTTGGATACTTGCAGTTGTGTTGTTGTTCAGCCTTTCCTGACATTTTCTCACCCCATTTGGGGGTTTCTGGGCAAAAACACTACAGTATTTCCCATTTCTTTCTCTAGCTTGTTTTACAACTGAGAAAACTAAACAAATAAGGTCAAGTGACTTGTCCAGGGTCCTAAGGCTAATTTTGAAGTCAGTTCCTCCCCCTGTCCACTTCAAATACCTAGATGTCAGATACTTAGATATCTCACCATTGTTAATACCTCAAGGAACAGCTGGGTAACAAGGGGGACAGAGAGACAGGCCTGGAGTCCAGAGCTCCTGGCATCAAGTTGACCTCAGATACTTCCTAGCTGTGTGACCCTGGAAAAGTCACTTAATTCTATTTGCCTTGCCCTTAAAGCTCTTCTGTCTTAGCATACTTTAGTATTGATTGTAAGTCAAACGGTAAGGGTTTAAAAATAAAAACACATCAAAATCAATTATCTACAGAGCTATACAAACTTCTGAAGAATCCATGAAATAACTGATATCTTTTGCCACAGAATATTTTAAGAAAAAAATTGAACAATGTTTGAAAAGAATAAGATTTAAAATAACTTAATCACAGTACAAGAAATTTGGTGGTAGGAGGGAAATGAGGAGGAAATAAGAATAAAACTGTGAAGGCTGACTTTGCAGCACAGGAATGATAGCACATTTTCCAGCCCTTTTTCCAACCATGTTTTTATGATTTGCAAATAGTTTTCTCCCAATGGCCTTTCAAGTAGCAAAAATATCAGTATGTTCAGTTTTATAGATAAGGAAACTGAGGCTCAGAGACTTTAGGTGACTTGCCCGTGGTCATTTACTCAGTGTGATAGTGGAACAAGAAGCTAGATCTCTTGATTCTAAGTCCATCATAAATCCCACTCTGCCACACCTGCTTCATAAAAATAACACATTGATTTAGTGCTTTGTGGTGTATGAATTACTTTTCTCATGGCAACTGCAAAGGGCATGTCCTCTGGAGGTAGAGAACCTGGGTTCAGATTCTGCTTCTGACCCTTACTGCCTGTGTGACCTTAGGCAAATCAATTGATCACTTTCTGCCTCAGTTTCCTCCTCTGCAAAATGAAGGATTTGGACTAGATAGTCTCATAAATACCTTAAGGGAAGAAAGAAAGGAAGGATAAAGGGAAGACAGAAAGAATTAAAGGGAAGGGAGGAAGAAAAGAAGGAAGAAAAAAAGCAATTTTTGGTATCTACTACATGCAGAAACAGTACTAATTAAGCACTTTACAACTTGGATCTTAATGGATCCTAACAATAACCCTGGAAGGTAGATGCTAGTATTATCACATTTTACAGATGAGGAAATTAAGGCAAACAGAGGTTAAATGACTTGTTCAGGGTCACACAGCTAGTAAGCATCTGAAGCAACTTGTTAACTTAAGTCTTTCTAACTCTGGGCTCAACACTTTATCCATTCATTGCATTACTTAGATGTTTTTATTTTGCAAAAGAAGTCAGACCAGTGCAAAAGGAAATAAGTGACTTCTTCAAAGTCACATCCATGGTTACTGTGGCCTAGATGAGAGCAGAAGTCAGAATTTCTGGCTCAAGTATTCTTTGTGGTCTATATCCTCTTTCCATTTCTCCTGAGTTCTCTTCCAATTCTGTGATTCTCGACAATTTCCTGGCTTGCCATGGGGTAGCTTTTAGTACATAGAAATTATTGCCCTGTAGTATATGTCAAATTGCAATAATACCAAAGGATTTGCTTGGAACAGGGGGATGTGGCATTAATTCAACAATAGATTATTTTGTTCTTTGCATATCTGGTTATTACTTGACCATGTTTTTAAATTACATTTTTATTGTAATGATAACATAAGAAATAAAAGATCAGTAAAATATGCCAGCCAACATAATAAAATCCTAACAAATGAAAGAACAAAGACTTCCACTTGGCAGACGGCTGTAAACCCAACAATTTGGCAATTAATTATAAAGTGAGATCATTTTGCATTGTTACTTAATCTTTACCCTCAACATTATCCTAGAACCTCGTTTTATTCCATCTCTATCTGGATTTACTGACAGCTTTTGCTACATCTGTGTTCACCGTTTCCAAGAACTAAAGGTCTGATTTTAATATCCCAAGGGAGAATCAATTCATTTCAGAATCTTCCAAAGCAGGTGCAACAGTCTCTCCACAGCCTCTTCCATTTCAAGGAAGCCACCATTTTGTAGAATGGTTCTGGTCTCTTTTGATTCTGTAAATCGTGATCGGTAAATAAAATTAAACCAATCATCAAGATTTCTATGAAAAACAAGATTTCAAGCATTCACATGATCTTGTTTGTAACCACCACACACAAACACACACACTCACACACACACAATCACAGCCACACATAATGGAGAAAAAAGGAGAGGTGCCATGTGCCAGTTTATATCTGTAAAAAGGAGGTAAGTATTTGTAAATGTGAGTATGAATCTGCCCCCTGAAAGCGCTCAAGTAATCTCAGCATATGTGATGAGGGAACTAAAAAAATGGAAAAGCAGCTAAGTTTGTGGATAAATAAGATGTTGGTCATCCCTGCCCTCTTGCTAGCACTTCTGCCTGTCTTCCCCACTTCCCAGCTGTCTAGATCCCAGCATCCCTCCATGGAGAGCCAAACTCACCTGCCAGCTGAAGCCCAGGGCAGCAATTCCTAGCTCAGATCAGGGGATTCAGCCCAGGAGTGTGTTTTTTGTTCCAAAAGAGTTGAACAAAGAAACTTAAAGAGAGATTCTCCATTTCCCTTTTTCCCTAGGACTCAGGGTTCAGTAGGGGGAAAATGCTATCTTCATTCTTTCTCTAGGAAGTTCCTTTCTTACACTAGTTAAGACAAGGAGAGAGCAGAAAAGTACGCCTGCTTTTTAATTAGTTGCCAACTGGACTCTCCACTGAGGTAAAAACAAAGGTAAAGGCTTTTGCCTGTAAGCATTCAGATCTATAATGAGATGAAAGAGTTGGCCTCTAGAAGCCTAGAAACAAAAACAGGGTTGTCTTATATAGTAACTGATTATGCTGAAATAGAAGATTTTTATTTTTTGAAAAGTTTATTTAATGAGACGATATAGAATATTTTTCCATGGTTGCAGGTTCCTTCCGTTCCCCCCCCAATCCCCCCCCCCGTATCTGATGCACAATTCCACTGGATTTCACATGCTGAAATATAAAATTTTTAGAAATCATACCAAACTAGAAAAAGGAATTTGTTTTCTTTGATAACTTTTCTATTCAGACTATTTATTTGATTCTTTAATGCCTTTGCTTAGTTGTTGGGGTTTTTTAAATAAAGTTACTTTTTTATTTTATTTTTAAAGCAAAAAAAGTTGACTAAGGAAGTGTTGAGGACTATGGGTTCATATGCCTATTTGTCCGTTCATATAAAATAGTTATGAGATTTGCATATATGTATGCATCAAAGTTAACCTTGAAATATGAAAAGAGAATGTACATTAATGTTTTTTTCTTTTAAATTGTTTCTTGGTATTCTTCTTTTGTACATTGTCATTTCCCAATGACAAGAGAGTCCTGATGAATAATGAATCCCATCAGCAAAATAAATCAATGCATTGGCCATTTCTAAATAGGTATACCATTTTACCAGGGATGTGTTGGTAAATATTTAACAACCGGCTTCCAGAAAAAAATATGACACAAATTTTCCCTATCAAATGCTCAAGTCCAGGTAATCAATAAAACAATAAATCAAGATCCAGTTTGTAACTTTTGTTAATTTCCTAGATATACGTGCTCACACTGAAAATTTTAACTATAGCTGGAGACAGTAGGAGCTGGCTTCAACCCAGCCCCCCCACCCCTTTCCTTATCTATAGTCTACAGAAAGGGATGCTGTGACACCTCCAATCTTGAGCCTGTGCTTTTCAATATTACCTACTCCCAGGTCCTCATGATCAAAGCCCTGTGACTATCATGTGATTTTCCATCTTGGGACAGTACAGATACATTTTTGCAGAATATCCTCTTTGACATAATCAGGGACCTCCCTGGCTTCTCCGTGTTCCCTGGTATCATTCATTCTGGACTGGTTTCTGGATTGAAGCCTGCCTCTGAAGTAGATAAACTTTTCTAGTCAGGACAAAAAACTGTCTTAAAAATGTACCTTAAATTGTGGTTCTTTACCTCCTTGAAGTATTAGGGTGCAAATCAGGGGGGTAGTAATACCTTATTGAGAAAAGCACACTCTTTATCCCACTCATTTACAAAATATTCCATTATCTTTATATGCCACAATTATGATCAGTTGTCCCCCAGTCAATGGGCATACCCATTTTCCTTCTTGTTCTTTGCTAAAGTAATCCTGAAATTAATTTTTTCTGTGTATTTGGGATCTTTCCCTCTATCTTTGACCTCCTCAAAGCATTTCTGGATCAAAGGATATGTGCACGTTAGTGACTTTAGAAATTTTATTTCCAAATTGTTTCCCAGAGCAAGTAGGCTAATTCACGACTGCACCAATGGTGCAATATCTTACTAATTTCCCACAGTACCTCCAGCAATAACCATCTTCACCATTTTTTATCTTTGTCAATCTGGTTGTGAATGATTACTTTAATTTACTGATTTAGTAATGTTTAGCAACAATTATTTTAAATATCAAAATATTTCAAAACTTTTCTTTTATGATCAGAAATTAGGAATATTCTTTCACAGGTTTGCCAATATTTTTTTCTTTTTTCCTTTAGAATCATAGCTGTTTATATCCTTTGACCACATAAATCTGTGGGTGAATGATTTTTATCTATGTCTATATATCCATAACCATATAATACATACATATAAACATATATACATGTAATACATATGCATCTATCTGTATATAGTTTGCATCATTTCCTTAGATATCTTGGAGAGTAGAAATTTATCAGAGAAATTTGCTGTGAAATTTTCCAGTTAACTTCTTCTCTTCTTATCATAGCTATATTGGATTTTTTCATGAAGAATCTTTTAAATTTTATGTAATCTAAATTGCTAATTTTATTTTTTATGATCACCCAGGGATGCTGTGAGATTCAAATTAAATAATGGATATAAAGTACTTTGCAAACCTTAAGTGCTATATTATATGCTATATTAGCATACATATATGCCAATTGTTGTTATTGTTATTATTATGGTGGTAGTCATCATTAGCCTGAACCCTTTCCAGAGCCTTCTGAAGCCCTACCAACATCAAGCAATGTTTATAGAGCAAAATAGGGTTGTGCTGGTAAATGTGTAACAGCTGGACTCTCAGAAGAAAAATTATATGAGTATACTTTTAAGTTTAATCTGCATTATTGACACTTTCTAAAGTCCAAACAATCAGTAAAGCAATAAATTAAACCCTGATTTTGCCAATTTCTGAGGTGTAAATTTAGCAGAGGCACTTGCAAGCCAGTTAGAGCTGGCTCCAGCACACTCCTGTGATCACCTCTATTCCTTATTTAAGGTATTACCTTACGTTCTCCCTTTTTTTTTTTAACATGTGGCTTTTTGTGATTTGTTTCATGAGCATTTGCCACTGTGAGAGAGGAATTCATTTCAGGAACCAAGTAGAAGAGAAACTCATTATGATTTGTATGGCTCTCCAGATGCTATCACTTTGGCCACATCCTGCCCCAGACATTGCAGAACTTCCTGGAAGAAATATATTGCCGTCCAAAGATGCTAACCTGCTTTATTTAAAAAAATAGCAGATAAAGAGAACCTGTTGCCCACAGTATGCCCTGTAGTTACGTGGTCAGTTTAGAGAATTGTCCATCTATCTGTATATCCTGGACAGACAGTTCAAATGTATAAGTAAGACTCAGAATTAAACAGGAGGAGAGCAGCCTGGATTACTTGAAAAAAATTACAAAACTCTTTTAATGATCCTAAACTTCTTTCCAAACAAAAAGTCTGTCTTTGCAATATTAGATATTTATATTTTATATTTATATTATATTTTAGCAGCATATGTCTCTGGATATGGAAAATAATAGACCCAAACAATTAAAATTGCATATCATACCAAAGCCAGTGGGTAGGTGCAGAGAGGTTATGAGCAGACTGTACCCAATAACAATCTGGAGTTGTTAAGAACTTCATTAGGGGCAGCTAGTGGCTCGGTGGATTGAGAGTCAAGCCTGGAGACAGGAGGTCCTGGGTTCAAATTTGATTTCAGATACTTCCTAGCCATGAGACCCCAGGCAAGTCACTTAACTCCAATTGCCTAGCCCTTATTATTCTACTTCTTTGGAACCAATATTTAGTATCAATTCTAAGACAGACGGTAAGAGTTTTAAAAAAGAGAGAGAGAGAACTGCTTTAAAAGATAGATAATAGACAAATAGTTTGAGTGCTCCACTGAGGTCCCAGGAAAATCGGAGGAAAGTGAGAAAGATTGCTTAGCCTGTTGGATAAACATCTTCTGATGAAAATCTGGGGGAAATTAAGAAGAGCCACATAGGATAAATTATGCCTCTATTTGGAGTTTACATAGGATGTATATTATAAGATTTGTTCTAAGCATAATTTCTGCTAAACTGCTCTCATTTTCCTAATAATTGGGGTTTTTTCATCTAGGAATCTTTTTCCTTGTCCTTGCATTTGTCTCCTATTGAATTTCCATGTTGAAATGATTCTGAGGTTTGTTTATCCTGTCAATTTCATTTATCTGTTTTTCCATTTCTAAATGGGAACTAATAATTTTTAATGATTATTGATCCATACTCATCTAAGGTGTGGTATTGTCTTCCTTTCTTCCTTCTTACTTTTTTTTTTAATATTTCCCTTGACATATTTGACCTTTTTATTCCTCCAGATGCAGTTTAGGTTTTTTTGGTGGGGTTTTTTTTTTTGGCCTATTTCTATGAAAAAACTACTCTAGTAATTTTGGTTTGCCACTAAATCTCTAAATTAATTAAAATAAAATTGTCAATTGTATTGGGAGAACTCAATCATGGCCACTGACTATTTCTTCAATCATTTAACTCTTGTCTTTTTTCTGTAAAAACTGTTTTATAATTGTACGCATGTGAGTCTTGAGGTAAGTCAACTCCCAGACACTTCAAGCCTTTTGAAAGCTTTGTGAATTGAATTTCTTTTTATAACTCTTCCTACTGGACTTTTCTAATGGCATACAATCTAAGATACTGGTTTTTTTAAGTTTATTTTATATCTTGCCATTTTGCTAAAATTATCAATTGTTTTAATTTTTTAAATGGAATTTCTAGGGATTTCCAATTAATTCATTGTGTGTCATCTGTAAATGGATATTAACTTTAGTCCCTTCTTTGTCTATACTAACTCTTTTAATTCATTGTTCTTATCTTATTTCTACAACTAGCATTTCTAGAACTATATCATGTAATAATAGTAACAATGAACATTTTTGTTTACTCCTGCACTTTCTCAAATGGGCTTCCTCAGACAATTCTATGTATCCAACCTCTTTTTAATAGTCTCAAAATTACTTGAGGAGAGAGAATGGGTTCTTTTTCAGTTTTGTTTATAATTTGGCAAAAAATATCAATTGACTCAACATAGCAAAACTTAGTCTTAAAGACTTTCCTTCAACAATGCGTATTTAATTCATTTGTTCAGAATTTAATTCATTTATTCAGAAAAGTCCTACAAGAGTTTCTGATAGAGGCAATCACACATATAATTGTTTTTAAAAATCAGATTATCATGTCAAAGTACTTCACAAGGAGATATATGATCACCAAAAATGTTCACTAGTGTAGCTGTTGGTGAGAACAAACCCCAAAATTTTAGAAAAAATGTATTGTTATTTAGTAAAATGAGCATTTAAGCACGCACACGTGCACACACACACACACACACACACACACACACACAAATTAGGCCCTGATGAACTTCCTATGCACATGCTGCCATTTAATAAGCTTAGAAGTATAAGATTCAAGAGATTATTTCTGCCAAGGTACATTAGTTTAAATTCCCAAAAGCTGCCACCAATGTTGAATGCATAGTCCATTCAACTAGGTTCCCCTTGTGGTTAATAGAAAAATTAGCATCTCATCCATACTCTAGAAGGTTTATATTATAAAGAATTTAGACAAGGTAACCTGCACAAGAACCAACCACATGTGCACAGTTAAGTAAGTTGGCCAAGAGGGCAACTTGAAACTAAGGTCTACTGAGATGGATATGAGGAAATGTAAACATTCAATAAAATGTCAAAAACACAAAGGACTGAAAACCAACTGTTGGAACCCAAAAGAAGACCTGAGTGTAGAAACCCAAAACTAAAGTGGATCCAGGACCTGGGGAAATCCAAAATTCCTTGAAGCCAACTCCAGCATTCCTAGAGAGTTACTGAGGTCAGAGCAACATTCTGGATTCAAATAATCTCTAGTTAGATTTCAACCATATAATAATTTTTCCAAACAATATAATACAGCATTTTCCACAGTGTCATGAAGGAGGTACTCGGTAAGGTTCAAATGAAATAGTGATTCCTCATAGAGAATGAGAGTCTCTAGATAGTCCTTTTGGTAAGAGATTTTTTTGTATTATTTTCAACGAGCTCCAGAATACTATAAGGGTTCCCCAATGAAATCTATGGTTGTTGAGAAGAGATGGGCCTACCAATCCACAGAAGGAAAAAGTGGTTGCTCAGATTATGATATATAATTGAATGGAAAACCCATTGAGTTCACTCATTTGTTTTAGAGAGGTATAATTGCACAAAGAACAGAGCTCAAAATTGCATAGGAGGAAGATGACAGAGTAGCATCCATCAAGGAAATGTTGGTGGGTTCTCAATATTTCCAAGCTCCAACCTTTCTAACATATTAGGTATGTCCTCTGAGGAGGATTTGTGGAAGAACATGGACAAGAATCACAAAGGATTAGAAGACTTGGGTAGGTGGTACTCAGTACCAGTGTAGAAAATATCCACATAGATAGAGGCATTAGAATCAAAATGAATGGGAAAAGATGTTAATTTCCCTATTAACATCCATGTGGGGAACTATGAGTTCTACTGGCTCCCTTTGGGAGATTACAATAAAGTACCTTAGCAGTATAATCTTGAACCTTATACTTCCAATCTCATAAAATATCAGCATGTGTGTAAACACTTCAGCAAGACTTAAAGTGAGTGTGTGTGTGTGTGTGTGTGTGTGTGTGTGTGTGTTTAAAAGAGAAATAGGAACTATGACTCTTTTTGCCCCCTAGTGACATAAATGACAAGGACAAAGCTGACACAGATTAAGTCATTACTGAAAAGAAAAAAACATAAAAACTTCCCACTATCACTTTACCTCTTAGCTCATCAACCTGTATGAACCAGTTTTGTTTAAATTATCATCCATGTGCTATTATTGTGATTTAAGCAATTCTGTAATGAAAATGGCAAAGATAGATCCTACAGAGGTCTGCAATTTGTCAACATCGCTGGTGCTTATATCTCTTTGTTCCCCAGAGGAGGAGAATGAAGAGTTGATTAATTACCTGAGAAATTTCAACCTAGGCAAAGATTAATAAGTTATTCTTCCACGTTCCCCTTTCCTAGCAGACATTTGGTCAGCAAGTTTATTCACAAAGCCCCAGATGATTTCAAAGCGATTACACTTCCCATTACAATGATATTGTCTATTTCCTGAATCCTAACGGTCATCCATAAGATAAAATGATCAAGGGGCAGATAGGTGGCTCTGTATATAGAGAGCCAGGCCTGGAGATGGGAGGTTCTGGGTTCAAATCTAGCCCCAGACACTTCCTCTCTGGGTGACCCTGGGCAAGTCACTTCACCCTAATTGCCTAACCCTTGCCTCTCTTCTATCATGGAACCAATACTTAGTATCAATTCTATGACAGAAGGTAAGGTTTTTTAAAAAGGATACAGTATTCATGTCTCTCTTTTGTTCTTCATTGAAATGGAAACCATAGTTACAACTTCCTCCAAACCATCATGCAGCAACCATCTTTACCATGATCAAGAGAGGCTCCTATTCTTAAACCTTTCAACTGATTTCTCATTTATGAGTTCCTGACTTGAACTTTCCCTTCTGTGTTTCATCTACATTGGTGCTACATCTCTGAGAAACCTGTCTCCTTTGGACCCAGGGTATATTATGATTCCTGTCTGCTATCCTGGCTTTGGGATGCTTTGCTTCTTCCTTCATCACTACTCATCTCCCATCATCCCATAGTTAGGATTTCTTGTTTTTCATCCTCTTATGTTCTGTCTGGAAGAAGATAATTGGCAGCTATTCTCTCCAGTTTTTTGTCATTTGGAGCCACAGATGCTTGACAGGAGCAAGAATGTCATGTGTGAGAAACAGCAGAAATCCATTCTGTCCAAACTGTAGATTTCTTGAAGAGAAGCCTCTGTATCCCCAGGATCCAGTACAGTGCCTGATACATGATAGGTACTTAATACATATTTTATTAATTGAGTGATGGCATCTCTTAACAAGGATTCATTTTTTCTCTCTTACTTAGCATTCTTTATTAACTGAGAGTGGAGTGGAGTTCCAACTGGACCCAATTCAAAGGGATCCAATTCATTAAGCACCTGCTCCAGCCTAGGCACTGTCCTAGGTACTAGAATACAAAGACAAAACAGAATCTCTCACCTCAAGGAAATTACATGCTGCTGGGACAAAGTCATTTGCAAAGCAAAGATACACTAATCAAGACGTCCAGTTCTACATGCAGTAAGTAATACTGCATTTAACACAAGTTTGTGTTGGATAAATGAAAACAAGTAGAAGAATATGAATTTGCCCTGACAAGGGCTGCTGTGTAAACCTCAAAATGGAGTCAATTTGAATTATTGTGACAATCTCCTTTTTTTTTAAAACCTTTATCTTCCTTCTTAAAATAGATAAAGCAGAAAACTGGTGAGGTCTAGGCAATTAGGATTAAGTGACTTGCCTAGGAAGTATCTGAAGCTAAATTTGAATCCAGCACCTCTCACCTCCAGGCCTGGCTCTCCAGCCACTGGGCAGCGGAGCTGCCCCAACAATCAGTTCTTAGATCAAATAGCTTATTCCAAGAATAAGTTATATTAACACTGCATTTCTGGACACTCAGTACACTTCTTCTTAGCAGTAAGCTGTCCACACGCTTGACATGGGTTGCTTCTTGACATGGCATTTGCAGGGGCAAACATCCTCCTTAAGGAAGATCCTCCCCTCAAGTTATTAGCTTTAAAACTCTTTAGGGGTCCCACTGTGAAAGGCATGGTTGAATACACATTGATAAACATTTTTCCCTTAAGAGCCTTGTTTAGACCAGCAGGATCTGGTGAAGACAGCTATTATTGGTTCCCAGAATGTGCTTATCCTTGCTCTTTTGTTTTATTGCAGGAGGTGAGAGTTAGAAATGTCAGAGGTCTGAGCCCCCAAAGGCAGAAAAACTATTGTTTTAGGGGACAGATAGAGGTGCTTGGAATGAGAGGCAGTAAATGTCTACAGCTTAGGCTGTATAGCTCTCTTCTTACTAGCCTACAACCAAAGGTCTTCCCCTTCCCTCTAATTTTACCTCCCACTGCTATTCTTTCCCAAAGCAACAACAACAATAATAATAATGGGAAGAATGTCGTTTTATACAGCTCTTTAAGCTTAGTGAAACCCTTTATGTAATAAGAAGAAAGCCAAAAACATTTGAAGATAGCATTACAAGATTTTCCTAACTCTTTTTTAAAGGATGCGATGATTAGAGTACTGGAAAGAATTCTTGTCTAGAAATCAAGAGATCCAACTGAGCTCTGTCATTAATTTGCTGTGGCCTTTTTCAAATCCCTTCATTAGACCCCAGTTCCTTCATTTGTAAAAAGAGGGAACCAAAGTAGATTATCTCTCTTTCAACTACCAGATCCTAATAGACTATGTTTTGAAGAGTTAATGATCAGTCCATTGGGAGAACAGTCCTGGTGCCGGCTCCCTCACAGGATTGTTGTGAAGAAGGGATTTTACTAAGTATGAAGAGTTGAGATGGGCTTTGGCCAGGTCCTGTTTAACTCCCATTAAGTCTAGTTGCCTTTATTGGGATCAGAGTAAAGAAATACACTCCCCACCCCACCAGTAATTCAGTAGAAAGAAAAAAAAAACAGTATGTAACTCTATGGAAGCAAGAGGAGGAAAAGTCTGTAAAGTTAAGGGTAGGGAGGAACCTAAAGCTATGCAGCCTCAACTAACAGGGATCCAGGATCGTTTTAATGCCAGCTCTTCAGCAATTGCTCGAGGAGTCCTGGAGTGATGTGACGTCCCCATCCCCTCTTAATAGCAGTCTTTGGGAGAGGGTCATCAATACTCAGTCCTGGCAGAATCCTCCCATCTGTCATCCAAAGATGTATAGACTCTGCCTCCACGAGACCAGAGAAGCAAACAGAAGCTGTCAATTTTCTTTATGCATCCTAGAATGTCTGTGCAGCTATGTCTTTTGATAGTAACATGAAAAAGTGTCTGATTAGTGCAATAATGGATCCCATGAAGGAGTCATATATATTTGAATTTACACTATTTGAAGTTATAATTAAATAACTGTCACAATTGGTTCCAAATCAAAAGAAATATGTAGGGAGAATAGGTACTCTCTGAGTACTCATTCTTGCTATATCCAATACCTAGATAAACTCCTCCTAATTCTATAAATACAAACTATTAAGTAAATTTAAATGGTTTAGTAGAAAAGGTATGGTGGGCCCTGGGGTCAGGAGAGACTTGGATTCGAATCCTGCCTCTGACCCTTAATAAGTCATTACTTAGGCATTTTCTGTATCTGTCCCCTCCCCATGTCTGGAATGCTCTCCCTTTCCTGCTGGGCTACGGACCTCCCTGGCTTCCTAGTCCCACCTAAAATTTCATCTTCTAAAATATTGCCATAGGGATGGGAAAGCCAACAACACCTCCTTTTTTAAACCCTTACCTTCTGTCTTAGTATCCAAGATAGACATTGTCTAAGATGGAAGAGTGGTAAGGCTGGACAATCAGGGTCAGGGTTGAGTGCCTTCTTCAGGGTTACCCGGCTAGGAAGTGTCTGAGGCCTGATTTGAGCTCCAGTCCTTTTGACTCCAGGCCTGGGTCTCTATTCACTGTACTATCTGGCTGCTCCCCCCAAACAGCTGTTACTTCCAGTGCTTTCCCTTTCTTGATTATTTCCTACTTGCATATAGCTTGCTTTATATGTTTACATATTTTATATAAGATATAAAATATATTAGACTATTTATAATTATATAAATTTGAATATTTTATGAAATATAGTCTATAAATATGATATAATATATCGAATATATTTTATATTTTATATATTATTCACAGTATATATTATAATGCATTTATATATAAATATATGTGCATATTATATGTAAATAATATAAATAAATGATATATTTATATAATATTATTATCTGATATAAATATTGCATCATGAATATTATATATCATACAAATTATATATATAATATATTATAAATATAATATACACATTTATAATTTGGTTTTGTGTTGTAATCCCCATTAGATTCTAAGCTCCTCGAGAGCAAGTGATACCTTTTGCCACAATGCCTAGAACATA
Organism: Monodelphis domestica; assembly: GCF_027887165.1. Lineage (NCBI taxonomy): Eukaryota > Metazoa > Chordata > Mammalia > Didelphimorphia > Didelphidae > Monodelphis > Monodelphis domestica. Next base: position 260,860,386 of record NC_077233.1, read on the forward strand.
GTGTGGGTTTTAAAAAATATTTGTACCCTGGGGACTTCATTTCCTAGCATTCTTTACTCTTCCTGGAGATCCCTTGTCTTGCATCCCTGTGTTGCATCCTTGCCTGGGTTTGTTTATAAATTTGCTGAAACCCAAGCTGCAGGGGCTTTGGGGCTTTTGCTTTAGCTGGAGCATGGCAGGTGTGGGTCTCTGACTCTTTGCTCTGCTCACTCAGCTGAAGGAACCCCTTTCTCTATCACTTTGTTGTTATTAAATGCTATAAATTTAAATACTTGGAGTATTCATACATTTTTAGTCTTACAATAGTAAACTCTTATGAACTGTTGGGTGAATTGAATCTCAGTCTCCTGATCTGTAAAATAGTTGATGGGTCTAGAATCAGAGAACCTGGGTTTAAATACTGAATTTTCACTTATAATTCATGAGACCTTGGCTAAGTCACTTAACATTTCTTGACATCAGTTTCCAGGGGATAGAGGTTCGATGAGGTGATTTCTAAAGTCCCTTCTAGTTCTAATTCTATGATCCTAAAATCCTTTGGGTACACTAATAATAACCATGTCACCATCTCACAAGGTTGTTGTAGGAATCACATGAAATGATTCCATTTGCAAGTACAAGTATCCCTTCTACATCACAACTTTCCCCATCATTTTTTGGTGTATCCCAGGTTGGCATAAGAAATTAAATTGGAATTTGGGGGGAAATTTGTGGCAACCACAGACAACATATGAAGGCCAGCAAACAACACAAAAAAAGTTTAGAAACTCAGAACTGCATAAAATATATGTATAGTATTATATGACATCAACTTATTTTATCTTTTAATTCTATAAATATACACAATTTCTTTTTTAAAGTTAAATTGAGTAAAAAGGTAGTTTGTAAAAAAATAAAAGCTAGCAGACAATGTATAAAGACTAGACACGTAGATATGTCTTTAAAAGTTTAGTGACTGATAAATTCATAAAATGTATCTACTGTTATTTTTTATGTATTTTGTTATATATGTAGTAAGATCACACAGTTAGAAAATCTCTTAGGCCAGATTTGAACTGAGGAAGATGAATCTTCCTGACTCCAGGCCTGGCACTCTATCCATTGTGGCTCCTAGTTGTCTTCCCCTAAACCTAGCATAAAATAAACCCCTTGAGAGCAAGAACCTTTTCATTTTTTTGTCTCTGTGCCCTCAGCGCCAAGGACAGTGTCCTATAATAGTTAGGGTGTGGCAAATACTTGTTAAATTGAATTAAATTAAATGACTTGTCCAAGATCATACAGTAGAGGCAGGATTTGAATCTAGGTCTCTTGACACCAACCCAAGGTGTTCCTTTAATGGAGTAGAATAAAAAGATAGTAAACTGCAAGGGGTGTGGTGATTCATATTTGTTTCATATTTGTCCCCACAATTCTCCCATGTCTGAATTTATATCTCTGATTCAAACTAAGGAACAATCAAAATCAAAATACCTTTTGTCTACATGCTACCTGTCCCCACTCAAGCTGTGCAGTCCCAGGATTTGTAAACATTAGAAAAGTAAGGGAACTTAAGCAGCTCCTAGATCCACATAGATCCATCAGAAGTTCAGAAGAGGCAGAGATCTCTGGATTGACCCCAAATCCCACAATCCTATTCATATTTCAGATAACTTCCTCAATCTGATATTGTGAGTCTGCAGGGACTATAAATTTTTTGGAGGAAAGGAAAGTGAATTCCTCTGACAAAGACATATAAAGAGCTAGCACTCTCCTAAAAGAACTCACATACAATTCACTTTTATCTATTAGCTCACTTTATTTTAAGTGCTGTGGAAGCCTATTGCCTTCAAAGTATTTCCCCAGAGCAGGATGATGCAGTGGAAACAATTTTTTCTGGATTTCAAGATCAAACTTTGGCTCTGGCAATTACCTATTTCATGTATAATATTAGGGGAAACCATCTAGCCTTGCTGAACCTCAGTTTTACAGCAAGAATGGAATATAGGAACATATATTTAGAACTGGAAGAATTGTTATAGTTCATCTTATTCCAACCCTCTCATTTTATAGATGGAGGGACTGAGGCTCAGAGACATTAAGGAACTTGCCAAAAGTCACTCAGTAAGCAGCAGAACTGGAAATTGAAGCCTGGATCCTCTAACTCCAAGTTCAGTGATTTTTCTACAATAGCATGCTGCTCTATCTATATCCCACCCTCTAACATTCACTGTGCTGTGTCTTTGCTCAGGCTTGTGCCTATAATGTTCTCCCAATGCTCCAAGCCTATTTAATATCTATGAATTCTTTAAAATCCAACTCAAATGCCTCCTTCACTAGGAAGCCTTCAATGATCTCTGCTTCTCAGCAATCTCACTGAATGTAGCATGTTCTTTTGTAATTCTGTGATTCATTTAGGAGCAGCTTGGCAGTGCAGTGGATAGAGCACTGAGCTTGGAATCAAAAAGATCTGGACTCAAATCCAGCCTCAGATACTTCTCAGCTATGTGACCCTGGGCAAGTCATTTAACTCTGTATTCCTCATCTGCAGAAGGAAAGAGTAAACCATGTCAATATCCTTGCCAAGAAAACACCAAAATGGGTTAATGGGGAGTCAGGCAAAACTCAAACAACAAATTAATTTGTTATGATATATTGTGCCTTATAGTTATGAATGTTGCATCTATTATACTCTAAACTGCTTGCTACCAGGGAGCATTTCTTATTTACACTTTATTTTCCCCAGCTTTTAAGACCTTGCCCTGCACATAATAGGGACTTGACCCAAAATGGCTATTTTAGCAAACAAAGCAACAAGGTTTGAGGCATGGGAGGTTTAAGGGAAGAAGAGAGGGTTTGGAATCACTTCTGTCAGGAATGAGATAAGAAATCAATTAAAGCAGAATGAAAAGTACTGCTTTGCTGCAGTGAGGACCCAGATAAGTACATCTCTAATGTATGTGGTCAGCTTGGTTTGGTGACTTTGCTTTCTTCAATGGCAAATGGATGAGTGGAAGAGAGAAAAAATGGGAGTGATCCAAAATTGGGATCTTATTAGGGATGAGCAGAGATGTGATAACGGCACAAAGGCATTAAAATGTAGAAAATAGTGTTGAATTGAAATGATTGACTAGAAGACTGAGAGAGAAAGGGAGAAAAGAGAAATCAGAGCAAGAAAAATGAGGGTGGAGGGATTAAAGGTCATGCAGAGGGCAGCAAATAGGTTTAAGAGCAATGAGGCACGAAGACAGATGCAGTGATAGGAGCCCATGATCAGAAAGAAGTTTTTGATCCAAGAAGTGGAACGCATGTGTAAAGGTGAGTCACAGGGTATAACCATCCCTGAGAGAGGCTGATGTGGAGTGGAGGAACAGGCCATTGTCTTTGAGGAGACTGAGGAACTGGGAGACTAGGATATTTGAGAAAGCATCAGCATAAAGGTTGAAGCCCCTTATTGTACAGGCACAAGTTGGGGAGGAGAGGAAGACCAAGCCAGATGCTAAACTCTTTCAATACAAAAGAGATGCAAGATGGCAGGCAAAACCCATTATGATCTGTATGGGTAAAAAAATCCCTAAGAGTATGAACATCAGGAGCAGCTATGTAGCTTAGTGGATTGAAAGCCAGGCCTAGAGATGGGAGGTCCTGAATTCAAATTTGGCCTCAGATACTGCCTAACTATGTGACCCTGGGCAAGTCACTTTTTTCTTAATAGTGGACCTTATTTATTTATTTTTTTTTTTTACCAATTACATGTAATAACAAATTTTCATATAAGTTTTCCAAAGTTATATGATCCAAATTGCCTCCCTTCCCTCTACCCTTCCAGAACTGATAAGCAATCCAAACTAGGTTATACATGTATTATCATGCAAAACATATTTCCATGTTGTTCATTTTTATAAATGACTCATCTGATAAAACCAAAACCTCACAATATATACACAAATAAACAAGTGATAAATCATATGCTTTCATCTACCTTCTGACTCCAAGAGTTCTTTCTCTAGAGGTGGATAGCAGTCTTTATCATAAGTCCCTTAGAATTGTCCTGGATCGTTGTATTGCGGAGATTGGCCAAGTCTTTCACATTTGATCATTCCACAATATTACTGTTATTCAATATTGATTCTAAGTCTAGAAGTATGAGGTAACTTCATCAAAGCATATTATTTTTCACTTTATTTTCTTACTGTTTTTATTTGCTTATTTGTTTTATATGAGTCTCCTTTCATAATATGATCAATATGGAATTTTTTTAAAGAGTGTGAACTTCAAGGAGGAAAGGTTGCTGAGTGACAAAAGAGAGATTATGGAAGTGGGTCTATATAGCAAGTAATATACTAAGTCCCCTCCTGGTATTCCCCTTTATGTTGGGAATATAGGAATAAGTTTGGTAGTTGTAAAAGAAAGTCCAACTAGTACTACAGAAGATGACCAGAGATGCAGTATCTATCATCTAGAACAGTGATGACAAACCTTTTAGAGGTGTGGATAATGTGAAAAATGCTTTCAGGCACTCAGAGAAGGAGAAGGGAGCAGCCCTGCCTCGTGCCCCTCTAGCTTTCTAGTAATAAACTGGAAAACTTGGTGCTGTGGTGATGGTGCCCATGCCTGTAGAGGGGGTTCTGAGTGCCACCTCTGGCACATGTGCCATAGGTTCACCACCACAGATCTAGGGGAAGCAAGATTCTATACAAGTAAATGAAAGGAATAGGAGAGGAAGATGGAATAAAAGATATTTTCTATCACATTGTAACTAAAAATTAAAGTTGATACCTAAAACAAGTCCTAAGACAAAAGCAGCGAAATGGAAAATATGCAAAGATGCTTTAGTTGTTGCTGTGGTGAAAGATAATGGAGTCATGAAGACATAAAGGCAGCAAACACTCCAGCTGACCCAATACCCAGACACTTCAGATCTGAGGATAGTGGTAATTGCTTTATCTTCTCATGTTCACATATCAACTGTCACTTTCAAGCAGAGGCTTCTTCCCAGATATTTTTGGCCCCAAGGTCATCACATCCCATGCAGAAGGGGAAATGGGAAAGGGGAGGTTTGGATTTGGACTAACTAGTATTTTCTTGAAGATAAATAAGTATTAAACTCGAAAGTTTGCAAAACATTTTAAAAGTAATATTATTTTATGCTTACAACAATCCTGGAAAGTAGGTGCTATTATTATCCCCATTAAAGATGAATAGGTTGAATGTACAGTTGGAAAATCTTGAACCCCAGGAATATGTTCCCCAGAATTCCTTCTGTATTTCCCAGCATCCTTTTCCCTTCGTTTACATGCATCTTTAGGTGATTGTTTATAACTTTCTGTAGCTCCTCCCTCTTTCTCTTCTTTCTCAAGATTGCGGGGGAGTTGGAAAGAGTTTTGCTTTAGCTTTTTATTTCAAATTGTTACTAATAAATCTTATAAATATAATGCTTGAGTTATTGTATATTAATTTTAATTCTCACGTAACTCAGAAAAAAGGTTAAGTACATTGCCTAGAGTCACACAGTTAGCATTTGAGGCTGAATTTGAACTCCAGTCTTCCTGACTCCAAAGTCCAATAATTTATCCATTTCAACATTCTGTTTAGCATCATTCATTAACCTAGAGATCCATTCAGGGTTAGATTTACTCTGGAAAATAGGAGCAATGCCATTTGCATTACTTATCCTTTGGGTTGATTTATGAGGCAAATATTTTGTCAAACTTAAAAGAAACTAAAAATCTGAGCTATTGTCTCTTAACTCATGCACTTTGGTTGAGTTTCTGCTTCGTTTTTTTTCCCCTTTTCTCCCCAATATTCAGCCTAGTCCTGTAAAATGAGTTTTCTCCTATGTTTGCACATTCTGATCAGAGTAAAATGCAGACACAAACGTCACTTCTTCTGTCTCTTTGGGAGCCTCAAGAAATGTTTAAACAATCAGCCAGGTTCCCTTGCTTCTGAGCTCTGGGCAATGGCCCAGAACCTAATGGGAAGGAGGTTTCCAATTCTGCTCATGAAAATTCCGAACTTTGTACATATTTGTTGGCATGTCGTTTCTTTCATTAGATGCTAAGTTCCTTGAGGGCCAGAATCTTTTGCTTCATTTTGAATCCGCCTCGCTCAGCACCATGCCTGGTACGTAGAAGCTGCTTAATAAATGGTGGTTGAGTGATTGATAGAAAAGGCAATGATCTGGGAGCTAGGTGATGGAGGTTTTCATCATGGCTCTACCAGCCAGTTGTATAACGCTGGGGCAAGTAAGCAAACCTCTCTCCTCTTTAACATTCAGCTATCTTCCCCTACAAAGGGCTAGATATTCATAGACTTTTAGACCTAGGAGGGATGCTAGGAGAGGTCCAACACCCTCATTTTAAAGATGAGTAAAGTAAAGCCCAGAAATATAAAGTATATTGCCCAAGGCCAGCTAGTCAATGGTCTCTAAGCTAAATATGGGTGTTGTAGTGAGTAGAGTGTTGAACCTGGAAGGTTTAGGAAGACCTGAGTTCAAATCCTGAATCAAACAATTATTAGCTATAAGTCCCTGGGCAAATCACTCAACCTTTGTCTACCTCAGTTTCCTTATCCTTGAATTGGAAAGAATAATAGCACTTGCCTTTAAGGTTTGTGGAAATAGAATTAGGGGACATGTATAAAGCACTTTGCAAATCTCAAAGCTTTATATAAATGCTAGCTAAAATGCCTTTTAGATCAAAATCCAATGGTTCTGTATCCTAAATTCATTCTGTTCTATAATTAGAATGATAGAGTCTCAGAACCTGAAAGGCTTTTAATCTAACACCACTCCTCCAAAGTACAAATTCTCTCAATAATAAATGCCTAGTAAGAGTTCATTCATATCCAGGGTCTTACTTCCCTCCAGGGAACTTACTACCTACAGAAACAGCATCCTTGATTGCTAAATAGCCCTAACTACTATGGAGTTCCTCCTTATACAGAACTGAAACCTGCTTCCCTGGAATCACCTCCTCCCCCACCATTCTCCTGTAGTTCTTTGAGGACACCTGCTTTTAAACTATCTAACAAGGTTGCAGCTATGTGGCATAGTGGCTAGAGCACCAGAACTAGAGTTCAGAGGACCTGGGTTCAAATCTATCCTCAGATACTTCCTAGTTGTGTAACTGAACAAACCACAACTCCGATTGCCTAGCCCTTGCTGCTCTTTTGTCTTAGAATTAATATGACGACAGGAGGTAAGGATTTCAAAGTAAAACAAAATAATGAGAGTGGTATACTATTTCAGTGTGTCAGCGACAGAGGAAAGAGGCTACTATTTCCTCCCAAGCAAGAGAACTGATAAGAAATGATGGGAGGATATAAAAGTCTAGGAAGAACAGCTGCTCTTTGGTGGGCATCAGTATTTTCTCTAGTTCTATTTCATAGGATCATAACTGTGGAGTTGGAAGGGACTTCCTAGGTTCATTGAGTCCAACCCTTTTTATCTTACAGATAAGCAAACACAGGCCCAGAGGGAGTTTAGTGGCTTACCCAAGGTGGCTCAGTTAGCAGAAGCAGAACTGGAATTTGGACTCACTTCCTCTGTATCTAAACACAATACTTTCCACTTTTCTTTGACCTTTCTTCGATTGATGGAGAAACTTTTCCGTCATCAAACTTTGCCAACTGTGTGTATGGCATGAGGAGTTGGTGATAACACAGAGTGAAGTTTCCAGATTTTCTGAGTGGGGGGCAATGAGTCAGAGAGAGGAGAAATGCCCCTCTTGGTATCATATGAATATCTTTGACATAAATATCAAGTATTTGGATCTTTGTCCCTTTTGAATTTGTCTGCCAGGCTTGAGCAACTCTCAGTATCTCTGGATTTCACTTTTTGCATCTGTAAAATGAACGGATTAGACTAGACAACCTCTGGCTATAAGCAGCTAGGCAGTACAGGGAATAGAGTGATGGCCCTGGATTCAGGAAGTCCTGAGTTCAAATCTTGCTTCAGACACTTACTACTTTTGTTCTCCTAGTTATTTATTCATTGTCTCCATTTCCTCAACTTTAAGATGGAAACAATAAGTGCATCTAACAGGGTTGGTGTAAGGAGCAAATAAAATCATATTTAAGGAGTGCCTGGCATATAATAGGTGATTAATAAATACTCATTCCCTGCCCATCAATTGCAGAATCAAATTATGACATATGACCGTGAGGGAATACTGCTGTGCAGTAAGAAATGACAAGCAGGTTAATTTGTTTAAAACCATAGAAAGACCTAAACAAATTAATGAAAAGTGAAATGAGCAGGGCCAAGAGAACATTATATACAGCAACAGAACTATTATTTGAAGAGGAGCAGTTAAATATGACCTTCTGAGGTCTTACTTACTTACTTACATACTTACATACTTCTGGCTATGTGTCCCTGGGCAAGTAGTTTAACCCCAATGGCCTAGCCCTTACTGCTCTTCTGCCTTGGAACCAACACTAAGTATCAGTTCTAAGACTGAAGGCAACAGTTTATCCAGAGAGAGGGTGTCTCCGAACAACTGTGAATGTCCACCTCCAGAAAAAGAACTGATAAATAGAAACATACACGATACAGTAGATACATCAAACGATACCTTCCTAGTACAAGGAGAGGGAGAGAGGGAGACATATGGGAAAACAAAGTTAAACTGGAAAAAATAAATGTTCATTCCCTTTCCTCCCTCTAATGTCGCTTCCAACTTTAAGAAAATGGCCCTATGAAATAAACATTTTCTAGCTCCTTTTCCTCATTAAAGCTGAAACAAGGCATTTGTGAGCCCTAGGCAAGATTCTAAAATTCTTGAACCTTTACTAATACATGTGACTTGACTGATCACAAAATAAAAATCTGTATGCCATAAAGAATAGAATTTTATGGAATTAGAAATGTGTATTTATTAAAAGCAATATCGCAAGAGGCAGCTGGGTAGCTCAGTGTATTGAGAGCTAGATCTAGAGATGGGAGGTCCTAGGTTCAAATCTGGCCTCACAAACTTCCCAGCTGTGTGACCCTGGGCAAGTCACTTAACCCCCATTGCCTAGCCCTTACCACTCTTCTGTCTTGGAATCAATACACAGTATTCCAAGACAGAAGGTAAGGGTTTATATTTTTTTAATTTATTTTTTATTTAATTTTTTATTTAATTAATTAAAGCTATATCATAATAACAAAATAACAATAGGTGCCCCTTCTGATAATACCCTGATGTCATACATCTGTCCTTCTACTTTATTTTCTTCTTTCTGTAGAGGACACCAGCACTTTCTAGTCAACCAGATTCACAGCCTCAGAGTCAACTTCAACTCTTCTCTCTTCTTCATCTTCCCAACCATTTAAGTGAGTTGCTAACCCTTGTCAATTTTATCTACACAATTCATCTTACTTCCTTCTCTATCTCTCCTTTCACATAGTCTCCCACCCTAATACAGGCCTTCAACCTACCCCCCATCAAGGCTAATGATATTGCCTACTAATTAGCCTCTCTGATTCTAGTCTCTCCTACCTCCCATCTATTCTCCACACAACTGCTAAATTTACATTCCTAAATAACAAATCTAAAAATGTAAATTTCTGATCAATATACTACATTGGCTTACCTTTGCCTCTAAGGTAATATAAAAATACTTAGCATTTCATACCCTCATATGTGGCTCTAACTCAGTTTTCCAGACTTATTTATGATGACCATCCTTTAGTAGTAGTCTCTCAGTAACCGAGGATGACGATTGTCTTTGTGCGCTTTCATCTGTGATGTACATGAGTGTGCACAAAAACACTTGTGCGTGAAGGAGATTTAAGTGGAAAAGTCGATGCACAGAGACAGTCCCACTCTCTCGGCGTTGGAAGCCTGGGTCCAATGGCACGAAAAGGCGTTACACCTGGAGACTTCCTTAGCTGCATTGGATGGCCATGTTGTCTTTTGTGCTCCAACACGCCCTAAGCACTCCACAGTGCCTTACTGCGTCGCCATCTCAGCCGTTGAACCTTCTTATTGGTTTCTTCCGCCTGTTCGGCCAAAGCAGTCTTCATATGCTGGGTGAGCAAAGCCCTGGTTCACCAGGGGTCAACGACCCGATGGCTACCCTCACAAGGTTTAGCCAGCCTATCGAAGCCCAGGTATGGCCGCTGCCACATGCTAGCAGCTACTTGGAGCCACAAGTGAGAGCTGGGTGTCAGGTGGGGGGGTCACAGGCTAAAGAGCTGCCCTAGGAGGGCATGACAAGCCCTCCATACCAGAGATACTACCCCTCCCTGAGCACCCCATACACCCCTGACCATACTTTACCACTCAGCATTCCAGCAAAACTGATCTATTTTCCATTCTGTATGTGTAAGAGTATGCTAGTATATATTTAACAACCAGTTCTGAAGAGAGGGAAAAAATGGAAATGTACAAGGATATACTTTTAAGTTTAATCTGCATTGTTAACACTTTCTCCACTGTTTCCTTAAGTCTATACTATCAACAAAACAAAAAACAAAAAAAAATCCTAATTTGTACCCTTTGATTTTGGAATCATAAATCATCACATTGAAAATTTAACAATAGACTCTGCTCCAACAGACTCCAGTACCCCTACCTATTCAGAAATATTGAATCTACTGATTCTATGCTTTGCTTAGTTTATCCTCCATTCCTGGAATGCTCTCCCTTCTCATGTCTACCTCTTGAAATCTCTAGTGCTATTTAAGGCTTAGTACAAGTAGCACTTGGGGGCAGACCTAGGGAGACCTTTTTCAATCCCCCTAAATGTTAGCACTCTCTTCAAGTTACTTTTTATTCACTCTATATATGTCTCTGTTTTTGCATTTCCTTAGTTGTGTATATTTTGTTACTCATTCCCAATAGAATTTAAGTATCTTGAAGACAGCAATCATTTTCATTTTTTATCTTGTACTTCTAGTTTCTATCCCAATTCCTCCTGTCTGACTCTTTGTGATGACATTTGGGGTTTTCATGGCAAAGATACTGAAATAATTAGCCATTTCCTTCTTCAGCTCATTTTACAGATGAGGTAACTGAGACAAGTAGGGTTCAATGACTTGCCCAGGGTCACCACACCACACTAGGAAATGTCCAAGCTCAGATTTGAACTGGGGAAGATGAGTCTTTCTGACTCCAGACCTTCTGACGTCTGGCCCCCGGTAGGTCTTAGGGGATGCTTGTTCAAGTGAATTGAATTGATTTCATTGGTGTAGGGACATCTAGTGAGATGTCCTACTACTAACTAAGAACAGAACCTAATCATCTTATTTGGACTGAAGTCAAATATACAATAAGATCCACCCAAATTGAGATCCAGTGATGCTTACAAATGTGATTAGCCAGAATAAAAGAGTGAAGTGGTAAAATGCAATCGGTTGAAATCAGTTCACATTTTTTAACATATTTATAAAGGGCAAATGGGGGGAAACCCTCTAAAGTTCTTTAAAAGTGACAAGCCTTATCTTCCTTCTTTTCTTGCTCTTTCAATTCAGTTTTTAAAAATCATTTCCTAAACTGTGCTTTCTAATGCACCATGGTAAGCACAGTACACTTACAAAGACAATTTGGGAAGAAGAAGGCGGAGGAGGAGAAGGAAGGAGGAGAAGGAGAAGGAGGAAGAACAAGAACAAGATTAAATTAAATTAAACTAGAAAAAAAAAGAAGCTTGAACTTGGTTTATTCCTCACATTGATGCTGCCTCTGTTCCTCAGCTTCACCTCAGGGAATTTCACTGCTTGGTTTATTTCACTCCTTATACAATAGATGATTTTTCATCTCTAAAATTACTTGTCACTGTATATCACTGACATCAGACATGAAATCCTAAATTTAGTTATAGCTAAGTTGTCCCTCACATGTATTGTTGTGTGACTCTAAAAGAAGCAGAATAAACATCTCTAGCTTCTCTCTCCTTTCTTCTCCAATGGTGACTTAATTCTTGCCTGGAGGGGAAGCAGAAAGTTGGGGCCAGAAACTGGACCACTCTGCTCTTCTGAGTGAAAAAAAAGTGAGGCAGGTAAGCAGGCTAGATTTACCTGCTCCATGAAATTTTTTAATTAACTCATTAATTTGTTTGTTACATTAAAATTCCCAGTATCTCCCTCCTTCCCCCCTCACTAGAGAAAGCATCTTTTGCCCAAAGATGTGTCTATATAAACTCTATCTTACTGATTTTTATTTATCAGTTCATTCCCTGGAGGCAGACATACACAAATTATTCTTCAAACAATATTTCTCTTGTTGTATATGACATTCTCTTGGTTCTGTTCATTTTGCTCTTCATAATTTCCTGTAGGTCTCTCCATGGTTTTTTTAATCTACTCATCAATTCTTAGGATGCAGCTGTATTCCATCACAATCACATGCCACAGTGTTGTTATGCTAGGGTTCAAGCTAAATTTAATGGAAACTGATTTTTCCAATCATGTCCAGCATCATCCCAGAGTCTGAGGTGGGGTGGTCATCATCCATCTTCTGGAAGCCAGAAATGTCCAAAGCTAATGAAAAGCCTGATGAGACAGGAGAACTCCTCTCTCCCACCCTGGGCAACTCTGCCCTAACACATTCAGGCATGCATGGAGCTCCACCACTGAGGAGAGGATCTCATACCAATGGGTTCGGAACTGCATACGAAAAATTGCTTTGAGCATTCCATTAATTATTGTAAAGGTCTCCCCAGGCTCTCTTTGGATTTGGAATAGCCTTATCTACACACGAAAGGCATGAATGTGATTTGACTTTGCCCCTTGGGCTTAGCTTTGTCTAGGTGACTTTCTTCATCCACTCTTCTACAAGGTTTAGCAGAAAGGATTTGGGATTGAGAAGCTAAGGGACCCAGCATCTCCACTGTTTCAGCAGTGATAAGCCAGAAAACCCTTACTTGGATGATGATTGTCTAGACTTTGGAGATTAAGAGGAACAAAATATTCACCATAAAGTAAATGAAGGATGCTCACGAAGGCTCAAGCCCAGTAACCGGGAAAGCAAGCTCAAAAATATAAGCTTGAGTTTTAGAGGGTCACCTACTTAGCTAGGGCAATCTCTGCTCTATAGAGGTTGGCACCTGAGGGGAAAAAATCTTTGGCTGGAGATGAAAGCTTTGGAAACAATATTCTGAAGGTTATTCATCTGGTCACTATTGGGGAAAAAGTGAAAAAAAAATCTTTCCTCCCCCTCCCCCCACCTATGAAAGATTTTGTTGGTCCATGACTAGCAAGACTGCATTTCTTAAGAAGCTTCTTATTTTGAATTAAAAGAGCATAGCAGGGCCCAGTCAGAACTACATTATTTACCCTATAGTGTCCGCCTATAGAGAGAACTGTCTTTCGTCCTTTGGTTTTGTTTTGTTTTTCAAAGGACCCACAATTTTGTGAGATGATACCTGGATTTGCCTGTGAATTGAATTTAAGTGAGGCAGAAGTGTACAAAGTCAGCCTTCACTCTCTCATCCAGAGTCATCAGAGTCCACTGTTGAGACAAAAACCAGGATGACTGGCAGTAGTCTGGGATGCCGTGGATGACTTTGTCTTCTTCAACGTCTAACCAGACTCTTGAGTGCTCCACAGTCCCTGCTTGTCACCTTGATGGCCACAGGAACAAATGATTGTCATCTGCCTATTCCTCCCAGGAAAGTCTTCACAGGCTTGAGGTAGAATCCCCCTAACTCATCCACAGGTTTGAGGACTATTGGTTACCCGCAATCTGGTTTGGTCCATCTGCTGGGATGATTCTTGAAGGCAATAGTTGGGTGGAGGTGGATGCCAAAGGTGGACGAGCTTGGCCAGTCCTTGCACCAGAGTTGCTGGGCAGCTAGGTGGCACCATAGTGCCCAGAACACTGACCCTCACACCAGAAGGGCCAATCCTCCCTGAACACCCCATCCATCCAAGAGGATACTATAAATGTAGGAGAGCAGTATCCAGCAGAGACTATATATCTAGTGGGATGGTGTCTGATGGAGTATTTGAGTGAAGATTAACAGGAACACTCTTAGCAGGAGAAGCACAAAATATCCTCAGTGCTGCTTCTTAGGAGCCTGAATTGCTCTTCCATGCATGTGCCCTGAAAACACGTGTTCCCAATATGCATGCCCCCCTACCTGGGTGATTTGGCCATAGGTATCTCTATGTGGGACACTCCAGGCATATCCCTGTGGATTTCCTCTCTTTTCATTAAGGGTGTATGTATTTGTTGGGGAAAGTGTACCTCGAGTTTGTGGAGGAGATGTTTTATTATATTTTCCCCATGTCATTTAATTAAATACTTTTCCCTTTCACTAATGTGTCCTTGGAATGGTTACTAAAGGTATGCATTGGTGGGAGTTTATAAGACATAATTTGAGTGGATACTTGTCTGAGTCACTCTTCCAAATATAGCACCAGGGATCACTCAAAATGAAAGGGTTCAAACAAACCATCCATTGAATAAACATATATTTAAACACTCCATACCGAAAGCAATTCACAAGGCAATGAAAATGAAGTTCAGAAATATGAAAGTGAATAAAAGCTGCTAGCACATAATTTTAAAGTGGTCAACAAGGAAGTGCCCAAATGATCTCAGACCGTCACTCCAAAATGCTAAAAACAATCTCTATTTTCCTTTCCCAGAGGGTTCACAGCTAGGCCCCAGATCAATCTGCTGGGGGACAGACTTAGCCTCCATTGCTTCAGGTCTAGACTACTGTTTCCTGGTTCAAAACAATGCCCTTTGGAGTTGTGGAAGTATGGCAGTTTAATTTACATTTCTGAAATCCCACCTGAATCCTAACCTAATCTCTAGAACCAGTAACATAGGTAACCAATATCACAGACATCAGTATAACAGCCCCCTCCCTCATTCCTTCCTGAAACTCCAAGGGGTCCTATCAAAATGGGGGAAAAGAGTAGGAACCCATGTTCCAGGGAATGATTGCTTTTCCATCATCCTGCTTCTTCTATCACTATTACCCTAAAGGCCAGGGCATCGTAGCTTTCTCTATTATCTTGCTGCTATTGGCACTAGCCAAATACCACTGTCCTCATCATTGACTGGGCTCCTGAGGTCCAACCATCCTCTATAACTCTTTCAGAGAAGTTGAATCAACTTCCACTCTTGTCACCACTTGTCTTGTTACTAATTCTCTATCTGATGCAATGGATCACCAAGAGATGGAGGGTTCAAAGAAACAATTCTTTTACTAAAAATATTCACCTAATCCAAGGTAGAAGAAATTCCCAAGATGGTTAAAGTCTGGTCAGGAAGATGAAAACAAACAAGAGTTGTTAGTAAGGAGATAAAAAGCTCTCTGCAAGGAAGTTGCTAACTCTTGAAAACTCTATCCCTAAAGTCCTAAAAATTTCCCTCGTAGTCTTCCTCTCCAAAGGACTAAGACCAGATTCCAGTAATGTATCTGTTCTTTTATGTGTCAACTTCTTCCCAAAGTATTTCTCTCCTTCTAAGGATCCCTTCCTGTAGAGATCATTGAACCATGTGCCTTCATTCAAATTTGGAAGCCAAATGAAGAACTCTACTCCTGGGCTCAAACCCCAACACCACATCCTCTCCCTTCCCCTACCCCTTGCCAACAAAGAGAGTTAAGTAATTATTCTCTTTACCAAGGAACAGTCTTGTGGAAATATCCAGACCTGAATCTATTCCTTTCCCTGCCTCCCCTGAAAATTAAAGAAAGTTTGTCTTCATGGTTGTTTACTCTTTCTTCTTCCATCTCATCCTAGAATAGGTCAGCCTCAATGCCTCCAAAATGTACAATGACAAAGGGACACTCTAGTGGAAGGCTCAGCAATCTAAGAGTAGAACAACACTGACTCAATGGCAAGAAAAAGCATCGCTTCCCAATGCATCAGTCACTGTCTCTATATCTTCCACTGAAAACTACTCTTGTTTCTGCCATTGTCCCTTTCTTTGGAGAGTTGTATAGGATTAACATGGCCCTTAACAAAGGTCTTCTTCTCTAATAGGATATAGTATATGACATCTCATGTCCTTTTTCATCCTAGCAACCCTTGTTTTCCTAGCAATGCCTATGGGTGCTTTCTGTCATTTACCTTTGGCTTACAGCAGTCTAGGAAAAGAAGATATTTCCTACCCATGCTATGTCTGCTATAGTGTTCTTGAGCACCTCCTCTCCCCATAAAGGGGCAGAATGGGAGGGGAAGAATAGGAAAGATAGATTATTTGCCAGTATTCATGTTGTTGGTATTGAAATAACTGTAATTGAATGATATACTGGGATGAACTTTGTAATTGGTTTCTCTAAATTATCTTAGACTGGTCCTCTAATAACAATCATGGACTCTCACCAGGTATGTAATCAAAGCACTTCATCTTGGAAGAACATATCAGAGCTTTTATTCTCCCGTAATAGGATATGAGAATTAAGGTGGTCCTTTTTAAAGGAAAAAACACATATCTCTAATTTTTAGTTCTTAATAAGAAGTTCCATGTTTTTAGTCAAGAATTTCCTCTGCCAAAAAGATCTACACTTTCTTCCAACTCCAAGTCTTAGAGCAATTGCCTAGAGCCCCAAGAAGTTGAGTGCCTTACTCAGAGTCACACAGCAAGTATATGTCAGAGGCAAAATTTAGAAGATCGTAAATTTAGAGCCAGAAGAGATCTCAGAATCCATCCAGTGCTCTCCTTTCAGTTTATACACAAAGGAAATAATATTCTTGCTTTGGCCAGGATCACAGAGATAGTGAGCAATAGATGTGAAAATTAAACCATGGTCCTCTAACTCCACTCATAATGCTTTCCACTACACTGCCCAGGTCTTCCTGATACAAAGGCTAGCTCTCTTTTCACTAAGCTATATTGCCTCTCAATCTATTCCTATTCAATTTCATCTCATTAGATCTGTCCACTTGTTGAGATCTTTTAGAGCTTGATTCTGTCACTCTGTCTTTTCTATCCAAGATTTATACCATGCACAAATTGATTGTCATCTATGTCTATCCAAGCCATTGATTAAAATGTTGAACAGAATTGGACCTGTAGTGTGCCTCCCTCTTGCTCAGCATCCATTCACAAATCAACACTCTTGGGATCTACTTATTCAAACAGAAGCAAATCAATTGTAAGCACATTGTCATTCAACTGGCTTCTCTTAATCTTGTTCACTAGTTTGGAAAACATTTTTTTCAAAAGCTTTCCTGAAGTCTAGAGACACTATATCAATAGGATTTAATTGATCTAACAACCTAGAAACTGTGAAAAAATGAAATGAGATTAGTCTGTCATAATGTGGTCTTCATGAACTCATCATAGGTCCTGGTGATCACTTAAATTTGAAAATACTCACTAACCCAACTATTTAGTAATCCACTTAGTTAGGGGGTGCCCTAGAATTTACCAGCTTGTGTCAGCACAATCCATTTCTTCACCTTCTGGAAAAATCAAAAGGCATTATCCATCATCAACTTCTTTGTTGCATGCCTTCCATTCTACATGATTCCTCAGAAGGACTTATGAGAAAGAACTCTATTCACATCCAGAGAAAGAACTATAGAAGAAGAAACACAGAAGAGAAACAACTACTTGATCACATGGTCGATGGGGATATGATTGGGGATGTAGACTCTAAGGGATCACCATAGTGCAAATATTATGAATATAGAAATAGGTCTTCATCAATGACACATGTAAAACCCAGTGGAATTGCTCATTGGCTATGGGTGGGGAGGAGGAGAGGGAAAGAATGTGAATCTTGTAACCATGGGAAAATATTCTAAATTAATTAATTAAATAAAAATTTTCAATTAAAAATTTAAAAATACATGATTCCTCAGAGGTCAATGAGCAATAGCACCAGCGAGTTCTTTTAATGCCTTGGGTTGTCTAGGATAGACTAACTAGATAATCTAGGATAACTAACTAGAATTCATTTAAGTCAGCAAGGTGATGACTTACTTGTTCATCACTTAAATTGGGCAGTAATCTTTTCTAAATTTTTGTTCTCTGAGTATAAGGTTCATTCACTTTGATAGAGATAACAGAAGCAAATTAGAAGTTGTCTTTCTGTCTTGTTTTCAGCCATTATCTTCTCAGATACTCCAAGTTGTTGGCCATCTTTGCCTTGTTGCTCTTGCCTTCAATACAGATATCAGGGCAGGGCCTGGACCTGTGATTCCAATGGTATAGTAAGTCAGACAGTCAGTCAATAAGCAGTTATTAAACAAATGTAATCTAGATAATCATCCAGCAAAAGAGGCTGAGAGATTAGACAGGAAAGAGTAAGAAGCAAAAGAGAGAAGGGTCACAAAAACCTAGAAAGAGGATATCAAGGAGAAGAGAGTGATCAACAAAATCGAAAGCTACATATAAGTTCAAATAGGAAGAGGATGGAAGAAAAGCCCCTGAATTAGGTGATTAAGAGATCATTTTTACCTTAGGAGAAAGAGGTTTTGGTTGAGTGATGAGTTGGGAAACCAAACTGTAGAGAGTAAAGAAAAATATAAGAAGAAAGGAAATTGGGGGGGGGGGGGACTATTGTAGATGCCCTTCTCAAAATGTTTAACCACAAAAGGGAGAACAGATATGTCATGATAGCTGGAAAGCATGAAATGGTCAATTAAATGAGGAAATTCCCTTTACCAATACAAGTCAACATCTTCACTGCAACACTTGCAGTCTTAGAGTATTCCCCTGAGCACTGAAAAGTTAATGACTTGCCCAGGACCACCTAGTCAATTCATTTCAAGAATTGAATCCAGGTTCTGAGGCTGGTTCCCTATTCACTATGCCACACACATTAAAAAAAATTGTTATATTTGCATTGATCACAAGTCTTGGCTTTCATGAGGCTACTAAAAACAATTAGCATCCCTAATTATTCTTGTAGGACCATGTCACTCTTTTGTGATAACTGATGTATGTATATATATATATATATATGTATGTATATATGCATCACTTTACATGCATGACACATTGGAGGGGTCAGGGTTACATCAATGCCTGACCCCCATTCAACAGCAAGGACACCATTCAACACTAGAAGGTGTTCTTTGAGAACCACCAAGCCCTCTGTGCCTCTACCTGTCACTGGTGACCCTTTGCCATTCACTCTGTGGGTGATGATGATGTTTTCTTAGCTGGTCTAGGGGTTGGTGTGGTTAATCAAAATCAGATTGTTAACTCCTAGCCACCACCCTTTTTAAGGAAACTCTTCCCTTTCAATCCTTACCTTGCTAGATTTCCACTAAATCTCTGGTAATAGTGGGCGAATATACAGAATGTTAAAAATGAATGAAGGCAACTTAGCATGAGTGCATCCAGTACACATACTCCCCAGTCTGCGATCCTTCTTTAGGCTCCACATCAATCCCCCAGTGATAGATGGGCCCAAAAGCTCGTGAGTTAGGTCCTTTCCATCCATCATTCCCAGGAGGGAACTGGCAAAGTCGTCATTAGCCCAGGGCTTTTCACTAATGACAATTCCTCCACACTAGATCAGTTTCTATTGACGGAATATAAGAATTCAGAGTTCTCTGCAGCTCTTTCCCAAGGGTAATCTGACATTAAGCATGATTTCACTTTCAAATGGCCACATGTCTGCCTCTTAATCAGTGTTTCAAATGTGCCTTTAATTGTGTCTCTCTCCCTTTCACATCAGGCAAGTCTAAGGGAGTTTTCCCATGGGGACAAACACTTCCTGGCAACCTCAGCTCTGCTAAAGCAATCAGAAGAAAAGCACTAATTTCTGTTAATGGGTTTCTGGGCCCTTTTCTCCTCTTCCATTCACCTTCAAAAGTCCTTGTGATTACCAGTTATCTTAAGTCTCTCCCTGAATTTGTCTTCCCACCTCTAAGCCCAAATTAAGTTTGTGAAAGTAACAATCAATAAACATGCATTAAGTGCCTACTATGTGCCAGGAACTGTGCCAAGCTGCTTCAGAGATTGTGCTAGGGCCACTGCAAATTTCTACCTATGATCGTAGAGTCATAATTTGGAAGTAGAAGGGAACTTAAAAGTCATTAAATCAAACCTCATTATATAGCTGAGGAAGCAGAGATGTAAAGAGTTAGGTGACTTGCTCAGGGTTCTAGGCAGTATTTTAATTCAGGCATTCCTAACTCCAAGTGCTATGACCTCTTCATGACACCATGTTGCCTACAAACATTTGCTTACAAAGTAGGTAACAATTCTATGAGGATGTTGTTGTTATTGAGCCCTGTCTGAGTCTTCATGACCTCCTGGACCATAGCTACCAATGGGATTTACTGAGCAAGGATACAGAAGTGTCTTGCCATTTCCTTCTCCAGTGGACTCAGTGGATCCTCTTGTCAGGGGTAAGTGACTTGCCCAGGATCACACAGCCACTAAATTTATGAAGTCAAATTTGAACTCAGGACTTTCTATCTCAAGTCCAGTACTCTATTCGCTGAACTTAGCTGCCTCCTTATGAGGATAGCATTAGAGATGTTATTATCAAATGAGATAAAAATATAAATCTCTTTACAAATCTTAAGGTAATATATAAATATGAGCTATTATTATTGTTTCCATTATTATCACTCTCACCTCATTCTTTTATCTCTTTTTATTTTGATCTTCTACTTATTATCATTCTCATTTTTACATATGAGGAAGCCAAGGCTCAGAGAGATTAACTGTTTCCCCCATTGTGGCATAGCTATCAAGTGTTGGAAGCAGATTTTAGACTCACGTCTTTCTGACTCCAAGCTTAAGACTCTGACCACATTGGCTTGTATATTAATTCTCTGTGTCCTGTCCTTATTTATACATATATATATATATATATATATATATATATATTTATTTATACATACATATATATCTCTTTTCGATCTGAGCTCATTAAAGACTTCTTCATGTCAATATATCAGTTTATTTAGATTTTTATTTTTTATTCCTCATTAGAATTATTCATAGAAATTTCATTAAAATTCTGGTTTCCCAAAGTCTCCTATCTCTTTTGAAGCAACTTCAGATCTCAGGACATGACTATCTTTTCTATGGAGTTTTTCAAATCTATCCCCCTGAAATCTAACATACCTATTGGACTCTTCCCAATATTTCTCTAGATATTCATTCTTCCTTCCTCTCCATTCTCCTCTATTTTTCTCTTTCTCCAACTTCTTTTTCCAATTCCTTTTTGATCTCTGTTTTCAATCTCTCTATTTCACCTTCTTTTTCTCTACTTGAATTTCTCTCTTCTTCCTCCTACATTAAAGCATGAGATCTTCTCTTGCCCCAACCCAACAAACTAGGTGATGACATGATTCTCATTACTTATGCTCCACGTACATTAAGGAATTTTCCTTAAAGTCTATATCTATAGACCATAATCAGGTAAATTGCAGGAACTCCACATGAGGGGGGAAATGAAGATATACACAGTTTTTGAAGTCACAGATTAAGAAACAGATTTTTGGTATTTGTTAATATTTATATTATATCAAATATTCATGTACTAAATAAGATCTATTTTTATTTTATAAATAATTGCATGAGAAAATGTGTCTTCTATTAATTTAACAAATTTTCATTCTCTGTTTTGTTCAGAGCATTGCCTAGGTACCTGAGGGAGGTACAAAGTTCAAATAAGATGATGAATCATTTACAAGAAATAATCTTGAAACAGAAAAAAATTCACATAGAATTGAAATGAGGGACTAGAAAAAATCTATTTTGACTACGTTGGATGCAGAAAAGCAGGGGTGGTGATCATAATATCAGAGAAGGCTATGCTAAAAATAGATATGATAAACAAAGATAATTAGGGAAATTATATTACTTAAAGAACCACAGATAAATCAATATGGATATTTATTAAATATACCAAATAGCATAGGATCAAAATACTTTTTTTAAAGTTTCATATTCCCTAAGATCTAGACAAATCTAATTTTAAAAGATAAGCAAAAGCAAAAGTGTGGCAAAATGAGAGATGGTTTTCTGTCACAAACCCAACTGTAGGGAGGAATGGACAATTTATCTCATCTTCATCACTTCTTAAATGTCTTCAAAATAGGAATTACGTTTAAGAAATTAGGCAATTTCACTCTCCATAGTACAATGATCTAGGACAATTCTAAAGGACTTATGAAAGGAATGCTATCCATCTCCAGATAATGAACTGTTGGAGTCAGAAGGATGCAGATTAAAGCATACTATCTTTAAGATATTTATGGTTTTATTTTGGAGTTTCAGTTTTGGATGCATGTGCTCATACAACAATGACCAATATGAAAGTGTCTTTTGCATGATAATACATGTATGGCCCAGATGAAATTGTTTACCATCTCCAAGTAGGGAGAGGGAAGGCAGAGAGGGAGATGAATCAGATTTTATCATTTTGGAAAACATATGTTGAAAGGCATTATTACATTCAATTAAGAAAATAAGATATCTTTGAATTTAAAAAAAAGAAAAGAAATTTAGCAATTTCAACTGTATCCATGATCTAAGATACTAAAAACATTAATGAGGTAAAATATCTGATGAACTAACAACTAACAGCAGAAAAGTCTAATCTCTAATCTGAAGCACTAATTCAGTACACCCTTCTCCAACAATTATGATGATCTGACAGGGCTATACAAAACTCTATGCCATATAAAACCAAAAGGCAGATGCCTCTTTTGGCTAGGACAGCAGCATGACAGCACTCTGTGCTATAATAAATACTCAGTCAGAGAACTGAGGGGCAGAGGGAACCAGAACAAGATGCCAGCGTATGTAAGAAAGAGAATTGGCATCTAACTGGTTCTAGTTTTGTCCCACTAAAACTCACTTGGGACAGAGATCAAGGCCAGTGAAGTATAAATTCCCCAGCATAAGAGGAGGCTATCAGCCTTGAATTTTTATCTCCTGAGGTAATTGCCCAAAAGGGCAGGAGCTGGAAAGTGAACAACAGAAGAAATAAAAGGGGAAAAATACTGAAATTGTAAAAGATCTCAGAAGCAAGAAAACTCAAGTAAAGACCTTAAGTATAAGATTAACAAACAGGGCAGACATTAATATCAAGGAGGAATATGGCTTCCAGAGTGGCTAAATAAGTCCAGAGTCCATAAGTAAATATCATAAGACCAAAGAAAATGAACTGATGCCTGATGAGGCAGAGGATCCTATTAATTCTTTTGTGGAGCATGATACAAAAGCAGGATATTCCAAATGATATAAGAGAGAAATATAAATTATCTGGCAGAAATTAGGTTTAGACCAATACCTCATGTCATATACTAAGATAAGTTGCCAATATATGCATGACCCAGGCCCATTATATACAAAATAGAGGAATAATAAACCCTTTCAGATCTATAGCTAAGTGAACATTTTATGTCTAAACAAACAATACAGAGTATCACACAAGACAAAATGAACAATTTTGATTACAATAGTCATCTTATCCACAATTTTACTTTCTTTGGTTTCAGTTATCTTCAGTCAACCCAAAATGCTGGACAGCTACCTGGAAGCTCTAGGAAATCCACCTGCAGCTGTGGCCTAACCCTTACTGACCTTCACTTTTTTTTAAAGCATTTTTTTGTGGAATCAAGATTCTTCATTGTTTGTATCACAGGCTCTTAAGTCTTTCATTGTTGCTTTCATTTATATATACATATAAATATATATTAAAAATATAAATATTTATAAATATGAATATTAAAAAATATTACTCATTATAAATATATATATATATTTCACAGGATCATCTAAAATAGGTTTGATCTATATAAGTCAGGTTTCCCTAAATCCATCTCTTCCATCATTTCCCATGGTACAATAGTATTGATTTGTAAATAATAATATTGTAGTAACATGCCATAATTTTTTTAGTCATTCTCTAACTGGCACCCATTTTCTTTCTGGTTTGCAACAACAATAAGGTATTGAGATTACTATTGTGAGTCTAGGTCTTTTTCATCTTTCTATGATCTCTTTGAAATATTTCTCAAATAGTGGTATCACCAGTTCAAAAGGCACATACGGGTGAGTGAATTCTTGTGCATAGTTTCATATTGATTTTTAGAATACTTAAACTACTTTATAACACCATACACAGTTTGCATTAATGTGGTTTTCCTTCAATATCTTCTCTAAAATGTTCCTTTTCTTCTTTTTGCCATGTTTGCAAATCTGATGTGTTATGTGGAACCTCAAAGTTGTCTCAATCCACATTTTTCTTAATAGGAGTGACTCCAAGTATTTTTCACATGGTTGTTGAAGCTTGGGTCTCATTCAATGAGAACAGTTGGTACATACTTTTTGATCATTTATCTATTGGAGAATG
This sequence comes from Monodelphis domestica, assembly GCF_027887165.1. Classification (NCBI taxonomy): domain Eukaryota; kingdom Metazoa; phylum Chordata; class Mammalia; order Didelphimorphia; family Didelphidae; genus Monodelphis; species Monodelphis domestica. The sequence goes on from NC_077233.1 coordinate 260,884,587, forward strand.
GCTCTCGATCTTGCATATTGAGATATATATAGATATATAATTAAAATACGCTTCAAATTTTTCCCAGTTAATTTTTCCCTTTTAATTCTAATCACATAATTTTGTTTTGTAAAATATTTTTAATTTTAGGGAATTGAAATAGTCGATTCTATTTCTTGTTTATTTTTATCTCTCTATACCTTATTTTGCTAAAGAATTGCTTCCCTATTCAAAATTGTGAAAACTATTTCCTCACTCACCTTAATTATATGACTTCTTATATCTAGGCTATGTATTCACTTGCACTTTATTGTAGTATATGGTGTAAGAAACTGATCTATACCAGGGATATGCTGACAAATGTTTAAGAATCACTGGGTGGTGTTATAATTAAAATGGTTGAAGGCCTTAAACTGTAACAGTTAAAAGAGTGATGTTGTAAACTGTAGTGAGTAAAAATGGTGGAAGATATAAATTGTGATAGATATAAGAGAGGGTGAGTAAAGTTGACCACAGAAAATATATTTCACTACAGTGTCTTGGTTTTTAAATCAAATATAAGGCGGTCACCAGGGAAATATTCCCAATTATTCAAATACCCAAGTCAACTGGGTTTTATAGAGATTTTTACAAATGTGGAATTAAAGAAAAGAGAGAAAGAGAGAAAAAGGAAATAAGTATGAAGGGCCTTAAGCCAACATGGCCTAGGCCTGAGTCTTAAGAGAGAGAGATCAGTCAGTCAGTCTTTTAACACTCACCACAAGGTCTGTCTAAGCAAGGATTCTAGTGACACCAGGCCAGGTCCATCTCAGCTGACTTCACCAGAGAGAGTTCCAGCCAGAGTCCTCTTTAAAGAGCCTTCCAGCCAGAGACTGTTCCAAAGGGCCTCTCTCCAGAGCCTCCAGAGGGACAGAGTTCCCTCAGAGGAGCTCCAGCAAGACCTCCTTAGAGATTGTCCTCCAAGAGCTTCCCTTCTCCAGAGCCTCTCTCAAGAGATTCTTCCCAAGAGATCCTCATCAGAGATCCTCCAAAAGGATTTTTTCTCAAGAGATTCTGCTTTTTCTTATATAGGGGTCTTTCTCCTATGTCACCTCCCCTAAGTTCTTCCATCTACCAATCACTATAGATGTTTTCCAAAGGACTGCCCATCTGAATTCCTGCTAAGTCGACTAATCTCCTCAGTAAGTCTGAACCAGTGAAAACACAGCTGAGTCAACTAATCTCATTAAGAGAAAACTTGCCCGACCCTTAGGTACCTAGCATCTCATTGTATCAATTCTAAAAAACAGGCATGGCTCAAAGAACTCCTTGCCTTATTATAAGCATGGGTCCAAGTACTTTCATTGTTTAGCAAGGAGTTTTCTCCCCTAAAGCAGTCTTAAGTACGGGTGGAGTAGAGGTCCTCCCATTTCTGATCTTGGCGAGTTCTCACATCAAAATGGGGAATGTTTCCCAGTAGGGAATTTGTTCCAATGGAGGATTCCTCAAAGTGGAAATTTTTAACATTCACAAGTCTGAGAAATTTCAAGATTTACAGTGGGGAAAGGGGAGAATGTTCACATAACACATTTTAAAGTTTAATTGGGATTATTATTATTTTCTAAACTACTTTCTTAAGTCTACACAGTCAACAAAACAATAAGTCAAGTCATGATTTGTTGCCAGTTGCTGAAGTATTAATGTTCATACTGAAAATTTAACACATTCAAATGAAGGAAACCAGTATAAGCTGACTCTAGGACACCCCCTAGTTTCTGTCAAACTGCTTTCCAGTTCTCCCAGCAATGAACAGTGAATCTTTCATCCATTATTTAGAGTCCATGGAATTACGGAACACAATACATTATAATTTATTGCTTCTGTTTCTTGTAGACTTCAGCTGTTCCATTGATCAGTTTTTCTATTTTTTAACCTGTATCAAATAGTTTTCATAATTACCCTTTTTAATATAGTTTGAGATCTGGTATTATTGGTACACCTTAATGTCTGGGGCGGGGGGGGGGGGGGTTCTTTCATTATTTTCCTTAAGATTCTTGGTCTTTTCTTCTTCCAGAATGGTTCTGTTGTTTCTAGTTCTACCAAAATGTTCTTTGGGTAATTTGGTTGGCATGGTACTGAGTCTGCAAATAAGTTTAGGTGCTATTGTTATTTTTATTGCATTGGCACAGTCCATCTATGAGTGACTAATATCTCCCCAATTACTTAAGTCATCCTTTATTTCTGTAAAGAACCTTTTGTTGTTTTATTCACTTAATACCTATACATGTCCTGGTGATTGGATTCTCAAATGTTTTGTGTTTCTATAGTTTGTTGTTTTTAAGGAATTTTTTTCTGTCTTCTGGGTTTTATTAGTATAATATTGTAAGTGATTGAGTAAATTAATTAAATGAACCACATGTCACCTAATGTATGAAAATATTATGCCCTACTATAGCAACAGAACTTACAATGTGGTTGCAACCTCTCTTTCCAGAATTATGATGTTTGATTTCCCCGCTAAGCTGGCCTTCTTGCTATTTCTCACACACAACATTCTCTATATTTGGTATCCCTCATGCCAAAGCAGAAGTAAGAAAGCTGAACTTACTAGCTCATAACAAGAGCAACTAGCATTTACATGGGTCTTTGACTTACCAAGTGTAACACAGTAGTAAATGTTTGAGCTTAATTAGAACCCAGGTCTTTCTGACTTCAGGTTCAACATTCTAGACTTGTGTCCCCTAAAGATGCATAAAAGATACATGGGATAGTGGAAAGGGGTACGATGAGAAACATTCAGCTCTGACAATCAAAGGGCACTAAGTGCCACAAAGTACCATACGTAAAGCACCCCTGGACTCCAAAATCAAGGGTATCAGGCACCAGACGTGTCAGGTCATACACTGTGTTCCTGAAAACCTATATCTTTTTTGCATTTTAAATGAACGAGTTTAATTTTTTAACAAAAGTGTTTTGATCTAAGCAGCTGCAGCTGTGTACCAAAAATCATAAGTGACCTGGTACCTAGAAACAAAGGAATTATTGATGTTTAAGTGACAGATTCACTGCCCTAACTTAGAAAAATTATATTTCAGACTCAGCTTTCTCAGACTACCCGAAGTTGCAACATAAATGAAAGGAAATCTTTTCCAAAATAATTAGAGCTAACAAAAATCCCTAACCAATCGTATCCTGGGAAGAGTTTGGCAGCATGAGAAACATCATCAACTCAGCCTTCTAATTTTCCTTATTTTCTATAGTTTTCCTCTTCTTTTCATCTGTTTTGCTCTTAAAGATATTATTCCAATAAACTGGAGTTCCTCAATGTTTTTGCTGTCATCCAGTACCCTGTGAGAAGCAGCCTTCTTGGGTTCAAACTCATATTTTCTGAATACCAGCATCTGCACAGTTCTTTTATCAGTGCTCACATCAATTACCCTATAATGAAGATGTTTCATGAACTGGGGCATGTATTTGTCAAGAAACTTCTTATCTACATGAACTGAATGTCTTGCAACTGGACAGAGCCCCGGAGGAGTCTGCTGCTGTACAAAGAACAGAAATTCATCCTCTGCCTGCTTCAGTGTAATTGAACTCTCCTTCACTGCCTTGGTAAGATCAGACTTCTCAGGATGTTCCTTATGCCACTCTGACAGGCTGCCCTGCAACTCATCTGGATGATTTAGAATCAGGTTAGGATCTTCAACCAAAATGGGGAGGTCAGAATCTATTCTGAGACAGGTCTTTTCCATGATCTGGTCCTTCTCTACATTGAATCCCATCATCTCCAGGTCCACTCACATCCTCTGCACCATGTGCTTTCCCACCAACACAATCTCCAGGGATCTGATCCCCAAGCTAGCCCCAAATCCTTCCCAGTCAGATTTCACAACAGTCCTCAGCATAGGAAGCCATTTCACTTTAGTCACCCTGCCATACAGCCACCTCCTTACATAAGGATAGTAATCTAATCTTTTGTCTCCTCCCATTGGATTCTCTCTGGGAAACCTAACATCTTTCTCTTTGGAAGGTCTTTTTCCTTTTCTTTGTTTTAATTTTTTTTTGCCTTTATACATAACAATTACAAAAGGCTTTTGTTGGTCTAGATATACTTATTGAAAATGCAATTGGAAAGAGAAAATTGGGGGAACAAAGGATTCTCAGAGAAGAAAAAGAGAGGGATCTTTTTGACAAAATGCTTTCTCTGACTGGGGGCTTGAAGTTTAAAAAAAAGATATATATTAATGGAATCATAGATCCTTTTATATGACTCCCTAGAGATGAAAGAGAAAATTTATGTCAGGAAATACACCTAGGCAATGCATTAGTGGTAGGGTGGTTTGGGGGTGAGTAGACAGAAGTGGTTGAACAATCATTTCCACCCCACTTCCTGACCACATCCCCATACTTTGCATATGCTGATGTCATTTCCCCTGATAATAGGTAAGTTTTTTGAGGGCAAGGATGGTTTATTTTTGTCATATCTTCCAGGACAGTGCCAAACACATAGTAGGTACTCAAAAAAATGATTATTGATGGAATGATGCTCTGCAATATGTATTTGTATATAGCACAACAAAGGCCTCTCTATTAGATACAGATATTAAACCATATATATAAATACAACTGGAAAGGTTCCATGGTACCAGGTAAACATATGTCTGTGAAACAGTTGGGACAAACCACAAACCACAGCAGAAAACGATAGATAGCTCAAACAAATGTGTGATGATCCCATAGCCTTTTTGTTATTCAGTACATCCTAGAGTGTGTCCATCAGTTTCTTTTTTTTTTTTAAATATATTTTATTTGATCATTTCCAAGCATTATTCGTTAAAGACATAGATCATTTTCTTTTCCTCCCCCCCACCCCCCATAGCCGACGCGTAAGTCCACTGGGCATTAGATGTTTTCTTGATTTGAACCCATTGCTTTGTTGATAGTATTTGCATTAGAGTGTTCATTTAAAGTCTATCCTCTGTCATGTCCCCTCAACCTCTGTATTCAGGCAGTTGCTTTTTCTCGGTGTTTCTACTCCCATAGTTTATCCTTTGCTTATGGATGGTGTTTTTTTTCTCCTGGATCCCTGAAAGTTGTTCAGGGACATTACACCGCCCCTAATGGAGAAGTCCATTACGTTCGATTATACCACAGTGTATTAGTCTCTGTGTACAATGTTCTCCTGGTTCTGCTCCTCTCGCTCTGCATCACTTCCTGGAGGTTGTTCCAGTCTCCATGGAACTTCTCCACTTTATTATTCCTTTGAGCACAATAGTATTCCATCACCAACATATACCACAGTTTGTTCAGCCATTCCCCAATTGATGGGCATCCCCTCGTTTTCCAGTTTTGGGCCACCACAAAGAGCGCAGCTATGAATATTTTTGTACAAGTCTTTGTGTCCATTATCTCTTTGGGGTACAGACCCAGCAGTGCTATGGCTGGGTCAAAGGGTAGATATTCTTTTGTCGCCCTTTGGACATAGTTCCAAATTGCCCTCCAAAATGGTTGGATCAGTTCACAACTCCACCAGCAATGAATTAATGTCCCTACTTTGCCACATCCCCTCCAGCATTCATTACTTTCCTTTGCTGTAATGTTAGCCAATCTGCTAGGTGTGAGGTGATACCTCAGAGTTGTTTTGATTTGCATCTCTCTGATTATAAGAGATGTAGAACACTTCTTCATGTGCTTGTTAATAGTTTTGATTTCTTTATCTGAGAACTGCCTATCCATTTCCCTTGCCCATTTATCAATTGGAGAATGGCTTGATTTTTTGTACAATTGATTTAGCTCATTATAAATATGAGTAATTAAACTGTCCATCAGTTTCAAGGAGAAGCTGGTTGATGGGGTAGAGGGGTCACTATATCTACCAAATTACTTTTTTGTAATTTTTCATGCCTGCCAGGGGAGTTTGACTAGATTTACATCACCAGCAATCTGAAACCAAGTTAAGCAATCACCTTAGCAAGCTTTCTTTAATTTCTTTGTTTACTTTTTTTATTTACTTTTTTTACACCTTTAGTGTGTGTTTGTGTGTTTAAAAAACTAATTGCCTTCCTAAGCTCACATATAGGTGAACCTTTGATCGCCATTCCAGTGGTGTGGCAGAGTATTTACTGGGGAGCTATGCTTTCTGATTCTGAAGAGCCCATTACAATTGAAAAGTTCTTTTATTCACAAATCTGTTTATCATACTTCAGAGGATAGATAAACAATCTCAATAAATGATTCTCCAAGCATTCCAAATAGAGTGGTTTTATGGGATGATAGAGGGTTACCCACTGCCTGATATTTTATAGCATTTTTAATTACTACAGAGGTAATTGACAAACCCTATAAACATGGATGTTTTCACAGTTTCATGAAGCTGGAAAATGATGACTTGCCAGCCTTGTTCCTTCTGCAAGCATAAACATTAAAAACTGCAATGGACAGCAATGGAATTGCCTCCTGTAATTTACTTAAGTAAAACTTTTTGTTAAGAATGAGAGAATGGAAATGGAGCTAGAGGTGGGGCAAGGGCCAAGAGAAAGAAGGGGGAGGAATGCTGAAAGAGACAGAGGCGGAAGGACAGAAACATTGGGCAGTGATTATTTTTGCCTTTCCTTGTATATCCAAAGTTTAGCACAGTGCCAGACACGTAGTAAGTATTTAACAAATACTTGACTTTTTTTTAACCCTTACTTTCTGTGTCAGTATCAATTCTGAGACAGAAGAGCAACAGGGACTAGGCAATAGGGATCAAGTGACTTGACCAAGATCACACAGCTAGAAATCAACTAAAGTCCTCTACACTCCAGGCTTGTCATTCTCTACACTGTGCTACTTAGCTACCCCAATACTTGACTCTCTGACACCTATAAAATGTAAGCAGGAAAAAAGACACCCCCCCCCATGAATGAGACATATTTGTTGTCTATTCAGGTAAATGAAATTATTGTCTCTTTAAAATCTTACCTAGGGGACAGCTGGGTGGCCCAGTGGATTGAGAGCCCGGCAAAGAGACAGGAGGTCCTGGGTTCAAATATGGACTCAGATACTTCCTAGCTGTGTGACCCTGGGCAAGTTGACCCTCAGTGCCTAGCCCTTAACACTCTTCTGCCTTGGAACCAATGCCTAGTATTAACTCTAAAATGGAAGGTAAGGGTTAAAAAAAATCTCACCTAAAATTTGAGTCAATTATTTCCTAATATGATATACTGGATTCTATCCTATATATAATGTTATATATATATACATATATATTATATTATATATTAAATTCTTGCCTTCTGTCTTAGAATCAATACTATGTTTTGGTTCCAGGACAAAAGAGCAATAAGGGGATTGCCCAGAATCACACAGTTAGGAAGTGACTAAGTTCCGATTTGAATCCAGGACCTCCCATCTCTAGGCTTGATTTTCTATTCACTGAGCCATCCAGCTGCCACCACCACCACCACCCCCGTATTATTTTTACTTTGTGTTTTAAATGCCTAGGTAGCAGCAAATTTTATCTGGACAGAAGTTCTCAAAATATGGAAGAATTCAGTGGTTTCCAAAGAAAATGCTTCCTACTTGACCAATGTTAGACAAGTCACTTCCAGTGCTTGGGTATGTTTCTTCAATTATGAGAATGAGCAATTTAAAGTATTAAAGCACACACAAACACAGAGTAACTTACAGTAAGTACCAAGACCACTAATTAAGAACTTCATTACATTGTTGGGTCTCCTTCAGTTGATCTGTCTCAATGTTGGGGACAATGTACTTCTGGCACTGATGAAACCTAGTGGAATAGTTCTACTTGGCCATTTAACCTAGCCTTCCAAAGAACTGTTCTTATATATTTAAAAACTATTTTATATGTTTATCTTCTTTTATATTTTTGTTTATATTTATTTTATATTTTTATTTTCATGAAAAAGTTTTATGAAAATTATTTTTCCTATATTTTTATACAGGAAACTAACAATTTATGAAAATAAGCAAGATTTCATTGTTACCACTTGGGATCATTAAATTACATAATAGAACATGTATCAAAGCATGCCTATGAAGACTTCTCAAAGTTCTGGAATACATTTCCCACAAGCCAAAGTTATTCACACACACACACACACATACACACACACACACACACACACACACACACACACACACACACACTTAAGAACTCTATTGAGCAAAAACAACAGAAAAGTTATTTGGAGATGAAAGGAAAACTGTCTGTTGGGTCAACAGATTTGTAAAGCTTTTTTCACATTAAGCCTGTGAGACAGGTGGTACAAGTATAACCCTCATTTTAGTCAGGCAGTCAGTCAATAAATATTTATGAAATGCCTATTATTTATTTGCCAGGCTCTGTGCTAAGCACTGGAGATAGAAATATAAAAAAGACAATCTCTCCCCCTCAAGATGTTTACTATCTAATGGAAAAAGAAAATACGCCAAAGGAAACAAAGAGGGTAGGAAAGGGAAGGACTGAGTCCATGCAGACACGAGGGAATACAGTGCAAAGGATTATAGTCCGGTGGAAAATGAAGAGATGGAGGTTCAGGGAAGAGTTCTTTGCTCTTTCTTCCAGCCTCCAACCAGAGTGCAGACGGGGTATTGATGAAGAATCCAAGCTGATGTGATCTCATAGGATAATGAGTTTCCCAATGATGAGATTCCTAGGAACACGATATAATCCAAACCAAAGGAGATGGAAAATGACTTGCTGAGGGTCACACAGCTAGTATGAGTCTGAAGCCAGATTTTAACTCAAGAAGAATATTCATGACACCGAGATAAGGACTCTATACACTGGGCCACCTAATTGTCCCTTATTGCCCTTGATTACATATCTTATTAATTTGTAAGGATTTATACCCAGATCTCTTAACTCCAATTTTTTCACTTTTTCCCTCATTGTTTCTCAAGAAATGGATGATTAGGGAGTAATTAGGTGGCTCAGTGACTAGAATACCAATCCTAGGGATGGGAGGTCCTGGGTTCAAATTTGAACTCAGATACTTCCTAGTTGTGTGTCCCTGGGTAAGTCACTTAACTCCCATTGCCTATCCCTTACCAACACACAGTGTTGATTCTAAGATAGAAGGTAAGGATTGGTTTTGTTTCTGTTTGGGGGCGGGGGGGGATTACATATATGATTAACCTGAGTTCAATTTTTTTCATTGAGTAGTATATTTATTGAATACGACTTCTAGTGTTCCACAGAGTATCCCTCTACCCATTTTAAGCCTGTGGAGACCTCTTGTGTGAACCTTTTCTTCCAGGATCACTTCCTACACATCATCCCTTTTATCATCATAAAGGAATCGCCTAGGAAATAAAAAGCTGGCCACAGCTACCTTTTACCTGCAGCATTCATGATGAGCAGCAGGTACCAATTCTCAATAAATGATATATTAAAGAATACAAGGCCTCAGATACTTTCTAGCTATGTGACCCTGGACATGTCACTTAACCCAGTTTGCTTAACCCTTGCCACTTTTTTGTCTTAAAGCTCTTACTAAAACAGAAAGTAAGGGTTTTTTAAAGTGTGTGATAGTTTATATGATAGCACAAAGGCTTATGAAAGTTTTTTTGTAGTTCAGTTGGGGTTTTTTGGAGGGGCAGCTCATCAATCATTTTTATATCTACTGAAAATAAAAGCTTCTTCATGGGCACAAAGGAATACCATTTGGGTCCTCTTCCTATTCTGTTTTCCCAAAAATACGCAGAAACAGTGTAACAGCTTCAGACCTACCATTGGCATGACTGCCTTTAGGTACCAAAAGGAATCATAATTGTTTTTCAAAAGTCTGTGAGGCAGAGAGCTAAGGCAAAGTAAAACAGGAACAGATGCAGCTGTTAGCCACTGGAAAAGCCGGTGGGAGGGGAAATGGAGAAAGTTCAGTTGTTGCTGAATATAATGTCAATCCTTATTCTTAACTTTAAAAACGACATTACCATGTTATGTTATATACAGTATATATATATATATATATATATATATATATATATATCATTGGGAAGCCACCTCACTCCTCTGGCACATCCACCTCCTTCTTCCCAAATCTCAGCCATCTCAGGATTCCTCTGGGTGGGGAAGGTGGCGATCTTCTGTTCCAGAATGAAACACTTTTCTAGAGGAGCACCGTTCTGGTCTAGAGCCACAATGAATCAGTAAGACCACCAGAACTTCAATATGAGAGCACCCTGACAAATACAGGCTGTCTGTTCCCACCTAGGAACAACAAGTCCAATTAAATCAAATTTAAATAAAAGTACACATTTATCAGGAACTGCTCATCTATCCTCTCTGATCCACAGGGCTTTTGTGTATAAAAGACTTGGAAAGCATCTCTCCAGCCCCCTTATTGTTACAGATAAGGAAACTGAGGCCAGGAGAATTAGAGTTGACATACCACACATTGGAAGTGACTGAGCTTCAAACCTAGATTTGTAACTCTGAATCCATTCCTATTTCCATTTTACCACATCATCTAATAATAATAATAATCCACAAACTTAGAAACATTTTCTTCCCGATGGTTCTAGCCAAAATAAAGGTCACTGACCTATAATATTGGTGAATCTGGAAAGAGGGGGCATTTGCTTTCCTCACTAGGCTCACTCTCTTTTAGGGTCCACACAGGATAATTAGGAAATAATTAAAAGAGAGGAAGAATTAGAATTAAGAGGGGTTGGGTAAGGCTTACTGCAGAAGGTGGGGTTTTAGTTGGGATTTAAAAGAAGTCAGAGATGTTGATAACAGAAGAGGAGGAGGGAGAGTGTTCCAGGCATGGGGAACAGCCAGAAAATTTGCCTAGAGCTGAGAGATGGAATGTCTTGTTCATGGAACAGACAGTAAGCCAGTCTCTTTGTATCAGTGTCTATGTTGAAGAATAAGGTATCCGAAGACTAGAAATGTATGAAGGGACCTGGTTATGAAGGGCATTCAATGCCAAATGGAGCATTTCATAATTGCCCCTAGAGGCAAGAGGAAGGCATTTCGGTTTAGTAAGTAAAGGGGATGACACGAATCAGACCTGAGTTTTGGAAAATCAGTTTAGTGGTTTACTGTATGAATGATCCTCGGCAAGATGCTTAACCTCCGTATGCCTCAGTTTTCACATCTAAAATGGGAATATCTACCTACCTCTCAAAGCTGTTGTGAAATTCAAATGAAATGATATTTGGGGTTTTTTTAATGAATAGCTCAGTGAATGGCACATAGTAGGCACTACAAAAATATTTATTCCTTTCCCTTTAAAGTATACCCTGAGCCAAAGAAGAATCAGTCAATCTCTATCCTGATGCGCTATAGTGATCTGAGATTTTGTAATAGAGGCTTGCCTTACACAGCTACTAGAAGGCTCTGAGAAAGTTTGTTAAAAATTAGTTTCTTTGGGGGGCAGCTGGGTAGCTCAATGGATTGAGAACCAGGCCTAGAGACGGGAGGTCCTAGGTTCAAATCTGGCCTCAGACACTTCCCAGCTGTGTGACCCTGGGCAAGTCACTTGACCCCCATTGCCTAGCCCTTACCACTCTTCTGCCTTGGAGCCAATACACAGTATTGACTCCAAGACAGAAGGTAAGGGTTTTATAAAAAAAAAAATTAGTTTCTGAAATGGGTAACACTAGAGTGGTTATGAGAAAGTTCAGTAAGAGTATTATACAGAGGAATCTTTACAGTGCTCCAAAAGAAAGATGGATGTGGAGCTCAGAGAAAAGAGACCTTAGGAGTTTCTAGTTGTGTAAGATACTGTATTTTCATATTGGAATAGATTGTTGTTGAAAGGGCAACAGAAAATGAACTTTCAAGAGGCAAAAATTAATTTTGTGTCAAGAAAAAGAATGAAAACAATTAGTGATATAAGTACTATCGATATTGTTACAGGTTGAATGTGAGAATTTAACAGCAGTTTGCACCTCTTTTGCTTTGTATGCCAAGATCAGTCTTGAAGAAAGTTTCATGATAAATTTGACAACCGTTCTCTAGAAAATTGGGTTTCAGATCAGCCCCTAACCCTTGGCTGGATTAAGAACAATGTCTGAGGCTTATCTGTATAAGGGGGACACATAGGCATTCTGGGAAGAAGGCAGATGCCTCGTGGCATATGATTGGGAAGGAGTAATATTATACTATAAGAAAAAACAAGCAAGATTTTCAGGAAACCTAGAAAAATTTATCTGAACTGATACAAAGTGAAATATACAGAAGCAGAATACTTCACATAGTAACAGCAATCCTATATGATCAATTATGAACAACGTAGTGGCTCCACTCAATACAATGATCTAAGATATTTCCAAAGACCCATGATGGAAAAAGTTATCTGCATCCAGAGAAAGGTCTGATGAAATCGGAAGGCAGATTGAAGCATACTTTTTTTCACTTAATTTTTCTTGCATTATGGCTAGTATGGAAATGTGTTTTTTTGCATGACTTCACATGTATAATTGATATTATAGTGTTTGCCTTCTCAGTGAGTGGGTGGGAGAAGGGTAGGTGGGAGGGAGAGAATTTGGAACTCAAAAAAAATTTTAAATGAATGTTAAAGGGAGCTCAGAGGATTGAGAGCCAGGCCTAGAGACAGGAAGTCCTGGGTTCAAATGTAGCCTCAGATACTTCCTAACTCTGTGACCCTGGGCAAGTCACTTAGCTCCTGTTGCCTATCCCATACTGCTCTTCCATCTTGGAACCAATACATAGTATTGATTCTAAGACAAAAGATGAGGATTTATTTTTTTAAGAATGTTAAAAATAAATAATATTTTTAAAAGAAGAGATCGTAGTTATTAATAGTCACTATTGATTATGGAAATGCAAATTGAACATCTCAGATACCATCACATACCTATCAGATTGTCTAACAAGACAAAAATGGAAAACAATAAATGCTGGAGGGAACGTGGAAAAATAGGTATATTAATACCCTGTTGGTAGACTTTTATATTACTGGAAAAGGAAGGCAGTTGGCAATACAACAAGAATGAAATTACAACAGCCCAAGTTACACTGGTATCTGTGAAATACTGGGTGTCCCAGAAGTCCTAGTGCCATTTTAGTCACTTGACATTTGTCTTAGAATTAATACTAAGTATCCATTCCAAGGCAGAAAAGTGGTAAGGGCTAGGCATTGGAGGTTAAGTGACTTGACCATGGTCTAACAGCTAGGAAGTGCCCAATGGCAGATTTGAATACAGGAAGAGGAGTCTTCATTCCAAGCCAGGCTCTCCACCTACTGTGCCTCCTAGCTGCCATCTAATGCCCTTTTAAGCTCTAATAGTTTACAATTACTAGGACTTTGGGGATGTCTTGTATTAAAAGAGCTAGTATGTTGGTTAGATCTTCATTGGAAGCTTTATGGAAAGAGATGAGGAAGAATTATATAGAATGAGAATTCAAGTGGATTGTAATCTATGCTTGTCAAGGAATATTCATTCAGACTTCACAAGGAAAGGGACTGGACTCATAATTTCCTTTTTATAGAAACTCCCAGATAAGGGAACCTCTCCTAATGTAGATCAGAGTCTTCACTGCAATTTGCAGTCCTAGAGAATTGTCTTTATCACCAAGAGAGTAAGTGATCCAGGCAGTACGTGTCAGAGGCAGGACTTGAATTTTCTTGGCACCAAAGTCAGCTCTCTCTGTCTGACACCAACATTCAGGATGTATGCAACCCGCAATACTCCCAAGTGCAGCTCAAATCAGATTAAAATGCAATTGAGAAATATTTACTAAAATAAATGAAATGAAGTAAAATGAAGAAAATATTAAAATTTGGCTTTCTAAATCAAATATGGCCCAAAGGGATCCTTAGGTACTATTAAGTGGTCTTTGTTTCTATTAGTTTGTAACTGCTTCTTTTCACTTAAAATACTGAATAATACTATTTGACTTTCATATTTATTATCTCATATAATCCTCACAATAGCCCTGTGAGGTCAGTATTGCGGGTATCATTATCTCCATGTTACAGAAAGGAAAACTGAGTCTCAGAAAGGTTAAGAAATTTCCCCAGCTAAATAAATGTAAGGGGTGAGTTTTCATCCCAACTCTTGTCTGATTCAAAATTGATTATTCTATTTATTACACCATGATGTATTTGTTGAAGTATAAACCCAATACACGAGAAGCCAATGGAATTGAGTTGTTATGTTGTTATGAATAAATGATCTACCATGATTTGAATACAGCTGGAAGGAAGTTTCCTTCCCACCGGTAAGTCATCAGGACTGATTAAACACTCACCCACTTCTGAAAAGGACTTTGCTGCCAAAATTTAAGGTCTTCTTTAAGCCATTTTCAAGTAAGATCAGTCTCGTACTTAGGGCTGGACATCCCTTTAGACAGTCTTGGCTGAAATTGTGATGAGAATAATATTATTACCTTAAACAAAAATTTTGCTCAGTCAGATTATTTAGAGAAGTGATTTTCAATTCATTGCAGGTTTATCCTAGAGGAAAAGGAACATCTCTTCCTTCCTTCCTTCCTTCCTTCCTTCCTTCCTTCCTTCCTTCCTTCCTTCCTTCCTTCCTTCCTTCTTTCTTTCCTTTTCTTCTCATGTAACTCAGGTACTTGCCTCTTCTTCTGTGGCTATTTATCTGTATTTTGGGTTTTTCAGAATGAACTGTATTTGAGTTTCTTATAATGCTGGAGGGGAATTTACCCCCAACCAGCACAAATCCCTTTCTCTTTGAAAATTTAAAAGGATAGAATTATGAAAGTGTAACAAGCATTCTTTTTTCTAGCCAACCAGCTTTGGGGCTTAAACTACTTGACATTATCCCTTGAAGGAAATTCCCCTTAATTAGTAGTTTTGACTGTTTCAAACTGGCACACAAATTCCTCTCCTTGACTTTCTTTTTAAGTCACTTCCTTTCCCGCTAACAATGAAAAAAAAAGATTTAAAATCATTAGGATTATGCTAATTGTCCTAATATAGGTACTATAATTCTACAGCAATTCCCAGGTCCATGGGACCAATTTCTTACTGTGACATAAAAAAAGTAAAGAATATTTTTGCCACCATTTTGGCCTTATAATTTAATAGATTTAAACGGAAGGAAGGAAGGAAGGAAGGTAAGAAGGAAGGAAGGAAGGAAGGAAGGAAGGAAGGAAGGAAGGAAGGAAGGAAGGAAGGAAGGAAGGAAGGAAGGAAGGAAGGAAGGAAGGAAGGAAGGAAGGAAGGAAGGAAGGAAGGAGAAGGAAGGAAGGAAGGAAGGAAGGAAGGAAGGAAGGAAGGAAGGAAGGAAGGAAGGAAGGAAGGAAGGAAGGAAGGAAGGAAGGAAGGAAGGAAGGAAGGAAGGAAGGAAGGAAGGAAGGAAGGAACATAGATGAAACAACATCAATATGAGAGACACAGACAGAGACAGAGAGATGCATAGATACAGAAGACCAGAAGACATACAGAGTAAATACAAGGTAATTCCAGGAGAGGCACTAACAAAAATGGAGGAATCAAGAAAGATCACATGGAGGCTTAGTTTGAGCATAGCTTTGAAGGGAGTAAGAGAGTTCAAAAGGTAGAAATGAATGGGGAATTCATTTCAGAATCTAATTAACCTGTATAAAAACACAGCAATGGGAGATGGAATGATAAATTCAGTGCAACAACAAGTAGGCCAGTTGGCCTAGAAATTTAGAGTCCATGGAGGTGAAAAATGTGAAATAAGTCTGGGGAGGCACAATGAAGTTCCAAAGTTTTAAAGGGCTTTAAAATGCCTTGATAAATAGATGGTTTTTGCATTTTGTCCTAGAGGTAACAAAGGGCCACTGATGTTTCTTTAAAATGGGAGTGATATCTATACTTTAGAAATTTTTAAATTAGATTAGATTAAATTAAATTAGAACATTTTAAAAATTAGAAAAAATATCTATGCATCTATACTTTAGAAAGATTATTGTGGGGAGGGGGGAGGCCTTTGGGGAAGGCAGTCGGCTCAGTGAAAAGAGTACTAGACCTAGAGATGAGAGGTCCTGGGTCCAAATCTTACTTAAACACTTCCTAGCTGTGTGACCCTGGGCAAGTCACTTTGCCTAGCCCTTACTACTCTTCTGCCTTGGAACCAATACTTAGTATTATTCTAAGATGGAAGATAAAGTTTTTAAAAATAAAATAAAATAAAATAAAAAGGCCTTCACAAAATCTTTTTCTTTAACCATTGTTATCAAAAACATTTACCAATAATCTATGTTCCTCAAGGTTTATTTTTGATCCAGTTAACTTCTCCTCTGGTGAGCATTTTTCTTTCCACAAACATATCTGAAGTCAAAACAAGTTTGCATTATTAATTATGTAAACAAATGACTGGCATATTTTCTAAACAGCCATTCCAAGTAGGACCTGGTCTTTCAAGAGTCATTAAATACACAGTTGTTAAGGAAGATAGAAAAATCCATGAAATAGATCAGAATCACAGGGCAAGATTATCTCCTCCAATCAATCCCCTCATTTTAGAGAAGAGGAAAGTGAACTGGAAAGAAACAAGATGATATTCTCAAGTTAGACAGGTAGGTAGTGGCAAAACCAGACTAGAACTCAGGTCTTCTGTTTGGAAACAAAGATTTCCTGAGGCTCATCATAAACATAAAGATAACTGGCATTCCTAGCACACTAATAACTTAACCTAAGAGGATCCAACTTTTATTACAGACAGAGCAGTGGTCATTAAGTGGTTTAAGTACTTTAATACTGCTGAAAGGTATTTTAGCTCAAACTAAGTTTCAACAACACATAAATTACTGACCAATTATAAAAAAAATCAACTGAGACTAAGCTCCAGGGCAAAAGATTTGGAACAGAGAGAAATAGCTGGGAATGGTTAAAACTTTAAACTTTAATTAGCTTTTATCATCTGGTGCTTTTTAAAAATAATTATTTGGTGAAAAATAGAGACAAATTAGCACCCACATGATTAGATAGGCTATAAGAACTAGTGGAGATTTCAGCAAAGGAATATTTTATTTATTTGTTGCCTGGTGACTGAAGCTTCTTCCGTAAGAAATGTGTCTGACTATGGTCTGGGGTGACTGTTGTCACTCAGAATTCAGATGTATTAGTCTATGAGCAAGCTGACCCAAGGCTAAAGTTTGGATTAGGAATCTTCCTCTACTTAATGTCTTAATTAATTAATATTGTTAAATATTAATTAATTAAAATTAATTAATTTAAAATAATTAATTAATGTCTACTCGATGTCTTAGTGTCTTAATATTTCTCCCATGTTCTCTTCACTCTCTGGGGTTTATCAGACCTAACATTCCATTCCCTGTGCCTAGCTCTCAAAAGTAGTCAATTAATTCCCAGTAGTATATTAGCCAATTGGATTTGAAGAGATTAGCCCTCTGGAGTAATTGTTTCATAATGACTGAGGCAGAAACAATGAGATTAGATAGGAATCAAGGATAGCACCAGGGTTATAAACGTGAGAAACTGGAAAATAGGGTTACCTTCAATAGGTAAGTTTGGAAGATGGGTAGGTTTGGGAGGAAGATATATATGAGTTCTGATTTGGATGGGTTGACTGATCGACTACAAGAAATCCAATGTAAGATGGTCAACAGGCAATTGCTTACGTGGTCCTGGAGCTCAGGGACAGAGACCAGGACTCAGTATATAGTTCTGGGTGTCATCTGCATAGAGATGAATGATTCCAGTAGAATTTCAGAGGAAGATGACATTACAGATGGGGAAATGTGTAACAGAAACATCATGTCATCACAGAAATGTACCACATGAGGTGGTGGGGAGCACAGGCAGGTCCTGTGGTGAGAATGAGGAACTGATGGAGAGGCTGATCAAATATTCCTTTGGTATCTAAGTAACAAGAGAATAAGAAGTCCCCCTCTCCCTCCATATTGGGCAGACTCCTTGAAATGAATTTATAAGAGGATGTGGACAAGTCACATAAGATGGAGAGGCATGAATGGATCATGACCTGCATTGTTATAGGAAACATTAACATGGACGAAGTCATAGATCAATTGATTAATCAAAAAGCAGCATTTGCTGTGTTCAAGTCACTGTGCTAAGTGTTAGGGATATGAAGAAACACATCAAAACAGCCCTTGACATCAAAGAATTTACATTCTGCTATGAAGACAGAATGTCCCAGTAGACAGTGGGACAAGCAATGATTTTATGGGGTTACCTTTAGGGATACCAATGTTCAGGTATGTTTGGGCTTCTACTGACACTAGGCTGATTCAGAGCTTCTTCCCTTGACCAAATGAAATTGGAAGACGCCAATTTCCCCACCTTTAGTTATTCCTTTATCAATTTTCTCTCTATTGTAGTGGGGGATTTTGTGAACTTTTATAATGGCTATTACTCCAAGGAAACATGCACAAGTTTTAGCTCCTGAAGAGCACACCTCTAAAATAAGCTGGAGAAAAAAATGGTGGGTCACTTGAGTATCTTTGTCAAGAAAACCCCAAATGGAGTCATGAAGAATTAGATATGACTGAATGACAAAAATTTGAGTTTCTTTATTTTTTGAAATGTCCTATTACATTTTCTTACATTTCTTGTAACTACAGACAGGGCAAAGATGGTCTGGTAAGTGTTCAATAACCAGCTCTACCAGAAAAAAAAAAGAAAAAATATGATATGCTTTAAGTTTAATCTACATAATTGACTTTTCTCCATAACTTCTGAAGGCCTAACAATCAACAAAATAATAAATCAAACCCTGATTGGTAGCATTTGTTGATTTCCAGAGTGTAACTATAGGAAAAATTTAACAATTGGCTTTCCAGAGCCTACTGGAGGGGGCCCCAGGACTAACCTGCTGGAACGTAATCCTAGTGTTAGTCAAATAGATTCATACGCAGCCAAAATATCTTTTACCTAGCTGTACATAAAACTTACTATTATTGAAATTGTGGAATTTAACTACTATATGTATTGAGTTTCAATAATGATTTTTCTCTGGAAGCTACCTATTAGATTCCACCAATTTTTCTTGACTCTTTGAAAGTTCTGATCACAGGTTTTTGTGTTGTTGTTTTTTAAACGTATTTCTTATAATATATTATTTGGGCTTTTATTTTTCATGTTCTAGAAAACATATGATCCTTATGTTATCTCTATGCATCTTGTATTAGACATTAGTTGCTTTGACTTGCTCTCTTTTCCATCTTAAGCCCTCCCCTTTTGCCTAGACCATCCTCTCTGGGTAGGGGAGGCATCCTTAGCCTTTGAACTGGAGTACAAAAAGAGCTCCATGAGAAGACCAAACCCATTTGGGTTTTTAGACCCCTTTACATGGTACGTAGAAGCCCTTTGTTTTGCCACATTTTTCAACACACACACACACACACACACACACACACACCTGCAATTGTTCACCCTTCCTTTGTGTAATCAGGAAAAATCAGTATCTGTTCCCTCTTTTGGAGTGACAGGAGAGGTTATATTGAATCACTGCTATGGGAACTAGACAGGGAAGTCCACAGTCTGAGTCTACTTGGGCTAGTTTTGCTCAGTGGATGGCGGGAGTCATGATTAGAGAAGCTAAAAAGGAACTCTGTATATTTTGATTATTGTTATTTCATGATGATTTTCATGGAGGCCCCCCAGTCCCTCTTGAGGCTATATGTTACAAAATAATACTAAGACAGCAGTTTAGTCTGAAGTCTTTGATGTAATCTGATTGAGAAAACTTATCAGTTTTTAATTATCGATTCCAGAACAATTTCCTGCAGTAAAATATTTTTACATAATTCCTGTTGAAAGTCTAAATGGTTTTTAAAAGGAAAGGCCTGATCAACCCAGGAAGGGCACAGCCCTAAAAATGATTAGGGTAATGATCAAACTCAGAGATTGTCTTTGATTTGCTAAAGATACACATCTCTTGAGGTTACCTTTGACCAAGACCAAAAAAAAAAAAAAGAGTTCTTGGATCATGGGTTTCTTTGGCACTTTGATGAACCCTATGGAGTCCTGCTCAGAAAATTTCTAAACAAAATACATAGAAATACAAAGGAAAACAATTATCTTGAAATACAATGATATACTTTAAAAACCAAATTCACAGACATCAAGAACATCAAGTTAGAACCCCAGTCTTAGAAGGAATCCTTAAAGAAGGATTGAAAGGTTTTAGGGAAAGAACCCTAAAAGCTAAGTGACTTTTGTTCTGTTTAATGAATCACAATATTATCTAGACTTTCTTATCCTGTTAGGTGTTTATCAGTGAATCTTGTCTTTGGTCTTAAGTTCTTGAAAATGGCTTTTCTCAGAGATGCTTAGAATTGGTTGATACATTTGTTTCTGCATTATTTGGTGCCTAAAGCATATAGTACTTGATTTTTCTTCCACTTATGTTTCTTTTTAATGTTGGATTGACTTTAGTTACTCTATATATGGAACATAATTCCCAACCCTCTTTTTTTTAAGGTTTTAAATTAGGGGGAGCTTGGGGTCTCAGTGGATGGAGAGCCAGGTCTAGGGTCTGGGTTCAAATTTGACCTCTGGTACTTCCTAGATGTGTGACCCTGGTCAAGTCATTTATTTTTTTTTTATTTTTTTCTCACAACTCTCTGTTAGAGAAGTTTCTTGTTCTTTTTTATTTTTTATTTTTGAAATTTTTATTTAGTCAATTTAGAACATTATTCCTTGGTTACAAGAATCATATTCTTTCCCTCCCTCCCCTCTCCCCACCCTTTCCCACAGCAGACACTCAATTTCATTGGATATTACATGTGTCCTTGATCAGAACCTATTTCCATGTTGTTGTTTGCCTTAGAATGTTTATTTAGAGTCTACATCCTCAACCATATCCCTTCGACCCATGTAATCAAGCAGTTGTTTTTCTTCGGTGTTTTTACTCCCACAGTTTTTCCTCTGAATGTGGATAGTGGTTTTTCTCTTAGATTCCTCCAAGTTGTTCAGGATCACTGCATTGCCACTAATGGAGAAGTTCATTACATTCGATTGTGCCACAATGTATCAGTCTCTGTGTACAATGTTTTCCTGGTTATGCTCTTCTCACTCTGCATCACTTCCTGGAGGTTGTTCCAGTCTTCATGGAATTCCTCCACTTTATTATTCCTTTGAGCACAAAAGTATTCCATCACCAACATATACCACAACTTGTTCAGCCATTCCCCAATTGAAGGGCATCCCCTCATTTTCCAATTTTTTGCCACCATAAAGAGCGCAGCTATGAATATTCTTGTACAAGTCTTTTTCCTTATTATCTCTTTGGGGTACAGCCTGGTCAAGTCATTTAACTCCAATTGCCTAACCTTTACAGCTCTTTTGCCTTAGATCCAATGTTCAGTATTGATTCTAAAATGGAATGTAAGGGTTTTAAAAAAACTTCCGTGTGTCCTTGATTCTTTTTAAAAGGAAATGGCAACAGTAGCAAAGCATTTCCCAGCACTCTGGCCTGGGCTCAGAAGGTACTGTTATCTGAATCAGATGGGTCATTACCTGCTTTTCAAGAGAATTCAAGAAGAACTAGTTGGGCAATGACTAAGAGTCAGGTCTCTGGGATCTCCCTGGTGGCTTTGGTTACATTTCTTGACGCTGGATCCAAAGCATTAAGCTTTCTTTTACTATAAACCTTCATAGAGGGTATATCATCAACTGACAAAGTACAGGATGGAGATTGAAACAAAGCCAAGTTTAATGGAATTCTATTTCTTGAACACACAAACAGACAAACAATTGTCTTGGAAATCTGAGATGCCTCCTCCCTAGAGGCTGCAGAGAAGATGGGAGGGGAGGGAAGAGAAATTGTAACAAAGCAAGTGTTCTTTACTAAGAGCAGAATTCCCTAGGTAGCTGCTCTGATGAGTCTAGTGTCTCCCATTCTTCCTGTCAAGATCTCTAGAGATTCCCCAAGGTATCATACCCCACCCTAACCCCAAACCTATGACGAGACATCCCCAGAAAGCAGCCAGGGCACATAGGAATCATCATCAGCCAGTCATCTTGGCACACACTAGGTTAGTGCTGTCTGTGCCCTTATTAACTCTCATGATATGAATCATGAAGACAGAATTTAAAGCTTTCCCACTTCTTTTACCTTTTCTTTTCCCCTCCAGGAAATGGAAGTACTTCATGCCTAATAGTCTATGCTATCTAGAGAATCTAGGAGTCTTATTCATGGCTACAGTCTAAGGAATATAAGAAATACAATATAATTAATTTAACATTATATCCACTTTGCTAAAATAAATGTTATAACAATAGCTCCTAATTTGACTCTGTCCAATCTGTTGCCAAGACCCATGGATTTCCCCTTTGCAGCGTCTCTCAGATATGTTGCCTTCTGTCCCCTGATACTGCTCTACTCTGTGTTGCAGGCTCTCATCCTCTCTCTCCTGGACTATTGTTACAATAGCCAGCTAGGGAGTCAGCCTGTCTCAAGTCTTCTCACTCCAGTTCATTCCCCATTCAGCCCCCAAAGTGATTTTCCTAATGGGAAGATCCAACTATATCACCATCACCATCGCCACCACCAACCACCCCCATTTAATACACTCCAATGACTCCCTCTGACCTCTAAGATTAAATATATGTTTGGAGCTCAAAGCCATTTAAGACCCAGCCATCTCCCCCCTTTCCAAATGCCTTTTGCTCATTCCTCCCCAGATACTCTATGATCCAGTGACAAGGGCTTCCTTTCAAATCTACCAACAAGATTCTCCATTTCTCAAATCCAGCCATTTGCTCTGGTTGCTGCCCTCTAGCCTCATCTCTGCCTCCTGGCTTCCCTGCCTTGTCTTCAAGTTCCAACCAAAACCTCACCTTCCACAAGAAGACTCTCCAATCCCTCTTAATTCTAGTGTCTTCCCTCTGTTGATTACTTCCTATTTATCCTGAATATAGCTTGCTGAAATGTAATTGTTTACCTTGTCCTCTCCCCCATTAAAGTGTAAACTTTTTAAGAACAAGGATAGTTTTTGTCTCTCTTTGTACCCAATCCTTAACACAGACTTGGCACATAGCAAGAAATTAATAAACGCTTAATTGTTTTTTCATTAGTGCTTTAAGATCTGCAATGTTACATTGATCACTTTTACTATTTTTATAACCAGTACTTACTATTGATAGTGACTAAAGATATAGGCCTGAACTTTTATTTTCTCAGTTTTATCTCTCCCTGGTTATATATCAGGACTGTCTTTTTGTTATTGAAGGGTTTTCTTTGCATATTTTCTTTATTTGTATACTCAATGTTGAGATAATTATTCTTCAGATGTTGACAAAATTCATTGTAAATCTATCAGGACTTGGGGTTTTTTTTTCTCTTTTGGGAATTCATTTTGGGTTGTTCAATTATTTTTAACTGATTTGTTTAAATTCTGTTTTTTCTTACTCTATTTTCTATTTTTAGGCATTCATCTATTTCATTTAAGTAATCTTGCAATTGGGCTTAATAGTTTCTGATAATTTCCTTTATTTTATTTTCATCTGTTAATTCTTTTTCATTTTTTCAATTCAGTTTTCATCTTTTAAAAAACTCAAATTGACTAATACTTTGCTTTGTCTTTTGTTTTAAAAAAGACAGCTCTGTTTTATTTATTTTTGTTTTATTTTATTTCAATATGTGTTTATTTTAAAATATGCATATATGAATATTTTTCCTTCAAATTTTAGAATGTTTTGGTTTTCTTTAATTGTCTTACTGAATTTATTTGTTGTTCTTTGATCCACTCATTCTGTAAGTTTATACCACTTAATTTCCATTTTCAATTCTGAATATTTCCTTCAAATTTACCTATTGATTATTATAATTATTGTTATGTCACCAATATTGGATATGTTTAATATATATGCTTTTTTATACTTCTTATGAATTTTTTATGTCCAAGCACATCATCTGGTTTTATACAAAAATGATATACATATGAAAGGCCCTTACAATTCCTATTGAGTAATATCCAGTTATTTATATTTAACAATTCTAAATTTTTTTCTAAAACTTTTTTTCTGAAGATTCAGATCCTTAACTTCTTGTCTGCTTTTATTTTGTTAGATTTGTCTAGGGTTGAAAGGAATATATTAAAAGCTCTGATGGTTGTTTTGCCATCTATTTCTCTTTGGGCTTTATTAGTTATACCTTTAAGTATTATATCTTAACATAATAATATATACCTTCATTTAATAATACAACTATTTTAAGAATATATTCAGTATGTATATATGTATCCATGTATATACATGTACCTTCATAAAACTATTATTTCATTATCTGTGATATCTTTAGGCATACTACAATTTCCCTGTTTATCTCTTTTAACCACATCTATTATTGTTTTGGCCTCATCTGACATAATATTTACAAATCCTGGGTTGGTTGGGGTTTTTTTAGTTTATCTGAGGCATAATGAATTCAGATATTCTGTGTTCATCTCTGTCAGTTTTTTCATCTGTAAAATTATGGTAATAATAACACCTACCTCCCAGGATTATTGTGGAGAAAAAAAAAGTTTATTAACATTAAAGTGCTATATAAGCATTAGGTATTATGATGTCTTTATTCCTATTATTTTATTAATTTACCAGTTAACAATTCACTACATATATATGTTCACATACAGAAGCCATCACCATATTAAAACCAAGGATATTTCTTTGAATAAAAAATTTGAATAATCCTTGATTTTTTCTGCTTCCTCAACTCTTTACATTCAATTACTTGCAAGTCCTATGCTTCTATAGCCCATATATGCTCTTCTTTCCACTAGCATAACCCTAGTTTGGGCATTTATTGTGTTTTCATTATGGGAAGCTAGGTGGTGCAGTGGATAGAGCTCCAGGCCTAGAACCAGAACACCTGAGCCTAAATCCCTCCCCAGATACTTACTAATTGTGTGACCCTGGACAAGTCACATAACCCCACTTGCCTCAATTTTCTCATCTGTAAAATGAGCTGGTAAAGGAAATGACAAACTACTCCAGGATCTTTGCCAAGAAAATCCCAAATGGATCATGAAGAGACACATTTCTGAAAAGCAATTAAACAAAAAAAAAATATTTCCCCTGCCCTATTGCAATGTTCTCCTAACCTGTCTCCTCCTTGAACTATGGTTTCAGAAAAAAAAAAATCCACTCCTTTATAATCACAAAATCACAGAATTTAGAATTAGATTTACTTCACCTTATACCTGAAAGAAATTCCCATTATTGGACAAGTAGTATCTAATTCAGTGTGCCTCAATATCCCTTAAGTAAAGAAGCAATAGGAGATAACAGACCAATCACTGAGTCCCCAATCCAACAAATAATAATAATACCGTGCTTCTCAGAATACAATACACCTATACTTCCAATAAAAAAAAAATCAAAACTCGATCCAGATGGCAAAATTGTCTACAGATTCATCCAAGATCTGAGAGCTGTAAATTATCATGTAATAAAGACACATCCTATAGTATCAAGCCCAGCTGCTATAATCTCTTCCATTCCAAGTCAGGCAAGATATTTCACCATGGTATATTTATGCTCAGTGTTTTTCTCAATACCAATTCACAAGGATTCTCAAAAGATCTTTGCTTTTGGGCCATAGAGATGAGTTGGGAAACCGACTGAAGTCTGGAGCGGGAGCAATGGCAGAGACAGACCCCAAAACTGTTCATACACTTCTCCAGCAGATGCAGGACAAATTTCAGACCATGTCAGACCAGATAATTGGCCGAATTGATATGAGCAGTCGCATTGATGATCTGGAGAAAAACATCGCTGACCTTATGACCCAAGCAGGAGTGGAAGAAATAGAAGGGGAAAACAAAATACCAACTACATGTAATAGTTAAAGATTTTGTTAATCATTTCGAGTGAACTCTTGAAAACGTTTTTCACAAGCCAAGAGGTGAAGGAACAGATTTTCTCAACTAACTACTGTGTGCAACATTTTTTTTAAATTATAGAGCTTGTATTCCTAGAATATGCAGTTTAGTTAGGTTTCAAGGTGATTTATTTTTTGATTTCTTGTATGTGATAGATAGCTTCAACTATATGACATAAAATGTGTAAATATTAGTAAACTGAAATTCTGACTACTCTTGGCTAAAATTTTCAAAATTTTTAGTGCATTTTTTGTCAGGTCATTTGTCATTCCTTTTGTAGTCATTTCAGTTTAATAAGAAATTGGTACAAGTTTTTTTTTTTAAGAAATGTATTAATTTTTTCAACTGTTATCAGATTCTCTTTGTGAACTGAAGTTCGTAATTCTTAGCACAAAATTACTGTTGTACTATAACAAATAAATGGTATGTTGACCATATTTTTAAAGCAGACAAAAAAAAATTGAGCATTTTGTATTTGTGTCATTGCTATGTTTCCAAGATTGAGAACTATACTTAAGAATCTACTGTAAAAAGCCCCAGAAAGGAGCTGAAATTGAATGATTGTAACTACTGCCACTTTTTAATACACTAGAGGATTTGGATGGTGACAATAGTATCTCAGTTCCTCTCAAATAACAAGGACAGAAAATAACCTATAAAGATGCATTGCATTCACTGATTGGAATTTCATATGGTGTAACAATTCAGTCTTCAGTTATATCAAAAATGCTTATTGTAAGAACATGAGGGGGTTTCAAAACCCATTTGCTATTTACTTGTGCTACTGACTTTAAAAAGCATTTGTCAATTAGAAGAAAAAGCAAGTGGCCATTGTGAATCCTTGCATACTGACTGATAAATGCCCTTATTGTAAGCTTGGATTTTTTTAAGGAAAAATTGTGTTTTATTGTTTACTTTTTTCTTAACTAAATGCTTGCAGAATAACACTTTTATAATAGATTATAGGTGGAATGGAAAATACCAAACATTTTCATCATGACATCCCTTTGTTTTATCAAGAGGTGAGGGACAGAGATTGGACACCCAGGTGACTGATTCATCAGATTGAACTTGAGTTAAAAAAGCAAAACAAAAACAAAGTCAAGATAAGTTGAAGGATGATCTAGAAGTAGAGGGAACCATTTTTCCTGGAAATGAACTTTTAAGTGAATATTTTATGATTGTAGGAGAAATTTTCTGTACCACCAGATAGTTTATTGTATTGTTATATATATATATATATATATATATATATATGGAATAAAGCTATGAAATAATTGTTGTAGTCATTAAAAAAAAAAAGATCTTTGCTTTTGCCTGGGAGAAAACCCAGTGGACTTGGACTCATCTTCCACAGGAAATTTCCCGAGCCAATTCTCACAAATTTTGAACAGAGACCTTAAAATAATAACATTCAAGGTGAGTAAATTAGTACATTTTGTTGATGATATCTTCCTAGCTTCACCATCTGCTAAAGTGTGTTTAAGGGATAGCAAGATTCTTTTGATTGTATTATATAAATGTGGGCATAAAATCTCCAGGGCAAAATTACAGTGGGTATTTCCTTGCATTGAATATCTTGGATTTGTGTTGTCAGAGGGTTCCAGAAGTATCACACAGAAAAGAATACTTGACATCCAGAAACTAAGTACACCTAAGACCAAGAAGCAACTCAGAGATATTCTTGGAACAACTGGTTTCTGTAGGCAATGGATACCTAGATTTAGTGAAATAACTAAATGTTTAATAGATCTAACCAGGAATACAGAACCAGAACCTCTGAAACTAAAACCTAAACATCTTCAAGCCTTAAGTAAGCTTAAGGAATTGGCTTTATCTACATCAGGTTTGGGTATCCTGGACAAAACCTTTTCAACTGTTTGTAAATGAGACAAAAAACATTGCTTCTGGTGTACTAACATAGACTTTAGGACAAAGTTATCATTCAACTGGATACTATAGTTGTCAGCTAGATCCAATTGTTGCTGGTGCAGTTCCTTGTCTAAGGGTTATAGCTGCTGCAGGTGTGTTAGTCCAGAAATCATCAGATTTCATTTTGGGATGTCCATTGACTATATATTGTTCACATCAAATAGAAGCACTACTGAGGAAATTTTGTACTCAAGCATATTCAGACCAATGGATATCTAAGCATGAAATTATACTTCTAGGTAGTGAAAACATTGAGTTGAGGAGGTGTAGTGTATTAAATCCAGCGACACTTCTTCCTGATTTGCCAAAGAATGGTGAACCATTACATGAATGTGTAGAGGTAGTAGATGTAGTGGATATGCCTAGGATGGATTTAAAAGACACTCCAATTGAAAATCCAGACTTGGTTTTATTCACTGATAGTTCTTCATATTTGCATAATGGAATTCAATGTACAGGTGCTGCAGTTGTCACAGAATTTGAGACACTGTGGTATGGATCATTACCTAGGAACCTTAGTGCTCAATGTGCAGAGTTAGTTGCATTGAAGCAAGCATGTCTTCTGGCTGATGGTAAATGTGTGTGTGTGTGTGTGTGTGTGTGTGTGTGTGTGTGTGTGTGTGTATACAGACTCTCAGTATGCTTTTTCAGTTTGTCATGCTACAGGACAGATCTGGAAACAATGAAGTTTTATTACTACATCAGGAAAACCAATTGCTCATGCAGAAATAATAACTGATTTGTTGGATGCTATCCAGAAACCTAAACAGCTAGCAGGGATACATTATAAAAGTCATACTTACAGCAGAGATTCAGTCTTTTAAGAAAACTATAGAGCTGATATCTCTGCAAAATTTGGTGCTAGGAATGCTTCAGTGTATGTCATGAACTTGTCAACCATTGAATCTGATGCTCTAGAAAAAGCTTATGTAGACTCATAAATACAAAAAAGGAAGGAGAAGTTTGGAACAAGGAAAGAACATGGCATATGGGTTGCAGATACTGGAAAACCACTTACCAAAAGATTTGTAAACCTATTAGTGTCAAGCCATCCACACAACAGGTCATTTTGGTACTCAAGCTGTAATTGACTCTGTAAAGAAATAATGGGTAACTCCTGGAATATATACTGTAGCAAATAAGATCTGTACAAACTGTTCTGTTTGCCAAAAATTCAATCAAGGGGCATTCAGACAGAAAGGTTTAGGTGGTAGACCTTTAGCATAGTGTCCATTTGAGAGTCTTCAAATTGATTACATCAGCATGCCAAAACCTGGAAGATACAAGTTTTGCTTGGTAATTGTTGATAGATTAACTAAGTGGACTGAAGCATTTCCATCAAATACAAATACAACTAGCTTTGTGGTGAAAGTGTTGATTAAGGAAATTATACCTAGATGTGGAGTACAACTAACCATAGACTCTGATAGGGGATCTCATTTCACCCAAGACATCCTGAAAAGAGTCTATGAGAATCTAGGAATAACACCAAAATATCATGTTCCTTATCACCCACAAATTCATGTCAGGTGGAGCACATAAATAGGAAACTCAAGACCATGGTGGAGAAGATCTGTGCTGAAACTTATCTCAGATGGCCAGATATTCTTCCCATAGCTTTTTTTTTCCTACATACAAGACCAAGAGCAGATTTACATATATCATCATATGAAATGCTCTTTAGACATGCTCCACTACAAGCAAAAACTTGTAAGACAGTCTATACATCTCTCGTAGGAGGAGATTGTCAACTTGCTTCTTACTTGAGTACTTTACAACAAAATCTCAAAGAATTACATGACATGGGAGTATTAATTCAATCTGGCCCATTGGATGATTCTCTCCATAATTTCAAACCAGGGGATACGGTCTATGTTAAAAAGTTTGCTAAGACATCAGCAACACAAGAAAGTTGGTTAGGACCTTACACTATTGTGTTAGTTTCTCCATCTTTGGTAAAAGTTTTGGGTAGAGATTCATGATATCATTGTTCACATATCAAATTAGCACATGGTATAAATAATGAAAATGTACAAATCATAGAAGAATAAAATGAAGAAGAGATTGTAGAAAGTTAGAATCAGCAGACAAATTGAGTCTTCAGTCAAAAAGATCAGTAAGGAGAGGACCATTCCTTTGGAAGGGAATAGAAGAGGACAATGCAGATGAAGAGAAGAATTAAGGAATTAATGGAAATTGTTAAAAGACTGAAAACTTATAAATTAAAAGACTTTGAAAATTTGCAATGAAGAGGATCACAAGATTAATGGACTGGTTGATTAAAATTATGGGGTAATGTATAACACAAAACAACATAACACATTCACACAAATTAACATAAATATGTTTACTACCATGGAATTACAGAAGAAGAATTATTCAAGCCAGATGAGATGAGAAAAGAAGGAAAGTCTGAAGTAGTGGTAAGTATATTTCATGCAACAGTAACATAACACTAACATAACATTAACACTGACATCACACTAGCAAAACAACATAACAAAACTTAAATATGGTTAGGTTACATTTAATTACTACTTAAATGAGTGAAACAACATATAGTTAGGGTACTAACAATGTTATAATTAGCTATAGATTAGTTGGTTATTAACAAAACTTAGCTACTTAGATATTTAGTTTTATTATTATTATAAATATTTAGTTATAAAGAAGAATTTTGAAGATAGAGAATTAGGTAAGATTAAGTAGATAAGATAAAATTGGATACTGACTTGTATTATAACATACAGAACATTATATATTACATAATACAAATAGCATATGACATCACATATCAAACAAAATTGTAAATACATGTGTAAATATATGTAAATAGCATGCATGATAGGATTGTAAATTAATTGTATTATAGTATAAGTATATGTATATATGTACTATATTTATAAATAAGTGTACATATGTGCATATGTATAGTATACGTGCATATATTTATGTATTTGTGATATATGTATATATAAATTATGTACATAGCTCACTTATATCTATTGTTACATATAGTTTGCATAAGTGAGTTTAATATTTTGGTTTAATTTTCTGTGTAAAACTTATGCAATGTTGTTTTTATTGTAATTTTCAAATTTTTTCTCTAAGTTTGATGTTAATGTATTACAATAGTAGTACAATGTTCTGTATTCGCTAAGAATAGTATGAGTTTGATGTTTGTATGGAAATTATATTCATCTTTTTGTTTTGATATTACTAGCTTGTTGAGCTTTTGTTTTTGCTTTGACATTTGTACTTGTTCATTATTTAATTCCTTTTCCCTTTCCTTGTTAAAATCCCTGGAATAGGTTAGTATTAGTTAGATTAAGATAGTTGAGTGTAGATTGTTTGTTATTTGGGGTAACCATCTTAGTTTATGTACTCTATAAGTAAATAGTTGTACAAAAATGCCAAAGTAGTGTTTTCAACACGATTTAGGCTTTGTGCAAAGGGAGGACTGTAGTTATGAGTTGCAAGGGTTAGATTTACAGGAGCATGTGATTGGAATCTTATGAGTTTGGGAGTGTTGGAATCTTTGGGATTCAGTTGAGAGAGAAACTGTCTTTCTGGAGCTGAAGAGGAGGGGAGAGAGAAGTGTGACTGAATATGTCAGAAGATCAATTCCCAAAACATTAGCCTGTGAAGATCCTTTGGCTGTGGTGAGGATTTATTCTTCAGTCATCTGCTGGTCAGGGATTGATGAACTGTCTTCAACTTGGAAGAGTTATCATCTGTGGACATTTCACCTTGGATTCCTGTTTGGCTCCCAAAGACTCTATTGTAAGATCCAGCTTCCCTGTTTGATTTGCCTTTAGGATATTAGTGTAGTTAGATAGAATTATTAATATAGGAGTTAAAATTAAGGGTTTAAAGATAAGGTCACCTTCTCCATCACTCTCTTTCCCCAAAAACCTCTCCCCAATCTCAAATAAATACAAACTATTTAAATGTTTATCCTTATGTGTTTTCCCTTCCTAAAATCCTGGTCTTACAGTGGTAACTATCTCAATTAGAAATAAATCCCTTCAGTCACATGTTTGTTGCCATAAATTAACATTATCTATGTCATATTGCATTTTTCTCTATTTTGTTAACATTTCCGAATTGCATTTTAATCTAGTTGGAGTTTTGCCTGCAGCCCTGGCCCTGCAGGGAGTTTGACATCTTTCACATAACACATGCTAAAAGGCATCAGATAAAAGGGGACCCACTACCTCCCCAATTACCTCATTCCACTTTTGGATAGTTCTAACTGTTGGGTAATATTTTCCTATCATCAAACCCAAGTTGACTTCTTTTCAGCTTCTACTTATAAGAGAGGAAATTATGAAGTTGGCCATGAATTAATAATTTATTAATCAAAAGTAATTGGAGGAAAAGATGGAAAAATAGGAGAGACATAAAAGATATTTTCCTTATTGTTTCATTTACCTTACTATTCTGTAGCCACCTCACAAGAAAGTTAAATCAGCAACAAACATAGATGAGAAGAGAGCAAAATCCCCTCTTGATTCAATTCATCAAACCTTTTCTCTGCCCATTAACTCTCACACATCATATCTTGGGAGCCAATTATAGCTTTCTAATTTGCCTGGGCCACTCAGGCGGGCAGTCTATGGGGCAGTGCAGGAGACAAAACCCTTCTCCCTGCCTCAAGATCTTTTGACTCTATTGCTGCCTTTTTCTGACTGCCAATCTATCCTCATGGATCAATTCACCCAATGATTTCCTTGCACAATCCCTGCTTCCAGGTCAAGTTCACTCAAGCTCATGCCAGTAGTTATATTCAAAAGGGGGGAGGGTAAATTTTATTCTCACATACCTATTCCTCCTGGTTCTGCCATCTGGGGTCAAATGGAATAAATCTAATTCCACTTCCATGTGATAGATTTTCTGCCAATTGAAGACAGACAGACATCATGCTCTACTTGAGTCTTTGCTTGTCTAGGCTAGAAACTATTAGTTCCTTGGATGGGTTTAATGTCTATGCTTTTTTACACTTTTTATGAGTTTTTTTACGTCCAAGCACAACATTTTGTTTTATACAATGATATATATAAAGCCCCTTATAATTCCCATTTAGTAATATCTAATTATTTATATTTAACTTTTCAAAAATAGTATCCAGATGCTTAACTTCTTGTTTGCTTTTCTTTTTGTTAGATTTGTCTAGGAATGAAAGGGACATATTAAAGTCTCTGATAGTTGTGTATGATATTTAGTTGAGAGTTCTTCAAAACCTTCTTGTGATGTGTATAGAACAAAACACCATTTTCAGCATGTGGTCTAACCAGAGTACGATACAGAGAGACTTATTTCTAGAAATTGGCCCAAGACAGCATTTAATGTCTTTATTTTTCTTTCTTTTCCTTTCTTTCTTTTCTTTTTTTTTTATGTAGGGAGACTGCCTCAACACTGTTTTTTTGGGGGGTTGTTTTTAATTTTTATATTTATTTTTACCAATTACATGTAACAACAAATTTCTACATGTTTTCCAAAGTTATATGATTCACTTTTTCTCCCTCTCTCTTTCCCTTCCCCTCCTGGGGCTGGCAAACAATTCTCATGAACTATTGAATCATAATGACTATGTGGTCCTCTAAAATCTCTTGATCCTCATAATCCTCTACTCCCCAAATTGATTTTTTTAACCCAAGTATAGGACTTTTCGTTTATCTCCATCAAATATCAACAATTCAATTCTCTAGCCTAAGTGTTTTGGGGATCTTTACTCTGTCACCCAGTATTTTAGCTGTTCTTTCAGCTTTGTCTTCTGTGGATTCAGAGTATGCCATCTATCCCTTTATCCAGGGGAATTAACAGCAAGCACAAAGTCAGAAACAGATCTTGAAAGCACCCAGATTGGTAATCTGCCAAGTTGGCATAGAACCATAATTACCTACTACTAGTTGAAATCAGACATTCAACCAGTTCCAAATACACCTAATTTTATTATCTTATCAACATTCCTCCAGATTTTCTACAAGAATTGAATTAAATACTTCATCAAATCCTTTGGCTAAACTTTATTTCATTTTTCAAACCCTTACCTTCCATCTTAGAATCAATACTGTACATTGGTTCAAAGGCATAAGAGTGGTAAGGGCTAGGTAATGGGGGTTAAGTGACTTACCCAGGGTCACACAGCTGGGAAGTGTCTGAAGTCAGATTTGAACCTAGGACCTCCCACTTAGCCACCCAGCTGCCCCCTTTGGCTAAACTTTATGTCTTCCACAATCTCTTGATCGCCTAATTTAGTAAGTTTATCAAAAAAAGGAAATTAAATCAATCTGGAATGACATGCCCTTGTTGAAGTCAGAGTGGGTCCCCATAAACAATACTTTATTTTCTAGATGTTCACTAAGAGTGTCTTTAGTGATCAATTCCAGAAATTTCTCATGAACTTAAATTGAGTTTATTGGCCTATAGTTTTGTTAAAAAAGAGAACAATCAACTTTACAGTTTAAAGATTCTATTCTCTTTCCATTTTTTGTACTTCTCCATTCTTAGAGTCACTCTCCAGTTATCTACAGCCTTGCAAATACCTCTGACAAGTGACCTATCCACCTGTATGTAGAACATTACAAAGAGTAAGAGCAGTATAATGCTGCTTTCTTCAACAAAAATAATAGCTAACATTTATGTAGAACTTACTTTGGTCCAGGCATTATGCTAAGTGCTTTCCAATTATTATCCCATTTGATCCTCCCAACAACCCAAGGAGGTAGATGACAGTATTATCCTCGTTTTATAAGTGAGGAAACTGAAGCACATAGAGATTAAATGACCTGCCTATGGTCACACAACTTAGAAATATCTAAGGCTGATTTTGAACTCAAGTCTTCCTGAATCCAGGCTCAGCACTCTATCCACTGTGCCCACCTCGCTGCCTTCAAAGAACATTTCTATCTGAACCCCACTGAGAAGCTAAAAGAAGGAAATAAACTTCATGTAGCATCCTCCCTGGGGCTGCTTTTCCAACTCCCATTCTCATTGGCAAAGGAGGATTGTAATTTTTTTCTTTGGGGTTCTAAGAATAACTGTTGGAGTTACTTACAAGCCCCTTTTGGTGTTCTCTCTATTGATTACCAGCAAGCCAGACTTACTTAGCTTATAGAAGAGGCATTTACTCATGTGATATAACAAGAATGATTGGTACAAAACAATCGACTCAAAAATATGGGGCACACTTTCCACAGGGACATGTAGGATTGATTAGAGGGGAAAGAGGAGGTCAAGGTTCAAAAGCACATTTCTCCTGCTTCTGCATTGGTTCCTACAAGTCCCTTCTCTCCATTCCTCATATTCCTCATTTCTCTTGGGGCAACAATATTCCATCACATTCCCATGCCACATTTTGTTTGACCTTTCCTCAATTAGTGGGCACTTGCTACCTTTCCGATTCTTTGTTACCATGAAAAAGTGTTGCTGTGAATATATATTTTTAAGCCCTTACCTTCCATCTTAGAATTGATACTAAGTATTGGTTCCAAGGCAGATGGGTGGAAAGAGCTAGGCAAATGGAGCTAAATGACCTGCCCACGGTCATGTAGCTAGGAAGTATCTGAGGTCAGTTTTGAACCCAGAACCTCCCATCTCTAGCCTGAGCCACCCAGCTTCCCCTGCTGTGAATATTTTAATATAGAGGAAATTTTCATTGGTGAATTTGATCTCCCTGATGTATACACCTAGCAGGAGGATTTCTGGGTCAAAAAGTATGAAAAATGAAGTCACTTTTCTTACATAATTCCATTGTTTCCAAAAATTCACTGCTCCGCTAGTAGTACATGTACTTGTCTTTTCCAAGGCCCTGCAACATTAACCATTTTCTATCTTTTGTCATTTCTGTCAATATGTTGATAGTAAAGTCTAACCTCAGAGTTGTTTGTATTTGTATTGCTCTTATTAGGTATTTAGAGCAATCACTTAGCATAGTTACTGGCTGGCACATAGTAATTGCTTAATAAGTGTTTCTTAACTAATGAATTGATTAATTAATAGTTTGCAGTTATTATTTTGAGAAGTAATTGTTCACATCTTTTACCCACTGATCTGTTGGAGAAATGGTGCTTGGTCTTATTGTGTTCACCCCCTATGTCTTGGATATCAGATTACTGAATTCATGAGATTACAGATCCATTTGAGAATGAGTATCAGACTTTTATCAGATACACTGGATGCAGTTTGGGGAGAGGGTGCTCATCGATAGTTTTGCTTCTTAACCAAGGTACATGGATTTCATTCTTGCATTTGCTTGTTGATTTGATATAATCAGAACAGTCCGTGGTATCTTAATTTCATTTAGAATTATCCCCTTGACCAATAGCTGGGAGAAGGTCTTCCTTCCATTTTCATCATTTTGTTAAATTTGTGACTTTAGGAGCTTGTTTTCAAGGTTATTTTAATTTGATCCATTAAAATGTGTTTATTAGCTGAAAAAATCAAACTAAAGTCTTCCTCTTCCCCTTCCTCTGTTTCTTAGGTTTTCACCACATCCCTAGGCTGAACACTAGCAATCTTTGAGAACTATTATTAATACCAAGTTGGAACAGTTAGCTGTGAGCAAAATATGAGGCCCAAAGAAACATTGTAATAGAGCAGCTGATGACAAATACAAATAGGTGCTCTTCTCCTGGAAACACAACTGCTACATCACCTCACGTTCGGGCTATGATTGGAAGGCAGCCCACTGGGATTGGGTCCTGATCATTTTCAGGTATTATATACGAGGATGCTGAGATTGCTGCTGTGGACCAAATGGAATGGGCTGCCTGGACTCTGCAACAACTTTTCCTAACTTTGCCTTACCCCTTCTCAAATGTGCTTTCATCAGAGCTGATTAGTAAGTCGATAAACATTGATTAAGCGTTTACTATGTGCCAGGTCCTGTGCCAAATGCTGAAGATTTTTTAAAAAGGAAAAACATAGCCCTTGCCCTCAAGGAAGCAAATAGCAAGGGTAATAGGGGAAGGGAGGAACAGACAGATGGTAAGGGTTGGGTTTTTTTTAAGCCCTTATCTTCCATCTTGGGATCAATACCAAGTATTGGAACCCTTATCTTCCATCTTGGAATCAATATTGTGTGTTGGTTCCAAGGCAGAAGAGTGGTAAGGGCTAGGCAAATGGGGTTAAGTGACTTGCCCAGGGTCATCCAGCTAGGAAGGTCAGATTTGAACCTGGAACTTCCCATTGCCAGTCTTAGCATTCTATCTACTGAGCCATCTAGCTACCCTTCACATGAGTCTTGAAAGAGGACAGGCAGTGGAAATGAGGAGAGAGAATCTTCCAAGTATAGAGGACAGCCCATGAAAAGGCGGAAAATCAGATCAGCATAGAATATGTGTATTCTGCTAAATATCCTTTATTGAAGTCTCTATCTTAAATCATTCTGAGCTCCTGCCTAACAAACTGAGAAATCAAATCACCTTCAAGGGAGGCTTTATAACATCTCTAGAGGCAAAACAGATCCAGGTCTTGCCCAATGCATTTTTGTGCATATGAAAGGGGGGGGGGGGGAATGCAGGTATATTTAGCTTTCTCAATTCTATATTATTCAATGCGGAAGAGAGGGGGGTGGGAAGGGGAATTCTGCCTTGAGTGTAAAAATCAATTTTAATAAGAAAATCAGTCTTACCTTTTAAAGTACTTTTCATCCTGGGCTTTTACAAGCTTTAATTTATTAAGCTGACCTCTCATCCACACACACATACCACTGGGCAAACAAATATATGCATCACTTCACACATCACTGATAGAATCTGCTTCTCAGGTGGAAAGTAGCAATTCTTTAGCATTTCAGAGCAATATAATCTCACAGTTCATGGGGCTGCCATGGAGGAAATGGAGCTCCAAATATTCTCAGTGGTCGGTCACAAGACAATTGAAGAGTTCCTTAAAGATCAGAGGTGATGGGGTGTGCCAGAGACAACTACTCGATGAACTATCTAACTTACCGACTATAAATATCTAAACAGCAGGAAAAAAACTTAGAGGGATGACTCAGTGGTCCAGTTATTCAGACAGATAAGGAAGCAGCAAGCACAAGAGCATCGGTTCTGGTATTTGATAGTTATGTTCTCACATTGCATCAAGTGATGATAGATATGAAGGAAGGAACGAACGAATGAATGAACTCCCAAATCATCCCTGAGAGGAGCAGGAAAAAACTCACAGGATTAACTCTGTAGAAGTTTTTAAGTGGGTAGATTTATAACCACCTATTAACTAAGTTGGAAAGGAATCAGGTCACTAAAGCTAGCCTTGGCTTTCATGATGAATTATCACCAAAAGATTAGGCCTCCAGTTTTCCTCATTCCATGCTGGCTAATTCATGGAAAGAGGATAAGCACCTTGGAACTTCTGAGGTCTCCAGTCCAAGTTCATGAATCAGTCCTTATTGGGTCAGCATATTTTATATCTGTAGCAGCAGACCAATCCTGTCACTCTCTTCTCAATAAACTCCAGTGGCTCCCTATTGCACCTAGTATCAAATACAAAACCTTCTCTTTGGTATTCAAAGCCCTTCATAACTTGGGCCCTTCTTACCTTTCCAGTCTTCTCACACCTTGCCACATATTCTCCAATTCAGTGGCAATGGCCTTCTTGCTGTTCCATGAAGAAGATGCCCCATCTATTGGCCCTGGGCATTTTCTCTTTCTGTCCTGGGAACCTAAAATGCTTTCTCCAATCTCTTCCTACTAGCTCCCCTTGCCTTCCTTAAAGTCCTAGCTAAAACCCCATCTTTTACAAGAAGCCTCCCCCCACTCCTCTTCATTTTAATGCCTTTCCTCTTTTAATTATCTCCTATTTATTTTGTATCCAGTATATTTATACATTAATGCTAGTTTTTTTGTCTTTATGAGCTCCTTGAGGTCAGAGATTATCTTTTGCCTCTTTTTGTATCCCCAAAACTTAGCACAACAAATGGCATGAAGAAGGTGCTTAATAAATGTTTATTGACTGACTGGCTGTAGCATTCAAGGTCCTTCTCACAGCCATACCATATCCAAGATACACTGTGGTTCAGCATTCCTTCCAAAAAATAGCTGAAAAGATAGGACCATGGTGTTTCTTTTTATTAATTAAGCAGAAGACATTATTTTAGAGTAAGAGAATTAATTAGACATTATGGCAAAATAAGTTACAAGAAAAGCTCTGTTAACTGTGTTTATAGAAGCCCCAAGTTTGCCCCTATCCCTTGGGAACTTGTCTTAAGGTAAGTCCCAGGCTGACCTTGTCTTAGACTGAACAATGGACCACCAAGCATCCATTAAGTATCCTGAATAGGAGTGATGGAAATACTCAGATCCCAAGTTTCTCCCATTGTATCTTGGGACACTCCATGGTACCCCAGCCTCTGGCTTCAGCCTCTTTCCCAAGCCTGTATGTAATCAGTTAGTGTTATTTCCCAAAAGGTATAGAAGACCTCAAGTTCTTTTGCTCTCTGGAAAATCTCCTTTGGTGGGGTTTTTCCCAGAGTCCTAGAGCTTTGGCTTTGTGTAACATTCTTGCACTTGACTCTGTGTAGTAGCTAAATCTCAGCATTGTCTTCTTTGTTCTTCCTAACTACTCTGGAGGTTCTATGTTTTTCAAGGTTGACAGCTCCATACTTCTCCATACATATATGTATGGAGGAGTCTAGGACAAATTAGGCCCACTGAGGAAAAGCAGCCAGAAAAGACATGCTTGTGAGTTTGCCTGAAACTCTTGGCAAGGCCATCTCGGCTTACAACTACAGCTGTTCTCGAGGCTGTAACTCGGAGAAGAAAGGATTCCTCTCCCAGTATGGTCATCATCAAACCTTGGGTCTTTCCTCATTTTGATAAGCAAAAAAGCCTTGCAATTTCATGACTGAAAGAACCAGACCTTCCTTTCCCTAAGTTACACAGAATAGATTAGCTGTCACTCTTTCTCAATTTGCTTGCGTCTGTAGAGGAGCCCTGGAAATGTTCTTGGATAAAGTCATTCCATAAATGATATTCTGTGAGGAAGCAACACCTCCTCATCATGATGTAATGCTTCGTATTCTACTCTCTAGAAAAGTCTTTCTCTTTGTCAAAATAAACAGAGATCATGCATCTTTCCATCTGGCCCTTGCTCTTTTCTCTCTCTCTCTCTCTCTCTCCCTCTCTCTCTCTCTCTCTCTCTCTCTCTCTCTCTCTCTCTCTCTCTCTCTCTCTCTGTCTCTCTCTCTCTGTCTCTGTCTCTCTGTCTCTCTGTCTCTCTGTCTCTCTCTCCCCCTCCCCCCCCCCCCCTCTCTCCCCTTTTTCTCTCCACATCAGAACTCTGGCATTCTACACATAGTACCCACAACATATAGGGATTTACCCTCCCAGGAGGAACCAGACTATCATTAGAAATGGAACTGCACATAAGAAACATGTGACCAAGAAACATACGTGTGAGGAACATGCATAGAGTAGCCACATAAATAGGGGATACATATAAATAATTGGGGAATCTGTAGCCCAGTTGACTCTTTGCTTGAACACTGTTCCTTCCTCTTCCTCTGAGCTGTTTCTTGCTGAACATCTTGGATGCTGATATCACTTTCTCCTGGACATCTCCTTCTACCTAAGGTTCTGTCTTGCCATCTGCTGCTCTTCAGCTGCTCCGTGGCCCTTTCCCTCACAGCGGAGGGGTCTCTAAGCTCTTTTAGACACAATCCCATGCTACTTTGATTCTCAGCATAGACCCCAGCTGGCAGCAACCAGCTAGTTCAGTAAAGGAGCATCTGGGCTTTGAACCTGGTCTCCTCTGCTGCTGCACATGTTCTCTCAGCTTAAACTCTTACTGAAGTTATAGTCATAAATTTCCCTTTAACTCTTACCATACCTTCTGAAAATAATCAGGAACTCCCTTTAGCAAAACAATAAAGGAACTGGGTGGACCTTTGAAAGAAGATTCCCTTCAATCTTCTTAATTTCCCTACATTCAACCTGAGTCCCTGTAAGTCATCTAAGGTGCAGCATTCATTGTTGGAACTCTGAGGTGGCCAACCTTTGTCCTACTTCCCCAGGCAACCAAAACGCTGTACTCTAGACACATTTGTAAGGAACTTTTTCTTTTTTCATACCATTTTCATTCTAGACTCATGATAGCTCCCTGGAAAGGAAGCACATGGCCCGTATAATTTTCACCACTTCACAGATGAGGACAATTAGGTTCAAAAAGCAACATGTCCCAAGTCACACAAATTCTAAATGCCTTTTGATCCCAGTACAGTGCTCTTTCCACACTGTAACAGGAGGAAACTGGACATAATAGCATAGGGGTGTCCACTATTTGAATGGCACAATAAATTATAAGATTTGAA
Organism: Monodelphis domestica; assembly: GCF_027887165.1. Taxonomy (NCBI): domain Eukaryota; kingdom Metazoa; phylum Chordata; class Mammalia; order Didelphimorphia; family Didelphidae; genus Monodelphis; species Monodelphis domestica. The sequence goes on from NC_077233.1 coordinate 260,925,584, forward strand.
TATTATTGTACCCAAAATAATGATACAATAGACAATTTCAGAGGAAACTGGGAATATCTGTATGAATTGATTTAGAGTCAAGTGAATAGAACCAGGAGAACAATTTAGATTATAACAACATTGTAACTATGATTCGTGCCCTGATTAAGCAGGTTTTCAAAGAATCTGAGATGAAGATGCCACACACTTTCTGGCAAAGGGGATATGGCTGGAAGGTAGAATGAGATACATCTCATTTTTGGACATGGCTCATGAGGAAATTATGGGTATGCTAGAGGGTACAGTGGAGAGAGTGCCAGGTCTAGAGTCAGCAAGAACAGAGTTCAAATCCACCACTTACTAGCTGTGTGACCCTGGGTAAGCCACTTAACCACATTGCCTCAGTTTTCTCCTCTGTAAAATGAGCTAGAGAAGGAAATGGCAAACCACTCCATTAATTTTGCCAAGAAAACTCCAAATGAAGTCACAAAAGAGTAGAGCATAACTGCTATGACTGAACAACAATATATGAGGGCATTTGCTTTGCTTAGTTGTATTTATAATGAGCTTTACTTACATTTGTTGGTTTAGTTGAGAAACAAGAATAAATGTTTATTAATTACTAAAGAAAAATATAAAAAGAGAAAGAATATGATCGTTTTATTCTATCAACTAAGGTAAAGCTTTCTTTTAATTAATTTTTTCTAAGCAGAGCTATTCAGGGACCTGACCCTCTGAAACCTCTGAGCAGAAAACATGATTTTTTAGGGCTTGACTTTCCTTGCCCGCAGCACTAGACCTAGAATCAGATCACGAAAAGCCTGAATTAAAATCTGAGCTCAGACACCTACCAGTTGTATAACCACAGGCAAGTCATTTAATCTTGCTATTTGCCTCAGTTCCCTCAAGTGTAAAACGGGAAGAATTAGCACTTCCCTCCCAGGTTTGTCATGGAGATCAAATGAGAAAATATTTGTAAAGCACGTAGAAGAGTGCCTGGCACAGAGTACATAAATGTTTAATTTCTTTCCTTCTTCCTTCCTTTCTTCCTACCTTCCTTCCTTCTCTCCTCCCTTCTTTATTTCCTTTTCTCTTTCCTTCTTTTCTTCTTTCTTTCTCCTTCCTTCTTTCTTTCAATTTGGTGGACTCTAGCAGTCACATCCCAGGCAATTCTTCCTGTTCCCTGCATCTTCTGCCCTCAGGATGTCCCTGGGTATCCTGATTAAGCCACATGTATAGCAGGAAGGGTGATAGACTTGGAGTAAAGAAGCCTGAGTTTCCATCCCAACTCAATTAATCAATCAAGCAATCCACATGCATTTATTAGATGCCTGTGAGACAATCCCCGCACAAGAAGCTAGGACTAGAAAGGCAAAACTCAAACCTCGATTGTTCATTAGCTCTTTGACTAAAGATCAAAAACTTTACTTGGAAGAATTTCCATTTCTCTATCTGTAAAATAAAAGTAGTATCTATCTCACAGAATGGGAGAGAGATGTGTGTGTGTGTATAAAACACATTGTTAACCTTAAAATGATATATTACTGACTTATTATGTTGATAAAACATCATATGTGCATAGAAATTCTCCAGGCAGAATTTATTTAATTAATTTATTTATTTAAATAGCTAGGTGATGAAATGGAATGAGCACTGGGTTTAGTTCAAATCCAGACTCAGGTCCTTATTGACTGTGTGACCCTGGGTAAGTCATTTATCCTCCGTTCATCTCCGTTTCCTTATTTACAAAATGAATAAGAGTATCAAATTTCCAGAGTTGTTGTGAGGTAATTAATGTAAAGCTCTTCATACAGTGTCTGGTCTTTAAGAACTACATAAATACATGATGCTTATTCCCTTCCCACAACCCACAACCTTTCTCCCAGAGCAAGTCCTAGACAAAACTGAAGGAGGTTTTGTATTTTTGGTTGAACTTCTTCATGTCTTTATTCTGGGCCAAGCACTCTCTGGAAATCATCATGGCCCCAGCTACCAGCAGCAGGGATGGTGATAACAGGCAGAATGGAGGCTAGCTGACTGGTGTGATTGAAAAGACTCTGAAAGGTGCACACGCCCCCCCCCCCAATAACTTTCCTTTGGACTTGCCATGAGGCTCTAAAATGGCCACCATGAGTTACTGCTTTGGGACAGAGTGTTTTCTATAGAAAACCACAGTTAAAATGCAAATATCTCACCTTGGAGGAATTAGACATGTGCAACCTTTAGTACAGTTTATCAGCTTTCTAGCAGGGAGCAGGGCCCTGGGGGGATGGATGTGGGCCAGGTAGGATTAGTGGGAGGAAAGCAACGTAGGAAAGATTCAGGGCTTGGAAAGGATTTAAAGCGTGGGGCCCTGCTGCAGTGCTGGAAACCCTGAGGAGCCAGAAGCAGCTTGGAAGTCCTTGGCCAACGTCCCTCCTCAGACCACAACAGGAGCTTTGGGCTCAGTTCTGGGCGCCACATTCTAGTAAGTCATTGATAAGCTGGAGTGCACCAAGGGAAGGCAGCCAGAATGGGGAAGGGGCCAGAGAGCATGTTTTATAGGTTTTATAGGTTTGTGAAGGGTGGTCACTTGGAAGAAGGTTTAGAAGTGTTCCACTTGGCACCTGGGGGGAAAATTAGAAGCAGTGGGGGGGGGGGGGAGGAGACGCAAAGAAAAATGTAGTATTGGTGTCTGAAAAAATGACTGAGCAATTGTTGTTTGGTCGCTTTTCTGACTCTTTGTGATTCCATTTGGAGTTTCTTGGCAGAGATACTGGAGTGCTTTGCCATTTCTTTCTCCTGCTCATTTTCCAGATGAGGAAACTGAGGCAAACAGGGTCACTTAGTGACCTGCCCAGAGTCAAACAGTCACAGTCTAAGGCCATATTTGAACTTAGGAGGATGAATCTTCCTGAGTTCAGATCCAGTTTTTTTATCCACTGAGCCACCTAGCCTCCCAATTAGCCCTACCCAAAAGGGGAATAGTATTCAAAAGCAGAATGGGCTGTTTCAGTGGGTAGCCAGGTGACTCAGTAGATTGAGAGCTAGGCCTAGAGATGGGAGGTCCTAAGTTCAAATCTGACCTCAGACACCATACACAGTATTGATTCCAAGACGGAAGGTAAGGGTTTAAAAAAAAAAAAAAGAATGGGCTCTGTCAGGGAATGGTGGATTGATTCACCATTATTGAATGTCTTCATACAGACTGGATGACCATTTGTCAGTTATAATGTAGAAGGGATTTTTGTTCCATTATAGATTGATCCTTTTGACCTCTGAAATTCTGCGATGACTGGAGATGGGTCTCAGTTTTCAAAAAGAGAGAGAAGATAAATGTTTGAAACTTCTTATTGTTCAGTTATTTCAATCTTGTCTGACTCTGTGACTCCATTTAAGGTTTTCCTTTTTATGGTTGTTGTTTTTGTTTGTTTTGTATTTTCATTTGGGGATTTCTTGGCAGAGATAGTGATGTTGTTTGTCATTTCCTTCTCTAGCTCATTTTACAAAGAGGAAACTGAGCTAAACAGGGATAAATGACTTGCCCAAGGTCATACAGCTAGCAAGTGTCTGAGGCCAGACTTGAACTCACAAAATAAATCTAGACCCAGAACTACATCCACTGATGTACACCTAGCTGCCTAAATGGTTGAAACTAGAGACTGGTGGAAGGCATTAATTTATTTAAAAATTCTAGAATTGATTACTAATAACATGGTTTGGGAGCATATGCAGAGAAAATACAGTGATCCCTATTAGCCAAGATAAATTCTCTAAGAACAAATTAGGCTGAATGAATCTCATCTCTTTTGAGAGAGTGATTTGGTGTGTAGTATGGATGTAGTATATATTAGTTTCACCCCATCGTTTGACAAAGTCTCCCATGAAATCCTTATGGAAAAGATGTTGACCCATCGATGGGCAGCTCTAGGACACAATCAGTGATGATATATTTATCATATATGGAAATAATACCTACTTGCCAACATCCCAAGTTCTGAGCTTACACCTACTAGGTTCAAATTAGAACCAATGGGGAAGCCCAGTTTTGGCCAGGAGAAGGTAAAAGCTTTCTATCAGAGTCCAGGGACCCAAGATGTAATTCTAATCAGAGGTGATTGAAGAAGACAGCTGGAGTGGAAGGAATATGGTCTAGAAATGACTAGGAAGAATAAGATTTAATATTTAATTTAAGTAATTATTTTAAAACTACTTAGTTTAAATATTTAACCATTTATTTAGTTTAAATATTTTAGCTATTTAGTGTAAATATTTTAAACTATTTAGTTTAAATATTTTAAACTAGTTTAAGTATTTTAGTTATTTATATAGTTTAGATATTTTAAACTATTTAGTTTGAAATAAATTGTTTCAAATAAATAATGTATTTAAGTAAATTGTTTAAACGTTTAATATATAACAGCATTTTAAATCTTAACATATTTAAATAAATGTTTTTAAAATATTTAAATAAAAAATTTTAGTAAATATTATGAAATATTTAATCAAAATTACATATTAAGCTAGTAAAGTTTAAAACTGCAATCAGACTTTGGAGACACCTTGTCTGTGAGACAGAGAACAATGCAAAATAGTGTTTGATTGAGTAATAAGTTACACTGAAAAAGCATTAAGTTATGAGAAAAATCTGAGAACTTGGGTAAGCTACCTTCAACACTGGTAAACAGTTAGTGGCAATGTGGGAACTAGAAGAATGGACCACTCCAGGTACCAGAAGTGACAGCTAATCCTTCAGTAGAATGTTAATAATTTTACATGAAGTTTTCTTGATCCTGTAATATTCAACATTATTGTTGACTTTAATAATATATGGAAGATATCCATATCAAGCAAGAAAATAAAATACCCCAAGTTCTGAAAATACCTACAATTCCATCTTAGTGGTAGCTTCCTGAAACAGTTTCTATTTGGTTCATTTTGTTTCCAGATTGATTTTCTTCTTGGAAGTTTGAATCTTTGGACATCCATTTTGTTTCCAATATTATACGACAAATCTCTTTGTATCCAAGGGACTTTTGCTTCTGTCCTTGACCTTCTTGGACCTTATGCTGAGAAATAGGATCACGTGGTTAAATTTGTGTGTCTTTCTCCTAACCACCAACCTCCTGAAAACAGTCAAAATCCCCCTTTCCTCTTCAAACTCCTTTACTGTTTTGTTTCTACACATAGCTTGGGGAGAGGAGAATTGAAACCTTTTGACCTTCTCTTCTCAGAGACAGATCTTCCTCTTCTTCAGGGGAAATAAATTGAGAAGAGATAGGAAACACTCAAGATAAAATTTTGAAGACACAGAAAAACTTGGCATACAGTTAGTGGGTAGAATGCTCAGACTTGAAGTCAGGAAGACCTGAGTTCAAATGTTGCTTCAGTGCCTGGTATATATTAATAAATGCCTGACTCAATAAGTACCTGAATGAATGAGTGAGGTGATAATGCAAGAAGTACAAGGAATAATGGATGGTCAACCTTAAATATTACACTAATATACATTAGTGGGGTATATGGGATGCTAAGTCCTTTTCAGGGTTGCTCATCTACCTTTGGTATTCATCTTTCATTCAAGGAACTATAGCATGTGCAGTGACCACATTATGGTAGAACAATCTTGGTAGACAAGCTAAACCAGGCTGAAGATGACCAACTCATTGATGAGTTAGGGAGATGTCTACCCCAAGCACACGAAGTCTTTCCCCAGGGAAATAGGTAGATCAAAACAATATGTTCCAGTGGCCATGAAGGCAGCTGAAGCAGGGGCTGTGGAGTGCTTAGAGCTTGAGCAGCCATCAAAGATGTCAAGATCATCTACTGAATTCTGGGCCATCAACAGGTATTTATTGAAAGTCAAGCATTTTTATCCACCTCCAAAGAAAGAACTGTTGGAGTTGGAATGCAGATCAAAGAATACTATTTGTCATTTGAGTTTATTTTTATCTAGGGGTTTTGGTTTTATAAGAGCATTCTCTTACAACAATGACAAACATGGAAGTATGCTTTGCATGAGATTGCATACATAGCCCAGGTCAAATCTATATCTCAGATTGGGGAGGGAAGGAAAGGAGGAAGACAATTTGGATCTTATAGGTTCAGAAAATGTATATTGCAAATTGAGAAAATAAGATTTGAAAAAAAAGAAAAAAGTGTTAGAAATGTATTACTAAGTGTCCAGCATTGTACTATATGCTAAAATGCAAATAATGGAAACCATCAATCAATCTCAGTCTTCATACACACATATACCATAACCATCATGCATTTATGTGTGTATATGTAAATGTGTGTGAATATAAATTATGTACATATATACATTGCATATGTACATATGTGTTATGTAAATTAGATATGATGTGATATGTGTAATTAGAAATCTTGAACCCTGGGACATCATCTCCCAGAATGCCTTTCCTTTCGTCCTCATGTGGCATCCTCACGTTTTGTAAATAAGTTGGGTGTAACCACGCCTCCTCAAAACTCTTCTTCCCATGCTCTCCTCCAGGATCTCTTCCCACTTTTGGTGGTCCAGACAACTCTCTCTTTGCTAATGGTATCATTTTCCTTTTTTCTTCAAGTTGTTAATTAATATATTCTTATAAAATATAATACTTGGAGTTATTGTATATTAATTTTAATCCTACAGATATCTCTTTATATCTTTTATCATCTCATATAAAACTTATTAGTAATATGTTGTGTCCTATTTATTCCTGTCATGCCTAATTTCTAATTTTTATTGCCACTTGGGTCATCAACACTATCATTAGTAGGTGACAAATAAATGCTTGCTGGATGACTAATCCTATAAAATAGAAATGAGTATATTTTCTTCTGGAAAATTAAATGCTCCAGGTTCAACATAAGGAAAAATAGTCTTGGGATTGCATGTTTGCATCAGGGTGGGACAATATGAATTTTTCAAAAACAGTTATGAAAGGACATACTTAGAACAAAATCTATCTGATAATGCATTCTCTCCACCAAAATTCCCAGAGGGAAAGATGACAAGCTCTCATACAGAATCAAGTAAGATAACAAGGTCTAAAGGGCACAGTAAACAGAAAAGAGCAGGGGAAAGGCTAGTGAAAAAGGCCTGTGGGTGAAGTCTTTCCAGATTATGTTGATTCTGTCCAAGCCTGTATTCTGTTGGTTTAGCCTTCAAGAACCCAAGGTCATCTTCAAACCACGATGTTACATTTTTAGGGTTTTTAGGTTTTAGGCTTTTAGGGTTATAAGGGAGAGATTGGTATTGCCATGAATGGATGTATCAGATCACAGTGACCTCGACACACTACAAAATCCTAAAATATGTCTATGTGTCAGCATTATAATAAAGTATATTTAGTATTTTTAAAAAGATAACTGGTAATAATGTAGTATAGACTAGGGGAAAGGACTGGTCTTCAAGTCTTAGCTGTCTCTCAATAGCCTTGTGACTATGCATAATCTTATCAAATGGGATTCAAGTTTCCTTATCTAGAAAAATGAAGATAATTTTGTATTTGTATCACCTGCCTCACAGGATTGTTGTGAAGGGAATACATAATAAATTAAAAAGAGATGGGGTGGGGGATGCCG